>NC_133161.1:90231785-90540833 GCF_040802235.1 Manis javanica
GTGGACACTTCCTGTATACATCACCTTCAGGGTAGAATTATCCAGACAGAAAAAAGCCCTGGCTTATGAGCTACCAAGAAGACTTTGGTAAATCTATAGAAGAGACCATGGTCTGCAGGGCATGGCTTTCTGTTGTAAGTGACAAGAGTTTGAGAGAAAAAAAAGGTTTCTCCTTTTTATTTTTCTTTTAAATACCAGAGGCTCAACTTTAAATCTCAAGGATTCAGAGAACCTTATACCATAAACCAATGATGGAAGAAGAATATAAATGTAGACTGAAAGTAGATAAAAATTTAATAAATGGGGAAAAAATTAAAATTATAGAAGATATGACTGGGATTCAGACACTAGTAAGTCTCTAAGAAAGTCAGATACTCACATACTTCCTAAAAGAATTTTCAAAGGCTATGTATCCCCTTGTACATTTTCAAGTAGACACCTAAATTTTTTCATCATATATTTGAATAGCTTCAAAATATGTTCCTTCCAAAATATTACAAATATTGATTTTTAAATAAAATGCACATCATATTTTGTATCCAAGACATTCTAAATGCCAAAGCAATTTGATATTCATTCTTACTCATTTAAAAATTCACAGGCAAGCTCTTTTATGACAATTGGAAAACTGATGTCATTCCTTTTTCTCCTTGATCTCATATTTTCCCCAAAGAATCTTATTAATGTATTTTTTTATATTTGAAAGATTTTTATCTGATTACCATTAATTTCTCTACAATAACAAAAATAGTTGTCCAACAGTTTGAAACTTAAACATTGTAATTCTACATGACTGTAAGGTTCTAAGTATTTTTAAAGTTTTCTGAATTATCTTACAATGATTTTTAGCACACAACCAACCAAAGCAACATAAATGAATAACATATTTTGAGAAATAATTATAAAATGTAGCAAGTAAAATGTTATTAGAAAATTAATCTAGGTGAACAGATGGATATTTTTAAATAATTTCATGTATCTTTGGCTGTTACTGTTAGAATGAGGCAAGATTCAGCATCAATTCTATTTCTGTTTTCCATTTTTATAGACATAAGCCTGAGAAAACTTGTTCATTTGAAGAATGAGAATGTTAGGCATTTTCTTATGGCAAGTCACTGTTATTTGAATGTCCTCTTACGTATAAGTCCAAAAGTGCATAGTGATCTATTATGAGAAAAATATTTTAATAATCTATCTGTTGACAACTTGGTTTGACCCTCCTTTCATTTTATTGAAAGCAAAGAATTGGAAACCACCTAATTTACCAAAAAAAAAAAAAAAAAAAAAAATTGGTGCCCAGTCATTAGAGTTTTTAACTTTCTCATTTTCTGGGAAGTATAACCAAAAACAGCTTAACCAAGGTTTATCATATGACTATGTTCTACTGTTCATCTTTTACTTAGAGGCATCTTGCTTATGGAACTAAAAATAAATGAAACTGGAGTTAAAAACAAAAGTGTAAATTGTGCATCTTAGGACTTTTCTCCTTGTCTGTGAACAAAAGCTTATATATTAATGTGGCATCTCATTTTTTAAGGACATTTCAGGACAGAAAAACAGACACAGACACTGAGGATATTTATTCGTAGATTAGTGATTTCTTCCCATAGTTGATTGAAGTCAATTATAATTTTATGTATTTATGTAGTTATACATTTATACATATATATATAAACAATATATGTTTATTTAATTATACATTTCACAGAATTGCAATCAGTATAGCAACATCTGCAAGGGAGAAATTAATACTAACTAAATCAAGATGGTTTTCTAAAGCTTAGGTCATTTCACACCAGATTTGCATTTTAGGAAAATTTTGATTTGCTCTTGAACCTAAATAGATGGTCTGCTTTTAAGAGCGTAATTTAAATACTTTATGTCAGTTGACAGCCAGAGAAGGAACTGTCACTTGTAAGTACAAGCTTACACACAGTACATAAAGGGCTGCTGAGCACCTTATTTGGAGTATAATTTGCATATAGTTCTGTTAAGTAACTTAAACCTAATACTAGGGACTGAATTGTGTCCCCCAACATTTCTATGTTGAAGCCCTAAAGCTGACTGTATTTGGAGGCAGTGCCTGTGAGGAGGTGATAAAGGTTAAATGAGGTCATAAGGGTGGGGCTGGTGCCCTTTTAAGAAAAGGAAGACACAGCAGAGCTCTCTTCACTGTGTGAGGACACAGGGAGATGGTGGCTGCCTGCAAGAGCCCTTACCATGTTGGTACCCTGCTCTCAGACTTCTTCCTCCAGAACTGTGAGAAAATTAATTTCTGCTGCTTAAGCCATCTAGTATCTTGCATTTTGTTACAGCAGCCTGAGATAAGACACCTAATAAGTACATGGTAGGATTTAATAAATGAGCAGAAAAGTGGCTGATGAGTGACAGTGAGCAAGAGACTTGTACCTTTATTAAAAATGAGTGTAGATTTCATATTTTGCTAACTTGTAGCAAAAGTTAATGAAAAAATTTCTCCTATGAATATAAATATTTGAGAAAATAAAAAACACTAAACTTGACTCTAATAATTTGCTCCTTATTAGAAAATGTAACATTGATATGTCAGAAGAAATTGTGCATCTTTTCACCTTGAGTTTACATAAATTATACTATGGAGAGTGGACTACAATGCAGATGAATGAGAGTATTCTCTGAGCTCATGCTCATTATGGAGGTGGTGAGATTACACACAAAGTGTGGCTTACAGCTGACTGGCATTTCCCAGCATGCTTCTTACAAATCTTGAATATTTCAAGGTAGATAGATAGCTAAAGTACAGAAACCTATCACGAGTCTATCACCTGGGCGAATAACATACTGCCATCTTCAATATTTCCAAGAAATGTTCTTTTTACTCTGTTCTCAAGAGTTTCTTTCCTCAGGAACAATGCCTTCTTTGCCAGCAGTGAAGATAAAAATTTTTAAAAATGCCATTTCCCACCCTCTCTGCCTAGTCCCATAATATTCTTGAAATCAAAACATCTGAATATGCATGAGCAAATGTTTTTAGGTATTGTCTCGGTCAGTTCAGGCTGCTGTAACAAATGACCATAGACTGGGTGGTGTAAATAAGAAACACTTACTTGTCACAGCTGTGGAGGCCAGGAAGTCTAAGAACAGAGTTGGAAGATCCAGTGTCTGAGGAAGGTCCCGTTCCTAGTAGCAGATGGCCGTCTTCTCCTTGTGTCCTTATACGGCAGAGAACAGACAGAACACAGACTCCCATGCCTCTTCTTACCAGGGCACTAATGCCATTCTGCCCATATGATCAAATCATCTCAAAGGCCTCACCTTCAAATACCATCACCTCGGAGTTAGGATTTCAACATAGGATTTTTTAACCCGCAACAGTTATGCTTTGTCCTAAACACAGATAAGCAGCAGATAGTGAAAGACATGTTGTCCTATCACCTTTGGTTCATGGGGCCATTTTGATTAAAGGAGTCTCTCAAATACATATAGTTTGAGCTGCCCCTGTTTGGTGTCCCAGAGGTTTCTACACTCACAGCAATGTACGATAGTACGGTTTGGGTTGGAGTAGAAATCTGTCTCTCTCACAAGGAAGAGGAGGGGAGATTGTGAAAGGCAAGATGGAAAGGGAGACACAGCCTATTCCACGTGCATTTGCAAGCAGATGAATATAGAAAGGGTGTATATGTGGAGAAATGTAGACTCTGGAAATTGACTCCCTGTGGGTAAAATTGTAACATTTCCAGAATATCTCACGTGGCTTTAGTGCATTTGCATGTCCTCAAGGGTGCAGAGAAGTTCATCTCATATCAATGGGTAATTACCTGGGCAACCAAGTGCGTGTCTGACTCTGAGAAGTTAAGGGGAGGGGGCTGGCTTGTTTGCTTGCTGGCTTCTTCTGGAGCACAGGAGAAACACAGCCTGGGACTGCAGTTTGTGAGCAATAAACGTGTTTTAAACTTTATTTCTCCCTTTTTACTGATTTTGGTTTTTAGAGGTATTTTGCCCCGGGAATTCCTCTCCCCGGACTTAGACTCCCTTAAAATGATGTGAATCTGTTTATCTTTTGGAATGTCTTCACATACCCACAAGGTATGCAAACCCGAATTTGAATTAATTATCCCTACTTTTGTAACAATAATCATTGCAATATACTAAGAGCCTACTTTAAGAGTTACATTAGGTTCTTTAAATATATCAGCTCATTTTAATTGTGCTTCACATGAGTGATTGCAATTATTAACCCCCTTTTAAAGATGAAGAAATTGGGACTCAGAGAAGGTAAATAACTTGCCCAGAATCTCACAGCTAATAAGTGCCAAAGCCAAATTCAATCCTAACTCCATCTGACACAACAGCCTGTGCTTTGTGATAATCCTATGTGGCTTTGTATATGTGTTCTTGATTGATAGCAGCTTAATATACCTCCATCCCAGAAAACTGGTATTCCTAAAAGAATCACTCTCTAATGGTAGATTTTCATGATTATATGGCAAGCTTTTGAGAGATATTTCATCAAGTCTTTCTAGTGCTTCCTTAAATCATGAAAAACAAAATATATATATATATATATATATGTCTCTTCTCCAGATACACATATTACTCTATTTCTTAATCTTCATGAGGTTGCAATGGGGAAATCAAATATGAATAGCAAACAAGCATTCAAATTAAGAAAACTTGAAATTATTCCAAGGTGTTTACTTGGCACAGTTAGAAATTCTCTCTTCATGTTTTCATACTTAATTTAGGGACTTTATAGACACTGGATTTCTCCCCCAAAATAGCCCCCTGAAGGATTAATTCTTGAACTCTCAATTTTAGGTCTAAACCTATGAATGTATCCAAAAATCCTTATATTGGTTAACCAAGTAGTTAAAAATGGAAGGTGATGATGGCCATAATAACAAACCCTGAAGAGTACTCTGTTTTCTGCAAGAAATACACAAATTCATGGTACTTAAAAAAAAATTAGTCTCCCTATCAACCTATTCCACATATGTACTCACACAATTTTTGGTGGAACTCTGAGTAAAGTGAATCTACATTTATATTTCATAATGGAGCCTGAACTAATATTCACCTAGTTATTCTTTTTTTTTTGTAGATAATTATTTTTTATTGAAGGGTAGTTGACACACAGTATTACATTAGTTTCAGGTGTACAACACAGTGATTCAACATTTATATACATGATAATTCTAGCTACCAGCTATCACCATACAAAATTGTCACAATATTTTGACTACATTCCTTATGCTATACATTACATCCCGGTTACTTATTTATTTTACAATTGGAAGTCTGCACTTTTTTTTTTTGAGAGGGCATCTCTCCTATTTATTGATCAAATGGTTGTTAACAACAATAAAATACTGTATAGGGGAGTCAATGCTCAATGCACAATCATTAATCCACCCCAAGCCTAATTTTCATCAGTCTCCAATCTTCTGAAGCATAACGAACAAGTTCTTAGATGGAGAACAAATTCTTACATAGTGACTAAGTTACATGGTGAACAGTACAAGGGCAGTCATCACAGAAACTTTCGGTTTTGATCATGCATTATGAACTATAAACAATCAGTTCAAATATGAATATTCGTTTGATTTTTATACTTGATTTATATGTGGATACCACATTTCTCTCTTTATTATTATTATTTTTAATAAAATGCTGAAGTGGTAGGTAGATGCGAGATAAAGGTAGAAAACAGAGTTTAGTGTTGTAAGAGAGCAAATGTAGATGATCAGGTGTGTGCCTGTAGACTATGTGTTAATCCAAGCTAGACAGGGGCAATAAAACCTCCATGGATGCAGCAGATTTCTCCCAGAAATGGGGGGGTGAGGTTCTAAGCCTCACCTCTGTTGATTCCCAATTTCTCACCAGATGGCCCCCTTGTGACTGTGCCTGTCTTAGGTTGTTCCTCCCTTGAGGAATCTTACCCGTCTCTGGCTAACCAGTCATCTTCCGGGGCCATACAGGGAAATGTAAAGTTGGTAAGTGAGAGAGAAGCCTTATTGTTTGAAAAGATTAGCTTTTTACTTCTTTGCATATTTATGCCCTGTGGCTTCTATGCCCAGCATTTGTCTTGAGGTATCTTTACCACTTGGAGCAATTATGATACTCGGTAAATTCGATATGAGGCACGAATTCTATTTAAGGGTTGTAATTAGGAAGGAAGAAGAAAAGCTATAGAAGTAGCAGGCGGAAGAAAACATGGGAAGATTGATTATTTCTTTGACATATCTTCTTGTAGAGTAACTTAAACATGTATAGGTTTTAAACTACTAATTAAATTGCGCACACACATTAACATAATAGGAGTACAGTTACATAACCAAAGCAGACCTACAATTACCAGCCTTCTCCAGTGAAACCAAGAAAACCAGTTGGGCACCTTAGGCACTTGTGAAAACTTATCTATGATATGGTGGATATTGTCCAACTGAACTTGAACAGTCTGAGAGAAATCAAATTAAAACAACCCATTCTTGGGGACTGTTCACATCCCATATGTCCTTTTAACAGTAGATAGTCTGTAGTTGTAAGATTTTGGAGCGCTACAATTTGCACTTCTCCTAATTCTTGGTTGAGTTCCAAGAGTATAGATCCAGTCAAATTTGTTGTTTTACTGTATGCACAGGCCAGCTTAGATATCTCCTTCTTCATTCCCATGGCAAGTCCAGGAACTGGTGGGATGAGTGCACTTACAGCACTTACAGCTGTAGCAGTGCCTGGATCTCTGTTGAGGTTTTTTGATGATCATCTTCTGGTATAAGTCTTCCAGAGAGTGCTGATGTTGGAAGTTCTTCTTCATATCGTATCTTAGTTCATTTTCTGGGTAGCCAAATTAGGCTTTCATTCTCTGTATAAACACAAACAGACCATTTGCCTACACTTTTATATGCCCTTTATACCATTGTGTAGAACTCATTGGAGGTCACCACACAGGAACTGCTTTTTTTTGAAGAGAAAGGAATATTATCAGAAAAATGGACCTCCATAGCCGATCTTCTGACACCCTTTAAGGTGGTCAAAATTAAGGATATTTAAAGCATGCATTAATCGTTGATTTACAGTTAGTTTTATCCTATCAGGGAGTAATCCCGCTTTTCTTTCTTTTTTAGTTGTTGTCATTAATCTATACTTACATGACGAATATTATGTATACTAAGTGCTCCCCTATACCAGGTCCCCCCTATAAACCCCTGTACAGTCACTGTCCATCAGCATAGTAAAATGTTGTAGAGTCACTACTTGTCTTCTCTGTGTTGTACAGCCCTTCCCTTTCTCCCAATCCCCCCATGCATGCGAATCTTAATACCCCCCTTCTTCTCTCCCCCCTTATCCCTCCCTACCCACCCATCCTCCCCAGTCCCTTTCCCTTTGGTACCTGTTAGTCCATTCTTGAGTTCTGTGATTCTGCTGCTGTTTTGTTCCTTCAGTTTTTCCTTTGTTCTTATACTCCACAGATGAGTGAAATCATTTGGTATTTCTCTTTCTCCACTTGGCTGATATTGCTGAGCATAATACCCTCCAGCTCCATCCATATTGCTGCAAATGGTAGGATTTGCCCTTTTCTTATGACTGAGTAGTATTCCATTGTGTATATGTACCACATCTGCTTTATCCATTCATCTACCGATGGACATTTAGGTTGCTTCCAATTCTTGGCTATTGTAAATAGTGCTGCGATAAACATAGGGGTGCATCTGTCTTCCTCAAACTTGATTGCTGCGTTCTTAGGGTAAATTCCTAGAAGTGGAATTCCTGGGTCAAATGGTAAGTCTGTTTTGAGCATTTTGATGAACCTCTATACTGCTTTCCACAATGGTTGAAATAATTTACATTCCCACCAGCAGTGTAGGAGGGTTTCCCTTTCTCCACAGCCTCGCCAACATTTGTTGTTGTTTGTCTTTTGGATGGCAGCCATCCTTACTGGTGTGAGGTGATACCTCATTGCAGTTTTAATTTGCACTTCTCTGATAATTAGCGATGTGGAGCATCTTTTCATGTGTCTGTTGGCCATCTGTATTTACTTTTTGGAGAACTGTCTGTTCAGTTCCTCTGCCCATTTTTAATTGGGTCATTTATTTTTTGTTTGTTGAGTCATGTGAGCTCTTTATATATTCTGGATGTCAAGCCTTTATCAGATCTGTCATTTTCAAATATATTCTCCCATACTGTAGGGTTCCTTTTTGTTCTATTGATGGTGTCTTTTGCTGTACAGAAGCTTTTCAGCTTAATATAGCCCCACTTGTTCATTTTTGCTGTTCTTTTCCTTGCCCGGGGAGATATGTTCAAGAAGAGGTCACTCATGTTTATGTCTAAGAGGTTTCTGCCTATGTTTTTTTCCAAGAGTTTAATGGTTTCATGACTTACATTCAGTTCTTTGATCCATTTTGAGTTTACTTTTGTTTTTGGGGTTAGACAATGGTCCAGTTTCATTCTCCTACATGTAGCTGTCCAGTTTTGCCAGCACCATCTGTTGAAGAGACTGTCATTTTGCCATTGTATGTCCATGGCTCCTTTATCAAATATTAATTGACCATATATGTCTGGGTTAATGTCTGGATTCTCTAGGCTGTTCCATTGGTCTGTGGCTCTGTTCTTGTGCCAGTACCAAATTGTCTTGATTACTATGGCTTTGTAGTAGAGCTTGAAGTTGGGGAGTGAGATCCCCCCTACTTTATTCTTCTTTCTCAGGATTGCTTTGGCTATTCGGGGTCTTTTGGTGTTTCCATATGAATTTTTGAATTATTTGTTCGAGTTCATTGAAGAATGTTGCTGGTAGTTTCATAGGGATTGCATCAAATCTGTATATTGCTTTGGGCAGGATGGCCATTTTGACGATATTAATTTTTCCTAGCCAAGAGCATGGGATGAGTTTCCATTTGTTAGTGTCCCCTTTAATTTTTCTTAAGAGTGACTTGTAGTTTTCAGAGTATAAGTCTTTCACTTCTTTGGTTAGGTTTATTCCTAGGTATTTAATTTTTTTTGATGCAATTGTGAATGGAGTTGTTTTCCAGATTTCTCTTTCTGTTGGTTCATTGTTAGTGTATAGGAAAGCCACAGATTTCTGTGTGTTGATTTTGTATCCTGCAACTTTGCTGTATTCCAATATCAGTTCAAGTAGTTTTGGGGTGGAGTCTTTAGGGTTTTTTATGTACAGTATCATGTCATCTGCAAATAGTGACAGTTTAACTTCTTCTTTACCAATCTGGATTCCTTGTATTTTTTTGTTTTGTCTGAGTGCCGTGGCTAGGACCTCCAGTACTATATTAAATAACAGTGGGGAGAGTGGGCATCCCTGTCTAGTTCCTGATCTCAGAGGAAAAGCTTTCAGCTTCTCGCTGTTCAATATAATGTTGGCTGTGGGTTTATCATAAATGGCCTTTATTATGTTGAGGTAATTGCCCTCTATTCCCATTTTGCTGAGTGTTTTTATCATGAATGGATGTTGAACTTTGTCAAATGCTTTTTCACCATCTATGGAGATGATCATGTGCTTTTTGTCTCTCTTTTTGTTGATGTGGCTTTCGAATGTTGTACCATCCTTGCATCCCTGGGATGAATCCTACTTGGTCATGGTGTACGATCCTTTTGATGTATTTTTGAATTCGGTTTGCTAATATTTTGTTGAGTATTTTTGCATCTACGTTCATCAGGGATATTCGTCTGTAGTTTTCTTTTTTGGTGGGGTCTTTGCATGGTTTTGGTAATAGGGTGATGTTAGCTTCATAGAATGAGTTTGGGAGTATCCCCTCCTCTTCTATTTTTTGGAAAACTTTAAGGGGAATGGGTATTATGTCTTCCCTGTATGTCTGATAAAATTCCGAGGTGAATCCATCTGGCCCGGGGATTTTATTCTTTGGTAGTTTTTTGATTACTGCTTCAATTTCGTTGCTGGTAATAGGTCTGTTTAGATTTTCTGTTTCTTTCTGGGTCAGTCTTGGAAGGTTGTATTTTTCTAGGATGTTGTCCATTTCTCCTAGGTTTCCCAGCTTGTTAGCATGTAGGTTTTCATTGTACTCTCTAATAATTCTTTGTATTTCTGTGAGGTCCGTCGTGATTTTTCCTTTCTCGTTTCTGATAGTGTTGATTTGTGTTGACTCTTCTTTCCTCTGGCTAGAGGCTTATCTATTTTGTTTATTTTCTCAAAGAACCAGCTCTTGGTTTCATTGATTTTTGCTATTGTTTTATTCTTCTCAATTTTATTTATTTCTTCTCTGATCTTTATTATGTCCGTCCTTCTGCTGACCTTAGGCCTCATTTGTTCTTCTTTTTCCAATTTCAATAATTGTGACATTAGACCATTCATTTGGGATTGTTCTTCCTTCTTTAAATATGCCTGGATTGCTATATACTTTCCTCTTAAGACTGCTTTTGCTGTGTCCCACAGTAGTTGGGGCTTAGTGTTGTTGTTGTGGTTTGTTTCCATATATTGCTGAATCTCCATTTTGATTTGGTCATTGATCCATTGATTATTTAGGAGCGTGTTGTTAGGCCTCCATGTGTTTGTGAGCCTTTTTGCTTTCTTTGTACAGTTTATTTCTAGTTTTATGCCTTTGTAGTCTGAAAAGTTGGTTGGTAGGATTTCAATCTTTTGGAATTTACTGAGGCTCTTTTTGTTGCCTAGTATCTGGTCTATTCTGGAGAATGTTCCATGTGCACTTGAGAAGAATGTATATCCTGTTGCTTTTGGATGTGGAGTTCTGTAGATGTCTATTAGGTCCATCTGTTCTAGTGTGTTGTTCAGCGCCTCTGTGTCCTTACTTATTTTCTGTCTGGTGGATCTGTCCTTTGGAGTGAGTGGTGTGTTGAAGTCTCCTAGAATGAATGCATTGCATTCTATTTCCTCCTTTAGTTCTGTTAGTATTTGTTTCAGGTATGTTGGTGCTCCTGTATTGGGTGCATATATATTTATAATGGTTATATCCTCTTGTTGTACTGAACCCTTTATCATTATGCAATGTCCTTCTTTGTCTTTTGTTACTTTATTTTGAAGTCTGTTTTGTCTGATACCAGAATTGCAACACCTGCTTTTTTCTCCCTGTTGTTTGCATGAAATATCTTTTTCCATCCCTTGACTTTAAGTCTGTGCATGTCTTTGGGTTTGAGGTGAGTCTCTTGTAAGCAGCATATGGATGGATCTTGCTTTTTTATCCATTCTATTACTCTGTGTCTTTTGATTGGTGCATTGAGTCCATTTACATTTAGGGTGATTATTGAGAGGTATGAACTTATTGCCTTTGCAGGATTTAAGTTTGTGGTTACCAAAGGTTCAGGGTTAGCTTCTTTTCTATCTTACTGTCTAACTTAACTCGCTTGTTGAGCTATTATAAACACGGTCTGATGATTCTTTATTTCTCTCCCTTCTTATTCCACCTCCTCCCTTCTTCATATGTTGGGTGTTTTGTTCTGTGCTCTTTTTAGGAGTGCTCCCATCTAGAGCAGTCCCTGTAGGATGCCCTGTAGAGGTGGTTTGTGGGAGGCAAATTCCCTCAACTTTTACTTGTCTGGGAATTGTTTAATCCCTCTTTCATATTTAAATGATAATCATGCTGGAGACAGTAGTCTTGGTTCGAGGCCCTTCTGTTTCATTGCATTAAGTATATCATGCCATTCTCTTCTGGCCTGTAGGGTTTCTGTTGAGAAGTCTGATGGTAGCCTGATGGGTTTTCCTTTGTAGGTAACCTTTTTTTTTCTCTCTGGCTGCCTTTAATACTTTGTCCTTGTCTTTGATCTTTGCCATTTTAATTATTACGTGTCTTGGTGTTGCCCTTCTTGGATCCCTTGTCATGGGATTTCTGTGTACCTCTGTGGTCTGGGAGGCCATTTCTTCCCCTAGTTTGGGGAAGTTTTCAGCAATTATTTCTTCAAAGACACTTTCTATCCCTTTTTCTCTCTCTTCTTCTTCTGGTACCCCTATAATGCATATATTGTTCCATTTTGATTGGTCACTCAGCTCTCTTAGAATCCTTCCATTCCTGGAGATCCTTTTATCTCTCTCCGCATCAGCTTCTCTGCATTCCTGTTCTCTGTTTTCTAGTCCATTAAGTGTCTCTTACATCTCGTCCATTCTGTTTTGAAGTCCTTCCAGAGCCTGTTTTATTTCTGTATTCTCCTTCCTTAGTTCTTGCATATTTCTCTGCAAGTCCATCAGCATGGTTATGACTTTTGTTTTGAATTCTTTTTCAGGAAGACTGGTTAAATCTATCTCCCCAGGTTCCTTCTCAGGGGAAGATGTGGCAGATGCCGAAGCTGTCTGGGTTAGTCTTATCTGGGTCATATTTTTTTGCCTTTTCATGTTGACAGGTGCTATGGACTGTCAGCTGGGAAGGCCAAACTTTTCTCTTGCTACTGGCCTTTCTTTACTGGGACAACTGCGACCCCTAGTGGCTTGTGTTGGGTAATTGCATGTAGATTGGGTGTTTGTGTCTTGCCTGGCCAGTATGGAGGAAGCGCCCTGGAATGGTAAAGGACGGGGGGGCTGTTTGGCTGTTTACCTCTGTGAGGGGTCTCAGAGCTGTTGTCCAGGGGGTTAGTGTGCCCGGATTTCCCTCTAATTTCCAGCAACTGGGCTGTGACCTATGTTGTTTCCATCCAGCTGTTATGTCCCTGTCCCTTTAAGACTTTCAAAAAGCACTCGCTTTTCTTTGTTACAGGGGCATCAGCTTCAGAACCTGCTCAGAGGTCTTGCTGCCCTGTTTCCCTAGTTTCCAGCCCTCCACGCATGCACTGTCTGTGCTCTGGTGCAGGTGGTTGGGACTGGGTGTTTAGCAGTTCTGGGCTCCCTCTCCCTCCCTACACTCCAATACCTCTCCTCCCACTGGGAGCTGGTGGGAGGCATGCTTGTGTCCCGCCAGGCCGGGGGTTGTATCTTACCCCTTTCACCAGGCACTGGGCTCTTGCACATGTTGATGTAGTCTGGCTGTTGTACTGTGTCTTCTGGTCTCTCTTTTAGGATTAGTTGTACTTGTTGTATTTTCAAAAATATATATGTTTTTGGGAGGAGATTCCCACTGTCCTACTCACGCTGCCATGTTGGCTCTGCCCCCTCTCACCTAGTTATACTTTAAGACAAACTGAAGCTTGTTTCCTTGGATAGAGTGAGGGTCCATGTTTTCTCAGGCATAAAGACATCTGAGAAGTGGCAAGGCATTGGGTGAATAGGCCAGGTCTGTTTCCTACATTACAAATTTAGAAGAGGAGAGTCAGCTTAATGATCTAGACTGGAAACATATGTATAGCAGCTACTAAGACAAAAGAGCACCTTTGATTAAGCCAGCCACTTGCACTGCTGAGACACTGCTAATTAAGGTGGAGAGGGGAATCAAAAAATCTAAGGAATTTAGTAAGGCAAAGGAATAGGAGAGTTTGTGCTAATTCTTCAGGGTATATTCCATTAAAAGAATGAATCAAAATAAAAGTGTATTTGATTCCACAGTGAAATTATAACAATGTCATATATTAATGTTTTGCTTAAACTTTCATGTAGGTTTATTCTTCATAACAGCCCATGGAGTTTGTGGGACAGACAGTATTTTCATTATGAGGCACAACAGGAAGCCCAGGCACAGAGTGTCTGGGTGAATCATCCACTGTCTCTCAGCTGCTTCCTGGCAGAGCAGTGAGCAGACTCCCGTCCAAGGCACCCTCACCTCCTGCCAGTAACCAGAGGCACTCTCTGCCTCCTCAGTGCCTCTCTCTTGTTTAGTCCTTGTAATAGCTTCTTCCTGTCACTTCTGGGGATCCCCCTTCTTTGCCATCTCAACCCTCCTCTATCTCCCTCATTTCCTCATT
The DNA here is from genome assembly GCF_040802235.1 of Manis javanica. Lineage (NCBI taxonomy): Eukaryota > Metazoa > Chordata > Mammalia > Pholidota > Manidae > Manis > Manis javanica. The sequence goes on from NC_133161.1 coordinate 90,245,568, forward strand.
TTCACCAAAGATAGAGACCATAAGAAAGATCCATGCCCCACCATTCCCTTAGTGGTACCAAGGGCTGGAGCCAGAAGTCCCCACTGTAAGAGACAGAGAATTTACATGACATCCCTCCCACACATCAGGCTGTGACTATGAACTCTGTCACTGCCCTTTTTTTCTACCACTGGATTATTAAACTTGCACAGGAATAGTGACCATTTTCTAGTAGCCGATAATCTAAATCAATGATTTCGTTTTGTAAAATCTTAACCAGAATATGAAAAATGCATTTGAGTATCTATACAGTCCTAAACAATGGACTCTGGTTCTCACTGAATGGATTTAAATGCCTTGTTATTTTGATCCTATTAAGTCTTGCCATTTATGGATGAAGACACATATTTATAAGTATATAAATATAAGTATATAAAGACAAACTTTGACTAGACATTTAAATTAAAATTTTCAAATAAGTTAAGTTAACCTCTCTATTTCTTTGTACATACAAGGATTTTTTTCACATGAACCCTCTGCCTGGTCTCCCTGTAACTGTCCAATTTTTAAACCAGTGTCAAGTTTCAGTAATAATAATAGGTGGCATTTCTTTGAGTACCATTCTAAGTGCTCTATGTATTCTCTTGTTAAGCTCTCACAACAACTCTATAAGGCAAGTGCTCTCATCAATCCCATTTTGCAGATGCAGAAAATTGGACAGCCACAAAGCAGAGAGGTTATAGATAGGACTTCCCCAAGGCCTCCCAGGCAGCACAGGCATTTGAATCCAAATAATCTGGCTCTAGAGCCCACATTCTCAACCATTTAAACCACACTAAACTGTCTCTGATGTTGCAACCTTGTAAATTTTATCTAATTAGTTTCATCACTATATTCCAGCTGCTGTGTCATCTACATGCCTACCATATCTTCAACTTCTTTGTCTTTGAAAGTTGAACAAATTAACTCACAAAGAATTATGGACTTAAATACAAAACATGATATTAAGATTTCTAGAAAATAAACAGGAGAACATCTTCAGGATTAGGTGAAGAATTTTGAGATTTGACACCAAAATCATGATCCATTAAAGGAAAGTTTGATAAATTGGACCTGATCAAAATATAAAATTCTGCTCTGCAAAACCTCTGTTCAGATGATACAAAGATAAATATTAGACTGGGAGAAAATATTTGCAAATCATATATTCAGTAAAGGACTTGTATCTCAAATATATATAAAGAATTCTCAAAACTCAACTATAAGAAATAAATAATCCAATTCAATCCAATAATAAAATGCCCAAAATACATCAACAAACATTTAACTGAAGAGGATATACAGAGAGCAAATATGCATGTGAAAAGATGTTCAACATCTTAGCTGTTAGGGAAATGCAAATAAAACCTCAGTGAGGTATTACTGTATACCTACCAAAATAGCTTAAGTTAAAAATAGTGATAACACTAAATGCTGCCAAGAATACAGAGAAATTGGATGACTCATGCATTGCTGATGAGAATGTAAAATGGTACAGCTACTTTGGATAATAATTTGCAAAACTGTTATAAAACTAAACATATAATTACCATACAACCGAGCAATTGCATTTCTGAGCATTTATCCCAAAGAAATGAAAATTTACATTCCAACAAAAACGTGTATAAAAATGTTCATACCGAACAAAGGAAAAACTGAAGGAACAAAACAGCAGCGGAATTACAGAACCCAAAAATGGACTAACAGGTACCAAAGGGAAAGGAACTGGGGAGGATGGGTGGGCAGGGAGGGATGGGGGGGGAAGAAGAAGGGGGGTATTAAGATTAGCATGCATGGGGGGGAGGGAGAAAGGGGAGGGTGGGCTGCACAACACAGAGAGGACAAGTAGTGACTCTACAACATTTTGCTAAGCTGATGGACAGTAACCGTAATGCGGTTGTTAGGGGGGACCTGATATAGGGGAGAGCATGGTAAACATAGTATTCTTCATGTAAGTGTAGATTAAAAATTAAAAAAAAAAAAAAAGAAAGAAAGAAAAAAAGAAAAGGGGGATTACTCCTTGACAGGATAAAACTATTGGTAAATCAAAGATCAACGCATGCTTTAAATATCCTTAATGTTGATCACTTAAAGGGTGTCAGATGATCAGCTATGGAGGTACTCTTTTCTGATAATATTCCTTTCTCTTAATTAAAAAAAAAAAAAGCAGTTACTGTGTGCTGACCTCCAATGAGTTCTGCACAGTGGTATAGAGGGCATGTCAAAGTGTGGGCAAAGGGTCTGTTTGTTTCTATGCAGAAGATCAAGGCCTAGCTTGGATACCCAGAAAATGAACTAAGATATGATATGAGGAGGAGCTTCCGGCATCAGCACTCTCTGGAGGACTTGTGCCAGGGGATGATCATCAAAAAGCCTCCACAGGGATCCGGACGATGTTGCGGTTGGGGCTGCATCCAGCCCACCATCTCCTGGACTTGCCATAGGAATGAGGAGGGAGATGTCTAGGCTGGCATGTGCATACAGTGAGACAACGAATTTGACCGGATCTGTACTGTTGGAACTCAACCAGGAGTTGGGAGGGGTGCAAGTTGTAGCACTCCAAAATCTCATGACTATAGACTATCTATGGTTAAAAGAACATATGGGATGTGAACAGATACCAGAAATGGGCTGCTTTAATTTGTCTGATGGTTCAAGTACAGTTGGACAATATCCATCATATCATAGATAAATTTTCACAAAAGCCTAGGGTGCCTAAATGGTTTTCTTGGCTTCATTGGAGATGGATGGTAATTATAGATTTGCTTTGTTTATGTCACCGTATTCCTATTATGTTAATATGTGTGTGCAAATTAGTTAGTAGTTTAAAACCTATACATACTTAAGGTACTATACAAGAAGATATGTCAAAGAAATAATCAATCCTCCCATGTTTCCTTCATATGCTACATCTATAGCTTTTCTTCTTCCTTCCTAATTACAAACCTTAAATAGAATTCGTGCCTCATATCGAATTTACCGAGTATCATAATTCCTCCAGGTGGTAAAGATACCTCGAGACAAGTGCTGGGCATAGAAGCCACAGGGCATAAATCTGCAAAGAAGTAAAAAGCTAACCTTTGCAAACAATATGGCTTCTCTCTCACTTACCAACTTTACATTTCCCTGTATGGCCCCGGAAGATGACTGGTTAGCCAGAGACGGGTAAGATTCCTCAAGGGAGGAACAACCTAAGACAGGCACAGTCGCAGGGGGGCCATCAGGTGAGAATTTGGGGATCAACAGAGGTGAGGCTCAGAACCTCACCCCCCCTGCTTTGAGAGAAATCTTCTGCATCCATGGATGTCTTGCTGCCCTTGTCTAGCCTGGATTAATACTTAGTCCATAGGCACACACCTGATCATCTGATCATCTACATTTGACCTCTTACAGCACTAAACTATGTTTTCTACCTTTATCTTACATCTACCTACCACTTCAGCATTTTATTAAAAATAAAAATAATAATAATAATAGGAGAAATGTGGGATCAACATATAAATCAAGTACAAAAATCAAACGAATATTCATATTTGACCTGATTGTTTATAGGTCATAATGCATGATCAAAACCAAAAGTTTCTGTGATGAATGCCCTTGTACTGTTCACCATGTAAGAATTTATTCACTATGTAAGAATTCTTTCACCATGTAAGCACTTGTTCGTTATGCTTCAGAAGATTGGAGACTGACGAGAATTAGGCTTGAGATGGATTAATGATTGTACATTGAGCGTTGACCCCCCTATACTGAATTTTATTGTTGTTAACAACCATTTGATCAATAAATATGAGAGATGCCCTCTCAAAAATAATAATAATAATAATAATAATAATAATAATAATAAAGGGAGAAATGTGGTATCAACATATAAATCAAGTATAAAAATCAAACGAATATTCATATTTGACCTGATTGTTTATAGTTCATAATGCGTGATCAAAACCAAAAGTTTCTGTGATGAATGCCCTTGTATTGTTCACCATGTAAGAATTTATTCACTATGTAAGAATTCGTTCACCATGTAAGAACTTGTTCGTTATGCTTCAGAAGATTGGAGACTGATGAGAATTAGGCTTGAGATGGATTAATGATTGTACATTGAGCATTGACCCCCCTATACTGAATTTTATTGTTGTTAACAACCATTTGATCAATAAATATGAGAGATGCCCTCAAAAAAAAAAACTTCCAAAAATAAAAAAAAATTAAAAAAATAAAATAAATAAAAATGTTCATACCGAGGCGGACGAACATGGCAGCATGAGTAGGACAGTGGGAATCTCCTCCCAAAAACATATATATTTTTGAAAAATACAACAAATACAACTAATCCTAAAAGAGAGACCAGAAGACACAGGACAACAGCCAGACTACATCCACACATGCAAGAGCCCTACACCTGTTGAAAGGGGTAAGATACAACCCATGGCCCGGCGGGACCCAAGCACACCTCCCACCACCTCCTGGTATGAGGAGAGGTATTGGAGCGCATGGAGGGAGAGGGAGGCCAGAACTGCTAAACACACAGCCCCAACCACCCGCACCAGAGCACAGACACAGTGCATGCGTGGAGGGCTGGAAACTAGGGAAACAGGGCAGCAAGACCTCTGAGCGGGTTCCGAAGCTGATGCCCCTGTGACAAAGAAAAGCGAGTGCTTTTTGAAAGTCTTAAAGGGACAGGGACATAACAGCTGGACAGATACAACACAGGTCACAACCCAGTGGCTGGAAATTACAGGGAAAACCGGGTGCACTAAACCCCTGGGGAACAGCTCTGAGACCCCTCACGGAGGTAAACAGCCAAGCAGCCCCCTGGGTCCCTTACCCATCTGGGCGCTGCAAAAGCAGAGAAACAGTCTAAGGCAGACCCCACCCACAGAAAGGGAAATACCTCCATATCGGCCAGACAAGACACAAAGACCCAGTCTACACGCAATTACCCAACACAAGCGACTAGGGGTCACAGTTGTCCCAGTAAAGAAAGGCCAGTAGCAAGAGAAAAGTTTGGCCTTCCCAGCTGACAGTCCATAGCACCTGTCAACATGAAAAGGCAAAAAAATATGATCCAGATAAGACTAACCCAGACAGCTTCGGCATCTGCCACATCTTCCCCTGAGAAGGAACCTGGGGAGATAGATTTAACCAGTCTTCCTGAAAAAGAATTCAAAACAAAAGTCATAACCATGCTGATGGACTTGCAGAGAAATATGCAAGAACTAAGGAAGGAGAATACAGAAATAAAACAGGCTCTGGAAGGACTTCAAAACAGAATGGACAAGATGTAAGAGACACTTAATGGACTAGAAAACAGAGAACAGGAATGCAGAGAAGCTGATGCGGAGAGAGATAAAAGGATCTCCAGGAATGGAAGGATTCTAAGAGAGCTGAGTGACCAATCAAAATGGAACAATATATGCACTATAGGGGTACCAGAAGAAGAAGAGAGAGAAAAAGGGATAGAAAGTGTCTTTGAAGAAATAATTGCTGAAAACTTCCCCAAACTAGGGGAAGAAATGGCCTCCCAGACCACAGAGGTACACAGAAATCCCATGACAAGGGATCCAAGAAGGGCAACACCAAGACACGTAATAATTAAAATGGCAAAGATCAAAGACAAGGACAAAGTATTAAAGGCAGCCAGAGAGAAAAAAAAAGGTTACCTACAAAGGAAAACCCATCAGGCTACCATCAGACTTCTCAACAGAAACCCTACAGGCCAGAAGAGAATGGCATGATATACTTAATGCAATGAAACAGAAGGGCCTCGAACCAAGACTACTGTATCCAGCATGATTATCATTTAAATATGAAAGAGGGATTAAACAATTCCCAGACAAGTAAAAGTTGAGGGAATTTGCCTCCCACAAACCACCTCTACAGGGCATCCTACAGGGACTGCTCTAGATGGGAGCACTCCTAAAAAGAGCACAGAACAAAACACCCAACATATGAAGAAGGGAGGAGGTGGAATAAGAAGGGAGAGAAATAAAGAATCATCAGACCGTGTTTATAATAGCTCAACAAGCGAGTTAAGTTAGACAGTAAGATAGTAAAGAAGCTAACCCTGAACCTTTGGTAACCACAAACTTAAATCCTGCAAAGGCAATAAGTTCATACCTCTCAATAATCACCCTAAATGTAAATGGACTCAATGCACCAATCAAAAGACACAGAGTAATAGAATGGATAAAAAAGCAAGATCCATCCATATGCTGCTTACAAGAGACTCACCTCAAACCCAAAGACATGCACAGACTTAAAGTCAAGGGATGGAAAAAGATATTTCATGCAAACAACAGGGAGAAAAAAGCAGGTGTTGCAATTCTGGTATCAGACAAAACAGACTTCAAAATAAAGTAACAAAAGACAAAGAAGGACATTGCATAATGATAAAGGGTTCAGTACAACAAGAGGATATAACCATTATAAATATATATGCACCCAATACAGGAGCACCAACATACCTGAAACAAATACTAACAGAACTAAAGGAGGAAATAGAATGCAATGCATTCATTCTAGGAGACTTCAACACACCACTCACTCCAAAGGACAGATCCACCAGACAGAAAATAAGTAAGGACACAGAGGCGCTGAACAACACACTAGAACAGATGGACCTAATAGACATCTACAGAACTCCACATCCAAAAGCAACAGGATATACATTCTTCTCAAGTGCACATGGAACATTCTCCAGAATAGACCAGATACTAGGCAACAAAAAGAGCCTCAGTAAATTCCAAAAGATTGAAATCCTACCAACCAACTTTTCAGACTACAAAGGCATAAAACTAGAAATAAACTGTACAAAGAAAGCAAAAAGGCTCACAAACACATGGAGGCCTAACAACACGCTCCTAAATAATCAATGGATCAATGACCAAATCAAAATGGAGATTCAGCAATATATGGAAACAAACCACAACAACACTAAGCCCCAACTACTGTGGGACACAGCAAAAGCAGTCTTAAGAGGAAAGTATATAGCAATCCAGGCATATTTAAAGAAGGAAGAACAATCCCAAATGAATGGTCTAATGTCACAATTATTGAAATTGGAAAAAGAAGAACAAATGAGGCCTAAGGTCAGCAGAAGGACGGACATAATAAAGATCAGAGAAGAAATAAATAAAATTGAGAAGAATAAAACAATAGCAAAAATCAATGAAACCAAGAGCTGGTTCTTTGAGAAAATAAACAAAATAGATAAGCCTCTAGCCAGAGGAAAGAAGAGTCAACACAAATCAACACTATCAGAAACGAGAAAGGAAAAATCACGACGGACCTCACAGAAATACAAAGAATTATTAGAGAGTACAATGAAAACCTACATGCTAACAAGCTGGGAAACCTAGGAGAAATGGACAACATCCTAGAAAAATACAACCTTCCAAGACTGACCCAGAAAGAAACAGAAAATCTAAACAGACCTATTACCAGCAACGAAATTGAAGCAGTAATCAAAAAACTACCAAAGAATAAAATCCCCGGGCCAGATGGATTCACCTCGGAATTTTATCAGACATACAGGGAAGACATAATACCCATTCCCCTTAAAGTTTTCCAAAAAATAGAAGAGGAGGGGATACTCCCAAACTCATTCTATGAAGCTAACATCACCCTATTACCAAAACCATGCAAAGACCCCACCAAAAAAGAAAACTACAGACGAATATCCCTGATGAACGTAGATGCAAAAATACTCAACAAAATATTAGCAAACCGAATTCAAAAATACATCAAAAGGATCGTACACCATGACCAAGTAGGATTCATCCCAGGGATGCAAGGATGGTACAACATTCGAAAGCCACATCAACAAAAAGAGAGACAAAAAGCACATGATCATCTCCATAGATGGTGAAAAAGCATTTGACAAAGTTCAACATCCATTCATGATAAAAACACTCAGCAAAATGGGAATAGAGGGCAATTACCTCAACATAATAAAGGCCATTTATGATAAACCCACAGCCAACATTATATTGAACAGCGAGAAGCTGAAAGCTTTTCCTCTGAGATCGGGAACTAGACAGGGATGCCCACTCTCCCCACTGTTATTTAATATAGTACTGGAGGTCCTAGCCACGGCACTCAGACAAAACAAAAAAATACAAGGAATCCAGATTGGTAAAGAAGAAGTTAAACTGTCACTATTTGCAGATGACATGATACTGTACATAAAAAACCCTAAAGACTCCACCCCAAAACTACTTGAACTGATATTGGAATACAGCAAAGTTGCAGGATACAAAATCAACACACAGAAATCTGTGGCTTTCCTATACACTAACAATGAACCAACAGAAAGAGAAATCTGGAAAACAACTCCATTCACAATTGCATCAAAAAAAATTAAATACCTAGGAATAAACCTAACCAAAGAAGTGAAAGACTTATACTCTGAAAACTACAAGTCACTCTTAAGAAAAATTAAAGGGGACACTAACAAATGGAAACTCATCCCATGCTCTTGGCTAGGAAAAATTAATATCGTCAAAATGGCCATCCTGCCCAAAGCAATATACAGATTTGATGCAATCCCTATGAAACTACCAGCAACATTCTTCAATGAACTCGAACAAATAATTCAAAAATTCATATGGAAACACCAAAAGACCCCGAATAGCCAAAGCAATCCTGAGAAAGAAGAATAAAGTAGGGGGGATCTCACTCCCCAACTTCAAGCTCTACTACAAAGCCATAGTAATCAAGACAATTTGGTACTGGCACAAGAACAGAGCCACAGACCAATGGAACAGCCTAGAGAATCCAGACATTAACCCAGACATATATGGTCAATTAATATTTGATAAAGGAGCCATGGACATACAATGGCAAAATGACAGTCTCTTCAACAGATGGTGCTGGCAAAACTGGACAGCTACATGTAGGAGAATGAAACTGGACCATTGTCTAACCCCAAAAACAAAAGTAAACTCAAAATGGATCAAAGAACTGAATGTAAGTCATGAAACCATTAAACTCTTGGAAAAAAACATAGGCAGAAACCTCTTAGACATAAACATGAGTGACCTCTTCTTGAACATATCTCCCCGGGCAAGGAAAAGAACAGCAAAAATGAACAAGTGGGGCTATATTAAGCTGAAAAGCTTCTGTACAGCAAAAGACACCATCAATAGAACAAAAAGGAACCCTACAGTATGGGAGAATATATTTGAAAATGACAGATCTGATAAAGGCTTGACATCCAGAATATATAAAGAGCTCACATGACTCAACAAACAAAAAATAAATGACCCAATTAAAAATGGGCAGAGGAACTGAACAGACAGTTCTCCAAAAAGTAAATACAGATGGCCAACAGACACATGAAAAGATGCTCCACATCGCTAATTATCAGAGAAGTGCAAATTAAAACTGCAATGAGGTATCACCTCACACCAGTAAGGATGGCTGCCATCCAAAAGACAAACAACAACAAATGTTGGCGAGGCTGTGGAGAAAGGGAAACCCTCCTACACTGCTGGTGGGAATGTAAATTATTTCAACCATTGTGGAAAGCAGTATAGAGGTTCATCAAAATGCTCAAAACAGACTTACCATTTGACCCAGGAATTCCACTTCTAGGAATTTACCCTAAGAACGCAGCAATCAAGTTTGAGGAAGACAGATGCACCCCTATGTTTATCGCAGCACTATTTACAATAGCCAAGAATTGGAAGCAACCTAAATGTCCATCGGTAGATGAATGGATAAAGCAGATGTGGTACATATACACAATGGAATACTACTCAGTCATAAGAAAAGGGCAAATCCTACCATTTGCAGCAATATGGATGGAGCTGGAGGGTATTATGCTCAGCAATATCAGCCAAGTGGAGAAAGAGAAATACCAAATGATTTCACTCATCTGTGGAGTATAAGAACAAAGGAAAAACTGAAGGAACAAAACAGCAGCAGAATCACAGAACTCAAGAATGGACTAACAGGTACCAAAGGGAAAGGGACTGGGGAGGATGGGTGGGTAGGGAGGGATAAGGTGGGGGCAGAAGAAGGGGGTATTAAGATTAGCATGCATGGGGGGATTGGGAGAAAGGGAAGGGCTGTACAACACAGAGAAGACAAGTAGTGACTCTACAACATTTTGCTATGCTGATGGACAGTGACTGTACAGGGGTTTATAGGGGGGACCTGGTTATACAGAGGATGAATGCCTAAGTTGGCTACCCCGAAAATGAACTAAGATACGATATGAAAAAGAACTTCCAACATCAGCACTCTCTGGAAGACTCATGCCAGAAGATGATCATCAAAAAGTCCCAACAAAGATCCACACGCTGCTATACGTGTAGCTGCATCCATCCCACCAGTTCCTGGACTTGCCATTGGAATGAAGAAGGAGATATCTAAGCTGGCCTGTGCATACAGTAAAACAACAAATTTGACTGGATCTATACTGTTGGAACTCAACCAAGAATTAGGAGAAGTGCAAATTGTAGCGCTCCAAAATCTTACAACTACAGACTATTTACTGTTAAAAGAGCATATGGGATGTGAACTGTCCCCAGGAATGGATTGTTTTAATTTGTGTGATTTCTCTCAGACTGTTCAAGTTGAACAATATCCACCATATCATAGATAAGTTTTCACAAATGCCTAAGGTGCCTAACTGGTTTTCTTGGTTTCACTGGAGATGGCTGGTAATTGTAGGTCTGCTTTGGTTATGTAACTGTACTCCTACTATGTTAATGTGTGTGCGCAATTTAATTAGTAGTTTAAAACCTATACATGTTTAAGTTACTCTACAAGAAGATATGTCAAAGAAATAATCAATCTTCCCATGTTTTCTTCCGCCTGCTACTTCTATAGCTTTTCTTCTTCCTTCCTAATTACAACCCTTAAATAGAGTTCATGCCTCATATCGAATTTATCGTGTATCATAATTCTTCCAAGTGGTAAAGATATCTCAAGACAAATGCTGGGCATAGAAGCCACAGGGCATAAATATGCAAAGAAGTAAAAAACTGACCTTTTCAAACAATAAGGCTTCTCTCTCACTTACCAACTTTACATTTCCCTGTATGGCCCCGGAAGATGACTGGTTAGCCAGAGACGGGTAAGATTCCTCAAGGGAGGAACAACCTAAGACAGGCACAGTTGCAGGGCCGCCATCAGGTGAGAAATTGAGGATCAACAGAGGTGAGGCCTAGAACCTCTCCCCCTCAGTTCTGAGAGAAATCTGCTGCATCCGTGGATGTTTTATTGCCCTTATCTAGCTTGGATTAACACATAGTCTACAGGCACACACCTGATCATCTACATTTGCTCTCTTACAACACTAAGCTATGTTTTCTACCTTTATCTCGCATCTACCTACCACTTCAGCATTTTATTAAAAATAATAATAATAAAGAGAGAAATGTGGTATCCACATATAAATCAAGTATAAAAGTCAAACAAATATTCATATTTGGACTGATTGTTTACAGTTCATAATGCATGATCAAAACCAAAAGTTTCTGTGATGACTGCCCTTGTACTGTTCACCATGTAACTTATTCAATATGTAAGAATTTGTTCTCCATGTAAGAACTTGTTCGTTATGCTTCAGAAGATTGCAGACTGATGAAAATTAGGCTTGGGGTGGATTAATGATTGTGCATTGAGCATTGACTCCCCTATACAGAATTTTATTGCTGTTAACAACCATTTGATCAATAAATAGGAGAGATGCCCTCACAAAAAAAAAAAAGTACACACTTCCAATTGTAAAATAAATAAGTAACCGGGATGTAATGTATAGCATAAGAAATATAGTGAAAATATTGTGACAGCTTGGTATGGTGATAGCTGGTAGCTAGAATTATCATGTATATAAATGTTGAATCACTGTGTTGTACACCTGAAACTAATGTAATACTGTGTGTCAACTACCCTTCAATAAAAAATAATTATCTACAAAAAAAAATGTTCATACCCACTTTATTCATAATAGCTCCAAACTGGGAACCCAAATATTCTTCAACAGGTGAATGGTTAAACAAAGGTGGTACATCCATGCAATGAAATGCTACTTAGCAATAAAAAGCAACTAACTATTGATACACACAACAACTTGGATGGATCTCAAGGGAATTATGATGAATAGAGGAAGCCAATCTCAAAAGATTACATATTGTATGATTTCATTTATGCAACATTTTTAAAGTAACAAAATTATAGAGATGGAGAACCGACTAGTGTTTGTCAAAGGTTAGGGATGGGGTCAGTGTGGGTATGGCTTTAAAGGGAATAGCAAGACAGGTACTTGTGGTAATGGAACAGTTCTGTATCTTGATTGTGGTGGTAGTTACATGAATCTACACATGTAATAATGTTGCACAGAGCTATACATACACACAAAAACAAACACAAAGACACACATAAACACATTTGAATACACATAACACTGGTGAAAAATGAATAAGCTCTGTAGATTGTAGCAAAACCAATTTTCTGGTTTTTATATCATACTATAGTTATACAAGATATTATTATCGAGGAAAATGAGTGAAAAAATATATGCAACCTCCCTATACATTCTTTTTTACAACTTACTATTGTTTTTTACAATTTCCTATAATTATTTCAGAGTAAATAATTTTTTTTTAAGTTGAACAATCAGGCCCAAGACCTTAATCCTGTGACCCTCCACTAGACACCTCCTTCTGGGTAGAAAAACACCATAATCACCACTATTTTTAGAGTTATTTCCACCAGCTATAAATTAATCTAACAGTATGATTTCACCATCTTAACCAGGAAAAGATCAAAGGTGATTTAATTGCTTTTCTGAAACTTAGATTATGTCCCCAGCCTTCCTCAACCTACAAGTCTACAGATTCTACCAGTGAGATTCCTGGCGAGACCAGTCCTTGATCAGACCATATTGGGTGCTGGTGATGATTCCTTTTCTAAATGCTCATAAACCACATTTAGTAATTCTTGAATATGATCTGGGACTAACGAAAAGCTACAGTCAGGTTTTCTGATTTCCCCATGTCCCCTTATCCATTGGTTGGTCTAATTTCCTTTCATTCTTTTATTCCTTCCTTCATTCATTCATCACACACTTATTAAATGTTCATCTTTTAAGTACTGCTGTTCCTGTGTGGGGCCATTTGTCCTTCCCCTATCCCTTGGCTCCAGATTGCTCTTTACCTTTCTGTGGAAACAGAGGAGGGGGCAGCTAATTCAGCCTAGGGGGACCACACATCTTCACAATGGGGGCATGTAAGTTTGTATAAATGGGGATTTTCTTTCTCCCTCTTCCAGAAAATTGAGTGGAAAATCCCTCTTGATCAAGTCAGTAATTCTTCTGCCAAACAAATTCTTCCCAGTCATTGAAATATCCACTGTGGTATATCTGGCTATTATCCAAGAAATCTAATCTACTTCTCTAAGTCAGCAATAAAAGCCAACTCTCCCTTTTTATACCTTCTTTTCCTCCAATATCAGCTGAAAAGAGAAAAATAAATGAAAACTCTTATCTGTGCTCTAAAGTCCTCTATCTTCTGTTCAAAACTCCAATGACAGAGATAAAATTCCAACTTCTTACACTCATTGAATTTGAGACATTGAAATTTTGTATCAGAAATGGATGTGAGAGGCCAGCCTCCTCATCACAGAGAAGAGGAAGCGGGCACCGAGGGCAGTGCCGCGTGCCACGTGCCGCGATGTGGGCAGCCTGGAGGACAGCACAGACTCCCAGCTCCCGGCCTGTGCCCCTCCACTCTGCCATATTTCCTAAACCTTTCCAGACCAATATTTTGTGGTGTCACATCTTAAGACAGCTGCTCTAGGAAAAGGCCTCATGTCCTGACAGATGGTATCAGGTCATCCACAGACCTCTTGTGTCCCAAAGGAACAGGATGGGCTCCTTGAAGGTAACAGCATCTGCGTTCCCTTCTTGGCCTCTCTTTTTGAATACCTGACAAAATCTGAGTCCCAGGAAACCAACATCTAAAAAGTCGCCACTGCCTGAGAAAGGGGATCAAAGGGGAGCCCACCAACTCTCTGTGCTCCAGATAAGGTCACTGGGCCCCTTCCACTTTCTCTTCCATGTCACTTTGGTAGTGATGAAAAGGGGATCATTCTTGCTTCTGGCAAAGCACACCCCACCAGCACCGCAACCCTCAGGCTCCACACCACTGCCTTCCTTGAGGCCACCAGGACTGGCCTCAGTGTGCTTTCAGCTGTGTTTATGTCACTGCAAGAAACCCAGGGCTCCTTGCCTACCATGAGGCTCTACGAGCAGTGAGCAACCCTCCCCCCAAATACACACACACACACACACACACAATCCCTAACACCCTTCCTGCTCTATTTTTTTTACTCAGCATTTATGATCATCTGACAGCATATACTTTACTCATTTTTCTGTCTTCCTCCCTTGGAATAAAAGCTCTATAAAGACAGGAATTTGTGTGTTTTATTCACTGCTCTGCTGGCATCTTGTAAGAGCTCAAACAATATCCAGTAAATAAATAAATCTATAGGGTGATTTCTTGAAGCCTGAAAACAGACAGGGCAAGGACCAAAGGATGTCTGAAAAGTTTGAGAGAAAAACAGAGATCATTTGTGGCAACCAAGAAACCTGAAGAAAGGAAGGCTTGAGCTGTACGCATTTCCAGAGATGGCATCTGTCACATGAAAAAACTGTTAACAGGGAGATATTCAGACTGCATACAGGACCAGACATAAGCAAATAATATGCCTTTTGAAACAGGGAATAGAAATAACTTAGCACCTATTATGTGCCAGGCATTGCACCATTAATTTGTCACATGAACTAGACAAAGTGGTTTTGTTATCCCTACATACAGAGGAAGAAACTGAGGCAAAGAGGAGCTCAGTGACTGCCTGAGATTCACAATTAGTAAGTGTGGAGTGAGTTTCAAACCTAAGTCCCATGGTCCAAAACCCGTGCCCTCTCCTCTGCCTGAGTCCACCTGCCCTCTCCTCTCCCTGCACCAAGGCGCCTTCCAAGCGTGCTTGGTCTCGGTCCCACAGAGGCTCCTGCTCCCCACAGATATCCACCAGGACCTGTTAGCTCCCAAGCATGTGCTATTATTAATGAGTGCCATCAGGCTTACAGCCTGGGTGCTGTCTTCCTCTCTCTGTCTCTTCTCTTTCCCAGCTTTAGAGAGGTATAGTTGAGAAATAAATATATCTATTTAAGGTGTACAGCACAATGACTTGATACATGCATGCACTGCAAAATGTTTGCCACAATCAAGCTGACTAACACTATCACCTCACGTAGCTACATGTTTTGTGTGCATGATGAGAACACTTGAGATCTTCCCTCTAAGCAAAATGCAAGTGTAGAGTATAGCATTATTAACTATAGTCACCATGCTGCACATTAGATCTTCAGAACTTACTCATCTTCTAACTAAAACTGTGTGCCCTCTCACCAGTATCTCCCCATGCCCCCTCCACCACGACCACCTCCAGCTCCTAGCAACAGCCCTCTAGTCTCTGCTTCTATGAATTTAAGTTTTTGTTAAAGATCCCACACATAAGCGACACCATGCGGTATGTGCCTTCCTCTGTCTGGCTTATCTCACCTAACAGTTACAACTTCCAAGTTTCTCCATGCTGTTATCATAAATGGCATGATTTCTTCTTTTTTATGTCTAAATAGTGTTCTATATACCACATGAAAAAAAAGTAGAGAACCCATTACAAAGAACTTTTAATGATTACATTATTGACTCAAGAAAAAATACAGTGGAAAGGTGTTAGTAAGGTGATGAATGAAATGTAAACTACTGGTATAAAGTTTTATAACCTACTGGTAAAGTTTTTATAAGTAGGATTTGATTGACCATTTCCAGACCTTAGGAGAACAAAAGAAGCTTTTAGATAGAAGCAGGAGAGAGACAGTTTTGTAACAAAGTCCCACTACGATAATAAAATACTTGATTGAGTTTTTACTGGGGTTGTGGTCTCTGGAACAACCTTCAGAGAAAGAATTTCTGTCACTCATGGATGGGTCTTACTGCCATGGTGCAGGTTCCTGATCCAGATCAGAGGGCCTTTCACTGTCCCACCAATGGCTGAATCTAGGACTGGGAATGGCCCCATGCTTTTCACAGGGTGCACTTGACATGTCAGCTGTTCAGAGCTGTGGTGTTTGCAGGATAAAGTCTCATGTAATGAATATGATCATTGTTCATCATTAAACATTAAGTATGTCTCTGGAATGACATTGTTTAAAGGTACTATGGGCTTTTAGCCTTTCAATCACAACACATGGAATCGTCACACCCAGGACATCTAAAATCTGAAATGGAGCTTTAAGTTTAGTAGGAGAAGAGGGAAATGAAAGCTCAAAAGTGGGAGGTGGTAGGAAAGATGCTTCTTTTTTTTTTGCTATCATTAATGTTCAATTACATGAGCAACACTATGGTTACTAGACTCCCCCATTATCAAGTCCCCACCACATACCCCATTACCATCACTGTCCATCAGCATAGTAAGATGTTATAGAATCACTACTTGTCCTCTCTGTGTTGTACTGTCTTCCCCGTGCCCCCACTCCCTTCATTATGTGCGCTAATTGTAATGGCCTTTTTCCCCCTTATCCCTCCCTTCCCACATATCCTCCCCAGTAACTGTTGGTCCATTCTTGGGTTCTGTGAGTCTGCTGCTGTTTTGTTCCTTCAGTTTTTGCTTTGTTCTCATACTCCACAGATGAGTGAAATCATTTGATACTTGTCTTTCTCCACCTGGCTTATTTCACTGAGCATAATACCCTCTAGCTCCATCCATGTTGTTGCACATGGTAGGATTTGTTTTCTTCTTATGGCTGAATAATATTCCATTGTGTATATGTACCACATCTTCTTTATCCATTCATCTACTGATGGACACTTAGGTTGCTTCCATTTCTTGGCTATTGTAAATAGTGCTGCAATAAACATAGGGGTGCATATGTCTTTTTCAAACTGGGCTCCTGCATTCTTAGGGTAAATTCCCAGGAGTGGAATTGCTGGGTCAAATGTATTTCTACTTTTAGTTTTTTGAGGAACCTCCATACAGCTTTCCACAATGGTTGAACTAATTTACATTCTCATCAGCATAGCTTTTCTTCTATTGATGGTGTCCTTTGCTGTACAGAAGCTTTTCAGCTTGATATAGTCCCACTTAATCATTTTTGCTTTTGTTTCCCTTTCCTGGGGAGATATGTTCATGAAGAAGTTGCTCACGTTTATGTCCAAGAGATATTTGCCTATGTTTTTTCTTAAAAGTTTTATAGTTTCATGAGTTACATTCAGGTCTTTGATCCATTTCGAGTTTAGTTTTGTGTTTGGGGTTAGACAATGATCCAGTTTCATTCTCTTACATGTAGCTGTCCAGTTTTGCCAACACCACCTGGTGATGAGGCTGTCATTTCCCCATTGTATTTCCATGACTCCTTTATCGTATATTAACTGACCATATATGTTTGGGTTAATATCTGGACTCTCTATTCTGTTCCACTGGTCTGTGGGTCTGTTCTTGTGCCAGTACCAAATTGTCTTGATTACTGTGGCTTTCTGGTAGAGCTTGAAGTTGGGGAATGAGATCCCCCCCTGCTTCATTTTTCCTTCTCAGGATTGCTTTGGCTATTCAGGGTCTTTTGTGGTTCCAAATGAATTTTAGAACTATTTGTTCCAGTTCATTGAAGAATGCTGTTGGTATTTTGATAGGAATTGCATTGAATCTGTAGATGGCTTTAGGCAGGATGGACATTTTGACACACATCAACAGAATCAGAAACGAGAAAGGAAACAGCACGACGGACCCCACAGAAATACAAAGAATTATTGGAGAATACTATGAAAATTTATATGCTAACAAACTGGATAACCTACAAGAAATGGACAACTTTCTAGAAAAATACAACCTTCCAAGACTGACCCAGGAAGAAACATAAAATCTGTAGAATTTCAATCTTTTTTAATTTACTGAGGCTCTTTTTGTGTCCTAGTATGTGGTCTATTCTGGAAAATGTTCCATGTGCACTTAAGAAGAATGTGTATCCTGCTGCTTTTGGGTGTAGAGTTCTGTAGATGTCTGTTAGGTCCATCTGTTCTAGTGTGTTGTTCAGTGCCTCTGTGTCCTTACTTATTTTCTGTCTGGTTGATCTGTCCTTGGAGTGAGTGGTGTGTTGAGGTCTTGTAAAATGAATGCATTGCATTCTATTTCCTCCTTTAATTCTGTTAGTATTTGTTTCACATATGGAAAGACGCTTCCTAAAGATGAACACGATATGGAACACATCATTTCTCTGCTTCTAGTATATAAAAAAACACCAGTGTTACAGGTATCAGCTGTTTTCCCACCTGCCCAGTAGGTGTCAGTGTAAGACAATGTTCCTAGAACAGCTTTAAATCAGAGACAAGCAGAATATCAAATTATTAAATACAGACGATGTAATAAAGGTGGGTCTCCCAAAATTCCCCAGGAGCCTTTCAATGTCATTAAAGAGAGAGCTCACCTAAGCACTGTTTCCTTGTGGGTGAGACAACAGAGTGACAAGGCGGACCTCAGAAGATGAGGTCTGGCTTTACATTTCTTGTCAGTTCACCAGGAATTCTTGGAGCAAGTCACGGGGCTCCAGCAGGGCTCAGCATTGTTAAAAGAATTAGCGGCTGTTAACTAGCCCAGGAACCAGTGCATACTCCCAGGGAACATGGCAATGTTCAGCCAGGTGTACCCTCTTGGAAAGAGCAGGTCTTATCCCTGCTTCTCAGAGACTTAAAATAGAAATAGAAATTTTGTAATCCACAGAAATGTATCATTATAAGGATTACAAAAGTGAATCTAGGAAAAAGAGAGAGGAATCAAAGGTTGTATGAGTGGTTTGTGGAACGTGTTGAGTCATTCAAGGTGAGCTTCCTGGAGGAACTGGCCTTTGAACTCTGATGGAAAAGTACAGGCACAAAACCAGGGCTCCACCCTAGCCCCACCTGTCTTCTTTACATTCAGTTTCCTCCTCTAAATACAAATGCCCTCTTCTCTGATAAAAGATAAGAAAAAAGGAAGAAAATAAACATGAATTATTTTTTAAATTCCCTATATAAATAAACTGTTGATACTTTAAAGAGAAAATAAGGGGAGAAAACATCTACTGAGTAACTAATACACACATACATTCCTTGCTAATATTCTGAATGTCAAGTGGTATTATTCCTGTTTTTAGATAAAGGACCTGAGACTCACAGAAGTTATATAACTTGCCCAAGACCATGATATCTAATATTTGTGAACGATTACTCTGCACCAGCTATTAAGCTAAGTGCACTCATAATAATCCTGTGAAGAAGCTACTATTATTCCCATTTTGCTGATAAGGAAAGTCAGTCTTACAGAAAATAAGTCATGGCTTCCCCAGGGCACAGGGTTCCTACTCAGTTCATGTGGAATTCAAACTCCTGTGTTGCCAGTGGGGTTCTCTGGGAAGCAGACTAGGGGGGTGTTCATTAGGGGAAGGCCTGAGGATTAGCACCTGTGGAAGGAAAGGAGCAGAGGAAGGCCTGGGAGGCCCATCTGAGCGGCCCGGTACGTGGCCAACACGCTGGGCTGTGTTCACCTGCCTCAGTCTGGCCCTGGGTGCGGACATGGCCCCAGGAAGGTGGCTCTCCATGGCTGAGGCAGACCCCTGAAGGCCGACAGCTGACAAGTGTCTGCCGACAGCACTCCCAGAACTGGAACTGCAATCTCTCCTGGAGGGACACCTGGGCACATCTCCATGTCCATGGCACTGTGTCTCTATCGTAAGTCAGTGCAGCATGTTTTTGTCCCACTCCACAATGGTGTAGGCCAGTCTCTGGTAGAGTTGTAGCTGTGGGATTGGAGAGTGTGAGCCCAGGCCGCAGGCTTCATGGGGAAATGAGCACCAGGCTCTCACCCCTTACACGCCAAATAGCATCAGCTAGAAATGGAGAACAGGGTGGAGGCTGATGTGCTGAGTCAACAGGAGGGTCAGTCATTACACACTTGTTTGGTTGATCGACAGCTTCCAGGTGGCACAGTAAGGGAGGTACCAACCCTCTCACAGACCCAACAGTTGGTGCAGACACTTATGCCATCTAGTAACATCTGATCTGCTACAGGCCGCTCACTCAGCCCAGAGGCCACGGGCAGAGCCACCTGGCATGCTGCATGCTGGCCCAGCTGTCGGTCAGCCTGGCCTCCATGAGGGTGGTACTGAGTGAGCTGTCTTCCACTCACAGATACCGTCAGCATGTGGTTTCTCAAGTGGAGAGAAGACAAAATTTCAGCCTGAGTGGCAACAAATTCTCATACTTCTGCTTGAATTCAAAGAACAGCTGACTTGGCAGAAAACAGCCGGTGGGTTTAGCTCACTCAGTTGACAGATGAGCACAAAGAAAAAACCCCTCTCCTCAGTGAAATTCTTCTCCAGTGTCGCCCTCGATGTGCATGTGTTAGGTAGAAAGATAGACATGAGCAGCTGGGGAAGGGGAAGATGAGGTTCAAGGGGAAAACACCCAAACAGCACCCAGTTAGGGGTCCCACCTGAAGACAAGACTGCATGGAGGTCACTTCCTCACCTGTTGGTTCCAGACCAGACTGGTCCCAATCAGATCCCAAAGCAGGTGCAATGGAACAAAACTAAGGACGGCCCAAAGCACACCTCATCATAATCTCATTAAAATAAAATTTACATATGCTCCCTCATGGGTTTTTCTGTGTGTATTCTGGGAAAGGACATGCGCTCTGAGAGGGATGGCTATATAAATGGACCTGTCAATCAAATGTCCCACCTTGTCAATCAGTGAGCTGCCTCCTAGCCAGAATGTAATAAAAAGGCCTCCTGCCTAACGATGGAAGCCTTTTGTCTGTCCTGACTCTGGCCCACTCCTCCCTTGAAGTGTATTCAAATAAAAACTCTCACTCTGCTTCACTATTGTGTCTCTGCCTTTCAATTCTTTGTTTGGTGGGGACAAGAACCGAGGAAAACACAGTCAATCTGCAACACATGGAAGAGAGGCTGGAGAGAATGGAGAAAAGCCATGTGGAAGGGAAAACAGTTTGCTGGTTGGTCTGTAGCACGTGTCCGTCAGAATCCTCAGTGCCCTCATCTCCTCCCTGCACTACAGTCTCGGGCCCCCCAAGTACTCGCTGCCTTGGACCAGCCACTCCTCACTTATGGAACACCCCCTCCCCTTTGCCACAGTTAGCAGAACCCAGGCAAAGCCTTGGTTCAAATTCTCCTCCAGGAAACAATACATCTGCATCTCCCTGTTCAAAGTAATCTCCCTTTCATTTGGTGACTACCACAAAGCTGCGTGAGTTCTGACATTTCTAATTGTGCATAAGAGTCATCCGAAGTGCTTGATTAAAAGCTGGATCCCTTTGCTGGGAGCTCCAGACACTCGTTTATCAGGAGAGGTCTGAGAATCTGCATTTTCTCAATCAGCCCTGATATTCCTGATGGGCTTGTTTGGCAAAGGGTATTTTGGGAAGCAGAGGCATTGATTTGAGAGACTTCTTCTCTCCAAAAGAAAGGGGCTGACATACTTGCTGTAGAGCCCATTTCCTCCTGCAAAGTGCATGTCTCGATGCCATTGAAGGTTAGAGATCCATGCATTGCTGCGTCTCCTACCATATCTACTATAGTAATTTGCACACAGTAGGTGCTCAAACACTGTTTATTGGTCAGCTAATAGTCTTTTTGTCTCCTGATGTCCTTGTTACTCTTCCAAATGACTTGAGGTTTGTATGGAAGCCCACTTTGTGCTCCCATTTCTCAAGTATTTCCCTCCCCTGCTCCTTCTGTACCAAGATCTATATAAGCCGCTGAGCTGCTCCCTTCCCCCCTCTTGATCCACTCTTCTGTGACCCTCATTTAGTAGTTCTTTTAGTTTGTTTAGTTAGATATTAGCATGACTTTTTTATTCTCAATTTGATAAAAGAGCATATTTATTTGAACTTTTAAGGATACATGTTCATCATGAACATTTTAGAAAATGAAAGAACTGAGAAGAAAACATACCTGTAATCCCCACGTCCTCGTTAATGTACATTTTTACACATCCTGAAAAGATCCTTCTTTTGTGGGGCTATGTCCACAGCCTTCCTTTTTCCTTTGCACATCTCTTTCCTTTCTGAGAAAACTGAGATATTAATACAGATTACAAAGGGGATCTGAAGGAAAGAGAATCTAAAAGCTATTTAAAAAGAACAAAATTTGCTCTATGAGTTACCCCACCTATCAAAAATTAAACAAGTACAAAACTAATAGGACAACGTTGACCAAGTATGCTGTGTAGGGGACAGACGTTTGGGCAACGCAAGCAGTTTTAGTCTTGTTCCCAGAGAACAGAGCCATGGGAATAAGCTCTGCCACAGCTAACCACCCAGCAGTGCCCCTGCCTGCTGGCGCTGGGCTGTGTGAGAATGGCCCTGGTCCCACCTGTTCAGTAGCATAGCCATCTACTCCTTCCTGCTTCACTGCCTTCCACAGTGAACAAAAATTTCCTCTAATTTTTTGAACTCTTAAGTATTAAACACTTCCATGTGCTTTCACTGAAATAACCATGTAGTAGCAATCAGCAAACAAAACAGACAAAAATCTCTGCCCTCGTGGAGCTTACATTCAAGGGCAGGAGACAGGCAATAAACAAGAAACACTAATACAATGTGAACAGTAGATGATGTAATATGTTAAACAGAGATGAGGTGCTATGAGGAAAACAGGTAGAACAGGGTAATGGGGATCAGAGGTGCCCAGGTGGGAGCAGAATGGGGCATCTATCAATAGAGGGGCAGGATGGGCTCATGGAGAGG
Source organism: Manis javanica (assembly GCF_040802235.1). NCBI lineage: Eukaryota > Metazoa > Chordata > Mammalia > Pholidota > Manidae > Manis > Manis javanica. The sequence continues at coordinate 90,268,401 of NC_133161.1, forward strand.
GTGGTACTTGAGCAAAACCTTGAGGGAGGCAAGGGAATTGGGTATGGGGATGTCTGGAGAAGAGCATTCCAGGCAGAAAGAAGAGCTCATGCACAAACCCGAAGGTGGGGTGCTGCCTGCTGAGTTGAGGACCGGCAAGGAGGCAGGTGGGATTGGAGCCACAGAGCGTGGGGAGAACAGTGGGAGGCAGAAGGACAGGCAGTGAGCCCAGCCTCACAAGGATTGGCTCTTACTCTGAGACATGGAGCCATCACAGAGTTTTTAACAGGGAAGTGAAATAGGTTTGAACAGGATCTCCCTGGCTGCTTTCCTGAGAATCACCCATGGGCTGAGGGAAGAAGTGGGGAGGCCACTTAAGAGGCTACTGCAGTGATCGGCGCGTGAAGTGGCAATGGCTGAGCCGGGGAAGTAGCAGAGGTGACTGGAGTCGGGATACTTTCTGAAGGGAGAGTGTAGTGGTCAGAAGAGGCAGTGATGCTGCAGTGACAAGAGACCCCCAAACAGCAGCTTACAATGCTTCATGCCCAGCAAGTCAGCTATGGCTCGGTTCTTTGGGACATGGTGCTGGGTCCAGGCTGGCAGAATGACTTCTGTCTGGAACATCATGGGCCACCACGGCAGAGGGAGAAAGATGTGGTGGGGGTGTGTGTGGAGTAAAATCACACATATGTATTATCTATGACATGTCTTATGTGTATCATATATGCTGGCTCTTAGAGCACCCACTGGAAATGATGCCCATCAATTCTGCGCACATTTATTTAGTTAAAACAAGTCATATGGCCTCTCCCTAACTCAACAAAGTAGGGATATTTAATCCTGCAGGGAGGGTTACAGTAGGAAAGGAAACTGGATTATCTGGTGGAAAGTAATACTATTGGCCATACACAACAGCAGACTTTCCCGATAGATGGGATGTGGGGGATGAGTCACAGAATGACTTGAAGGTTTTGTCCCGAGCAACCACATGGATGGAGTGCCATCAACCCAAAGGGCAAAGCTACAAGGGAAGTTGTTTCTAGTAGAAGATCAGGAGTTCAGTTTGGGGCATGTTCAGGTCAAGCTGTCTATCAGACATCCAAGTAGAGATGTCAAGTGGGAAGTTGGATAATGTAAGTATGGATGTCAGGTCAAACACTTGGACTGCAAACATAAATTTGGAAACCATTGTCATAAGGTTGGTATTTAAAGCCATGAGCTGAGTTCAGTCACTGGACGTATGTACACAGAGAAAGGTCAGGGACCAGGGACTGAGCCTGAGGCATGCCAGTATGAAGAATTAAGGAAGAAGATGAGGAACCAGCGGGGAAACTGAGACTGAGAAGAACTGAGCAGTGAGGAAACCCAAGAGAGTGTCGTGAAGGTCAAGTGAAGACATTTATCAAAGGAGGAAAGAGAGGCCGACTGCACTGAATCCTATCAAAGACTGAGAATTTACTGTTGGACTTCACAATGTGGAGGTCATTTGGTGACCTTGAGAAGGCTAACTCCATGGCCTGTCAAGAGTAAACCCAAAATAGAAAGGATCTGACGGAGAATAAGAAATAATTAAATTCAGAGAATATAAATTGCACTTTGATTTTTGCTACAATGTGTAGCAAAGCAATGGGGTCTTTAAGGTGTTGTGGGTGGGGCCAGAGGGAGTTTTCCTTTCCTTTTCGGATGGGATATGTAATAGCACAAAAGTAAATGCTGATGACAACGGTTCCAGTCATGTGTGGAAAATTACATAAGAGAAAGGGAAAGCATTGCTGGGTGCTCTTGACTGTGTGAGAGGTGAAGGGAGGGCTTCGCTTTAGACATGAGCTTGGATAGCACATGGAGGTCCAGACAGGAAGTGTGCAGGCACAAGGCTAGCAGCAGGGAGAAGTAACGGGGCAGCCTGTGAGCCTTCTCTTCTTGCTGCTGCCATTTGCTCCCTGAAGTAGGAAACAAGATCATCAGCTGTGATGATAGGGAAGAGGAGCTGGAGACAGAAGGTGTGAGATCATTTCTCAAGACAGAAACCAGAACGGTGGCTGCCTCTGGGGATGGTGGCGCAGGATCCAGTGGGCAGGTCCTCAGGGAACTTCCTGGGTGGTGCTGGTAGTCTGTATCCTGATGGGGGTGTAGGTTACATGAGGATGCACCTTGTCAAAATCATCAAACTTATGATCTGTACATTTCACAGAATATAAATCACACCTCAATTTAACAAGAAGGAAAAAAAGGAGCAGAAAGAGAAGGCCGAGGAAAAGAAAAAAGGAATCACCCAAGAGAGTGGAAGAGTGAATGGAGGAGGGAAGTGTGGCATTAAAGACTCACTTGAGGTTCATGGTCATTAATTCAATTGACATCGAGGTGGTAGTGGTGGCATTCACCTGCCACAGTGAGCTGCACAGGTGCAGGGCAGAGCTGGGTTGGTCCAGGCTGTGGTTCTGCCAAGCAGGTAATGGGAACGGGAGAGGTACCCAGGGGAGTGTCTGTAATGAGTGACCACAGTGTTTGTAGCTTTCAACAAAGGGTTTTATAGGTGTGGACTATATATCAAATCCATTAGCTGACTGAGAGAGATACCATTAGCTATCAAGGCAGAGACACCTGTGTATTTTAGAGAAAACACTTTCTTGCTGATCTTTCTTGTAATCAGCATCACCGACACTTTTCATCATCTCTGACTGCATCTTGTTCTGTTAAATGTATTCATGTGCTCTTTGAAGATACTGTGTTCCGAGGGAAAGGCCCTCCTTTGGGAAGACAGGTGGAAAGACATTACTCACACCATATTTTCTGGCCTGTCACCCTGCACACCAGTGACACAGCCATCTTTGTCTCCCTGGGTTTCAAGTGGTCAATTCTACCATTGTCATCCACCAGGGCTGGTGGTGAGGTGGATGACGGCTAAGGGGACATGCTTCCAGAAGTGCCACCGAATTTCTTACCCCTGAATACAACCTTTCTTGCCTAATGTTTGAATGTTACCAGAATGATAAACTTCTAGCTGAAGGCTTTAATCATTAATTAAAATTCAAGTGATCTTGTTATCAATAAATTATAGTTACATTTGAAATTTTCCCCTCCTAACTCTGCAGTCCCAGAATGGGAAAAGGTTTAGAAACTCCTAAGGTGAAGAGTTTTGTCTTAGGGCCAACAGTCTCCCTACTGAGGCCCCCACTCACAGCCCTGCTGCTGCTGTGCAGAGTCTGCAGACACAGCACACACCCTGCCATTTGCTGTCTTGAACCTGCAATGCTGGTCCCCCAATTCACCTACACCCACCTGTTTGAGCCAACTTCTTTATGAAGGGTCGAGGTAATTTTAAAGGGAATGTAAGCAAGGAAAACTAAGCTGAATGCTAGATTTGACTCTCTTCAGAATCCAAAGGCAGCTGGCACCTAAACTGTTAACTTCACAACAGGGTGCCTGCCTGGGCTCTGAACCAACTTATTTGCATCCTGAATTTAAAGCCCTCAGATCAAACCATCTCCCTCAAAAGGACAATTGCCTCCAGTTTTCAGAAGGAAAATCTCTACCACCTTCTGGAAAACCATGCCCCTCACCCAGAGGGATTCATTCTCACCCCAGAATCCATTTCCAGCCCCTTTTGAGAGCACTGCCCACATCTGAGCCTTACAGCAGGGGTTTCAGTAAGAGAACCAAGAATGGCTACTGATGCCCGCATGTACCTCTAGACAACCGAGGATTGGGAGGGGAGGGGCTGTGCAGGATGAGCAGGGCCCTGAACTCCGTCTTCCTTTGAGGGAACCCCACCGAGGGGAGAGGAGGGGACTCACCTGTTTATTTAACACCTAATGATCCAAAGGCAGACCTCTTACACCAAGTTCACCCACACATTTTTTCAGGTACAAACATTAACATAGCTCACTGACAGTCTAGACCTATAATGAGGAAGAAAATATTTACTAAAATCATTGTAATTTTTCCTTCCATAGAGTCAGAAAGTCACATAATTACACAGAAGGAAATCCAGATTCTTCCTTGCTCCCACATTCTTGAGGGCCACTTCCTTGTTTGAAAGAAAAGCTTTAAGGCAAACATCTTTTTGGGGTTTGCTCTTATTCTGCTCAGCTTTCCTCTTGCATAAAGTGCAGCAGCGGTCTGCTTGACTGGGTTGCATACTGATGATATCTGAGTGTCGGGTGAAAATATTCCCCAGGTACTCCTCCTCTCCCTGATCTCCTCCCACACTTAGACGAGTGGGACCGGGAAGAGAAGGGTTCACAGCATAGCAACACAGAGGAGGTATGAACTTTGGCTGCAGAACTGAGATGGGGCTGTAAACCTGGGGTAAAGCACATGGTGGGGGGACAGGCACACGAGGAGGCCAGCTTTAATGGCACTCAGAGTCAGAGACAGGTCATGAATGGACTTAAGGGCCATGCTGCTCCTCACCCTTTGACAATATCAGGAAGGAATTCCGAGGCCTCGCTTTGTCAGATGGCTGCTCATTAGCTGCCCAGGAGGCTTTCACAGAAATAAAACTTTGAGGTCTATAGATCCCACAATAATTTTTTGCTTCTGAGTCACAAAAAAATTAATTTGACAACTATTGTTCAGCTTATGTAGAAAATAACAATGACAATTTTCCGTGAGTATTGATAAGACTGGCAAATAAAATTGAGGAGCAGTTGGCAAGGAGTAAATTGGTGACCAAGCATGAGTTCAGAGTATAGGAAGTTATAGGCCCAAATAACACACCCAGCAGGAAAAAATACCAAAAAAATACTACAAAGCACCATACTATGATTCCAGAATCCTGATTCTATTAAAGTTTATTCACAACAACTAATATTTCCCAGAAAATGCTTCCAAATTTCACAAAAAGCCTATAAGCAGAATATTAATATCTTCATTTCTATCCATAAACAAAGAGAATTTAGGGGCCTGCCCAAAGTTACACAGCAAAAATGAGACAGCCACCCACATCAAAGGGAACAAGCCTATTCCTGCCACAGGACCTCTAACCTAGCTCTTCCCTCTGCTTGGAATGCCCTTCCCCCAAGCTTCACATGGCCGGCTCCTCAGCATTCTCTGTTCATCCCGCATGTTCACTTCTCAGATGAGTCTTCCTGAACCAACCCAGTCTAAAGTCTCCATTCCCCCTCCAAGTGCCACCCTCCTCCAGGAATCCTTAAACTACATCTCTCAGGCCAAAGCTGATCCACCCCCTTATTGTTGTGTTTTGTTTTTGTAAATAAAGTTTTATTAGAACACAGCTATGCCCATCCATTCATATTGTCTACTGTTGCTTTCCCACTTCAACCACAGAGCTGAGTGGTTGAGATGAAGATTGGATAACCCGCAAGCTTGAAATATTTACGATCTGACCTTTCAGAGAAGATTTGCTAACTCTTGCTCTGTCCTATTGCTCACTGTCATAATGTGTGTGTGTGTGTGTCTACATCCTGCCTCTAGAACATAAGCTCCGTGAGGGCAGGGTTTGTCTAGGGTCTTCACCATTGTGGCTCCAGCAACCAGATCAGTAGGTGATCAGTAAATATTTGTTGAATGATAAATAGCTCTTGGTTTATTCCAATCCCATAGTCCTCAGGCAGTTTTGCTCTTTAGAGTGAGTTTGACCAAAGGAAGGGAATATCTGAGCCCCTTTGTTGCTATTGAGTTCATTGTCCATTACTTAACAGTCCATCTTTTACCTTCAAATAGGTACCTGAAGGGCATTGCTATACAATTCAATATTATTACATAAAATTATTCTAGTACTATTTAATTTTTAACTTATAATGAATGTTGGCATTTTGATAATGATTTTAATCCTCATTGGTGAAGTTTCAAAATCCATAATCCATTTCATTTCTTAACAGAATATTTTTTTTTCTAATAAAACAAAGCTGGGAAGCTTTACCTACTAAAAATTGCATAGTGTGACCATTATAATCTATGTCCTGTCTTCTCTCTTCCTGACTAGAAAAGCCCTGAAACATTTATCATGGAAAATAAATAAGAAAGGAAATGATTCTGTTCCTGTGAGCAGATTCCTATTTGGCCCCTTCCACCATCACCTCCTGCCCATCCATTCCTTGGGTCCGAAGGGCCAACAGAAAATCAAGGGTGGTAAGACTGTAGTTAAAGGAGCTTACCAGAAGTTGCTTCAGATGAACTGAATCAGGAGAAACTATTTCTAAACTGGCAATCCCCAGTAAGATCTCCCACAAACTCAACCCTAGACATTAATAGATTAGGAGTCACTTGTGAGTTTTAGCTTAAATCAATGACAAGAGTCCAGTCACCTCCGAAACAGAAGATCCTGTATTTGACCTTGAATCTCACCTTTGCAACACTATGTATGACCTCACCATATACCTTTCTTTCAAGAGTCTACTGTGTCATTTAGATTCTCCAGGATCTTCAGTTTACAACATCAAAGATAGTTTTATGTTCCAAATCAGATGACTTTTTCCTCCTTATCTATTCATTCTCCCCCAAATAACAGATTCTTTTCAAATTCTTAATCAGCATTGAGATGCTTACCAATCAATGTACATCTTCAGAATTCTTAACATAACAGAACCAATTTTCTTTTTCCTTTGCTTGCCCAAATATTTGACTTCAGAACATTTAAAAATAAATGCAGGGGGAAAAAGATTGAAAGGCTTTCTATTTTATGTTTGTTGTTCCTATGTCAAGAATACCTATTGTGATGGTTTTATTCAAATAGGAGGCTCATTTCCCTTCTATGAGTTCCATGTGAAAGAAGTTCCCAGGATTAGGAAGAAACAATAGACAATGCAGTACTTCCCAAAGGATAGCCCCATGGAAACTCAAATACATCTTTTATATAATTTGTTTAGGTAACTTCACCTGACTACCCGATCTAACCCAGCACCCTTAATCGTTGTCTATGCCTTTCCCCTGCTTTACATTCTTCATAACATGTATCACTGTGTCACTATTATGTTATCTATGCATTATCTTACTTACCATATTGTCTCCCCCACCAGTATAAAAGCCCCACAGTCTTAAGTTCCACTTAATCCTCAGAGCTTTACACAGTTTCTAGCACACACTAGGTGCTCAATAAATATTTGTTGAGTGCAGTGGGCAGTGTCAGCTCTCCTTCCTGATCACATCCTTTTCACTTTTGTATCATTTCCATATGTCCTTTTATGTGCTTTTGATTCCAACAGCCCCATCCCTCCAATTCATCTTCAGAGCACTGCTCTGGGGCTACCTCACGCAGAGGACCTGAGTGCCTGGGCATGTACCTCTACTGAGCAGCCCACAGCCAAGGGCTGACTGATGCAGGGGTCTGAGAGCCCAGCTCACTTGCTCCTGAGTCCTCAGCTCAACATCTGCTTCTAAGACAAGTGACTGAATTTGAGCACTAAGATTTACACAAATTTAAATCATTCTTTGGAAATTTCACAATAACAAAAACGTCAACCACATTTCTCTTGATTCTACTCAAAACAGTAATGGATTGATATTTATGACACCTGAATCTGTGATAAAATTAATTACCTGGGGAATTTGAGAAAGGCTCTGCTTCAAAAGTAATTTCAGGAACAATAACTATAAACCCCTAGAAAAAAGAAATGCCTGAGTCAGTCCCCATTAACCATGAAGAATTACACTTTGAATTAATGCTGTAATTTGAAGAGCATTCCCCTTTAAAAACAACAGACCTAAACAAAGACATAAATGCTTTTAATGCTGCCTGCTTCTCATGACTCCCTGCTAATATCTTCATTTCTCAGTCAAAATGCAGTAAAATAAGTTCACTTAGCATTCTTCAGAATATCATTAGCGAAAACAATAGCTTATCTGCATGACTAATTCTGATTAAATTGTGCTTCATCTAAATATCCAAATGCCAGGATTGCTTCTTCAAATGTCCTTTACTTAGCTGACATTGATTCCCATAATTCATTTTCCTCTGCTCAGTGAAAAAGGACACTGAGTCAAAGGTCAAATCCCAACTATAACTGGCAGATGCAGAAATAGATAATGGCATAATTTTTTAGTACAGACAAATATACTTTTCTGACATAAATTCTAATAAAAGACAACCACTATTTTCCACTTTCCTGCTCTAAGGATCTTGTAGCTATTCAGGTAGCAGGTACTGTCCAGTAATGCTTTTAGATCATAACTAACTAACATTTAAAGAAATAAAGGATGATAGTTTTTATAATAGCTGGAATTAACTATAGGAAGAAAATACACATGCATCCATTTTTGCACTTTCTGTTCGCACATGTGCAGCTGTAGTCATCTTTCTTTAGCAAAGCTTTCTCTGTGTTGCTCTCGACAGCAAAAGAATACTGATCAAGAGTTACCCTTGTTGCTGGGCATAAAAGCCACAGGGCATAAATCTGCAAAGAAGTAAAAAGCTAACCTTCTCAAACAATATGGCTTCTCTCTCACTTACCAACTTTACATCTCCCTGTATGGCCCTGGAAGATGACTGGTTAGCCAGAGACGGGTAAGATTCCTCAAGGGAGGAACAACCTAAGACAGGCACAGTCACAGGGGGGCCATCAGGTGAGAAATTGGGGATCAACAGTGGTGAGGCTTAGAACTTCACCCCCCCTGTTTTGAGAGAAATCTTCTGCATCCGTGGATGTTTTAATGCCCTTGTCTAGCTTGGATTAACACATAGTCTACAGGCACACACCTGATCATCTATATTTGCTCTCTTACAACACTAAACTATGTTTTCTACCTTTATCTTGCATATACCCACCACTTCAGCATTTTATTAAAAATAAAAATAATAATAATAATAAAGGGAGAAATGTGGGATCCACATATAAATCAAGTATAAAAATCAAATGAATATTCATATTTGACCTAATTGTTTATAGTTCATAATGCGTGATCAAAAGTGAAAGTTTCTGTGATGACTGCCCTTGTACTGTTAACCATGTAAGAACTTGTTCTTTATGCTTCAGAAGTTTGGAGACTGACGAGAATTAGGCTTGGGGTGGATTAATGATTGTGCATTGAGCATTGACTCCTCTATACAGAATTTTATTGTTGTTAACAACCATTTGATCAATAAATATGAGAGATGCCCTCTCAAAAAATAAAAAAAATAAAAAAATAAAAATAATAATAAATAAATAAATAAAAGAGTTACCCTTGTCAAAAATCCAGTGTCTCATTCAATTGTGTAGGTATTTCTCCTCAAGGCCTGTACAGTTCTTGGCTGTAATGATGGTGCTGCATCTTCACAGGACTGCTGTCTCTGTTGTCAGTTCTGATGAACTGATTGTAGAGATGATGTCTCAAGAGACTTTGTTTGATTAATGATTTTGCTTACATGGACTTAGCATGGACCCATGTTCACCAGGACCACTTTTGGTTCTAACACCCAAGACAATAGGTGTGATTCCTACTCTTCTACAAAAGCCCTAGGCCCACCCATGGCTTCACCCCAGCTCTCCCTCCAGTTGGGACCCCAACTGGACCTACAGGGCATCGCGTGTTTGGTCCACAACAGAGCATCCGGTCTCAACCAATGTGAATGCAAATACAAAGTTCTTATGCTACATAACAAAGTATCACAGTCATCTTAAGGAACAGCACTCACACAATGAATATTTTGTTTCCAAGCAAAGAACTAATTTTCTAACAATTTGCATCTACTTGATGACTTCCCAATACTTTGAGACTCTTCTGACTAGGTTCAATATTAACAAATGTGAGGGGTTTTTTTGATATTGTATAATGAAATGTGTCAACATTTGGAATATGGGCAGGGGACCAGTATTTTCCAAGTGGCCATTACATAGTAAAACATCCTTTCAAAGTGTAAGATAGACCAATAGATTTCATGGAAGAGTATGAAATTTCACTGATATGGTTTCAGATTTGACCTTACAACTAATGTTTAAGAAACTACCACTTGTCAAGCATTGGTGTGCTATGAAAGAATATCCACAATTACTGAAAAGCCTATTAAAGGCTATAAAATCCAGATGTTTTATAACCTGTATTATATATATATCTTTCCAAATCAAGACTAGAGTTTCTTTTCTTCATATGCTTCCACCAAAGCAACAGATAACAAATGATTGAATGCATAAATACATATGAGGATCCAGCTAAATTCTATTAAGCCTGATATTAAAGAGATTTTGGAAAATGTAAAACAATGCTAGTCTTTGCACTAGTATTTTTTGAAAATATATGTATAAAATGTTATTTAAAAATAATGAATTTATTATCATTATTTTTAAAGTAATCACTATTTTTTAAATGAATCACTGTACTTATCAATGAATAAAGTCCACATAAACAAAAGCTTTTTAAGAGCATAAAGCAACGCTGAGATTTTTTAAATGAAAATTGCTGCCCTAGATTGATATAAAGTAAAAATATATGTCTCCATCAATCTAGGAGCTCTTTCAATATATATAAAATAAAAATTCTAAGTAATAAAGCATTACTTCAAAGTTCATTTGTCACAGTATTTTCTTTCTTAGTGGAGCATAAAATAATGGTGCATCTTACAATCTATGGATTCTCAGATCCATTGAAAAATGAAACCTATGAGCAGAAAACCTATGAATAATTACACCAAAGATATACAGCCCTACATATGCAATTACATATGCATTTTGGAAAAGGATTCACTGCATGACCCCTTATATTACTAGTTTTTCTAGCACATTTAAAATGTGATCCTCATTAAAAAGTTCTATTTCCACTTCCTTTAGCAAGAGAGCACATCTGGGGAACAATCATGCTTATAATATGAGAGGTAAGTATGGGCTTTCAATTTAGAAATGTTTTTCCTGATATTCATGGCTCTACACACTCATATATAATTCATATTAATTTGAAATTATCTGAAGATCTTTACTTGGCTTTTTTTTTTCATCTTAGTGGAACTGCACTTCTTCTGGAAGGAGCCACATCCTATCTGATGGTTGTGTTGTGACATTTAACCCAGAGACAGACTGCACAATTTCACTGAGCCTCCAGGCCTTCCCTACCGTCCAGCCAACCTGGTGGGAAACTGGCACTCACTCGTGATGCAGCCACCGGAGTTTGTTACAGCAAGAATTTAAACAAGCCAGATTAGCCGTGCCATGGTTTCTGGGACTCAGGAATGCAAGAAAGTGGTTCTCTAAGGAAATGTTTCCAATAACACATGCATATTTAAGTTTACAATTTTATCTACAAACTCAGTTTTCTCATTAATGCAGAAGTCCAATATATCTAAAAAGGATTAGTATAAATACTAACATATAAGTTATCAATCAGTAAGCAAGAATCAGTAATTTATTTCACACCTGTGAGCAATCTTACGTGCAACATTACTCTTAAGATTTTCACAGTTTGGTAAGTATATAAACAAGATACATAGATTTAAGACTTGGGGGAGGTCAGGACATTGGCTACTCAGGTCACAAATCAAACAATGATTCTGAGATTTGTTTTTATGTACTATTCCCCTGATATGACACATACTAACTGAAAATATTCAGTTCATATCACAACCAAATTTACCTTAGCTCTGTTAAAGAATATAAAGAACCATGTCTTTTATGAAATGGTAGTGCAAATATTAAGTGCCATTAACATTTTTAAGTTACTTTAAAAATCAGACATTCCTCAATTCTCTAAAGACCTAATAGTAGCAGTTCCTAACTTTTTTCTCTAATGTACCTCAGAGAAAAGAAACAGCCCAGTTCTGTGGGATGGTACCAAATCTTACCTGCCCACTGAGCTTGTAAATTGGTGGAGTGGACACTGGAGAGCCAGCAAAAGCCTTCTTTCCCCTCTCTTTCCCTGCCTCATCTTCAGGCCTAAAATTCCAGGACTGATTTGCTTAACATTAAAATAAAAATCTCCCTGAGAGAGATAAAACATTTGAGATCTTCCATCATTTATAACCAGTGGAACTGAGGTTACTGGCCTCTTCCCAAAGATCACGTGGGGCCTGAGGCTCTCTGAGAAGGGGTTCTTGCTCCCTCTGCCTGGATATATCCTGAGTGGATCACTCAGGGTCCTGCTGCCTCCTGGCACTTCCAGGAGGCTGAGGTTGGCCCTTGTGCTCTATTCACACACCTCTCTCTCTTCTCTCTTTCCACCGAGCATTAGGCTTAGGGAGGAATAGGAGGAATTGTATGTTAGTCTAGGGTAAAGTCTTTTCTTCCATTAAGTCTGACCTAGACAAGTTGTCTTTGCCATAATCCACCTCACAATCTATTGATAAAGTTACTGGAACAAAATCAAGAACTTTTGTTCTCTTATCTTCTAAATTCCTTCCTGAAAGCAAGAGCACAAAACAAATTTCATGATAACACAATGACTACCATGAACTCCAGTCCTCCATCCAGCCTCATTCACAAACAAGCACAGGCTAGTCAGTAGAGCTTCCTAGGAGGAGTGGGAGAATGACATGCAAGTAAGAGGAAGAATGGGAAGATGACAGCTTAGATTTCTGCCAACACACCTGGAGATATCTGTAGTCACCATTATAGTCCTGGAAGTCCTAATGAGGCACAGAACTCAGAATGGTCACCGCTGACATGTAAGCTATAGTGAATCACTGCCATCAGGGTGGTCCCGGCAGACCCATGGAACTCCTGGCCACCTAGCTACACACACCCACCCCAGGCATTTCACCACTCATGAAATAACTCAACCCCACAATTTGTTACTGGATTTGTTTAGATCCTGCTCTTTCCATTCTTTATGGTAAATATTTACTGTACATATTACTGGACTTAAATGAGGGAAAGGGAAAAATACAGGAATGAAATAAATACATTTTATTTCAAATAATATCCTGCTGCAAGAGGATGCAGAGGATCAGGAGGATTAGGTCACCCAGGTATGACATGGTGGCACCCTGGACTGTGGTTGTAGCTGTGGAGTAGAATGAAGTGGATGTTTTCTGAGCATTATTCTGGAGTTAGAATCAACAGAATCTGAGCTTGTGAGAAGCAGGAAGGGTGAAAGAGAACCCCCCCGGGCTTCTGGCTTGTGGATCTGGGCAGATGGTGGTGTCATTTACTGAAACAGGGAGCACAGGAAGAAGGGGTTTGAGTGGGTGAATGATGTGTTCAGTTTTGGGCCATTGGTTTTGAGATGCCTGCAGGACATCTCAGCAGATTTCCAGGACACAGCTGCGAATCAGAAGAGGAAGCAGCCAGCTGCATCAGGAGTGACAAACTGCAGTCCTTTGTTCTCTGAAGCAGGGGAGGTCTCTTAAAGGCAGGCTGGCTGATTGGTAATTATGTCCATTAGAGTGGAGGCATACATCCCCATTAGAGAGGCTGTAGACCAAGGAGGCACTCTGCAGCACTCTTACATTGCTCTCAAATGAATAGCACATCTATAAAGTTAGATGCCAATCCAGTATCCATTAGCACCTGCAAATCAAAACTTGTCTTTGAGTAACATGTAGAGCGAAAGAAAATGGCATCCAAAGGTGCATAGGTGATAATTCCATGCTAAACCGTTCTATTCATGCATTTCACAAGGTGCCTCCTTGTCACAGTTGGTTAACCAAACTGCCTCCCACAGTCCACAATCCTACACCCTGGAGTGAGGCAGTGCTCATGCCACCTTCCAGGGTAATCACAGAAAAAATTCAGAATGATGCTGATTAATAAACTCTTGCAGTATATTGTCTAGCACCATCAACAGCAATTGCCCCCACTTTGACACATTGACTGTCAAAAAGAATCTCCTTTTTTCCTGAAATTGAAACCCAATATGAGCTCAAATATATTTTGATCCCCTTTATAGGGCAAGGGAATCAATAATTCAGTGTTGCAAACCAGTCTAAGCTAATTTGATCAATCAACAAATTGTCAGATTAGAAGTAAGTAAGGCTGTCACCTACTTGGTGGATGTTACAATAGAAAGCTCGGGCCAAATAGCACTGTTTTTATGATACTAGGAATGTGTATATATAGTGATGTATAGTAATCTGATTACATACAGAATGTGGACATATAGTAATAATGTATAGTATTAGGAACAAACCCTGACCACTCTGAGGAACCCCTGCTCTCCGTCCTTGGTGGTGGTGGCTTCCCTCACTCGGGTGTCTCCTCCTTGGTCACCTCATCAGATATCTTCCATAATCAGTGTATCTAAAATGGCAACTCTCTGCAATATGTCCCAACAAGCACCTTGCAAGGAGCGTTCCCTCTGAGGTGGCTGCAACAATACTCCGAGAGCAGAATCAGCAAGCCTTCCAGTTTTACCAGATGGTACTGTCCTTCACTAGCGGGGAATGCATGACCACCTGGAGTTCTAGACCTTGCGTCCCAACTCCAAGTAGGCAGTGCCACTGGGCTTACCTATGGTTTATCTGTTCAAGGGAGGCAGGGTCCATCATATCTTCCTAATTTACCACATATTTTTAAAACTATTAATTTTACCAATGAAATGCTATTCTTATCATCCCTTAGGCCAATTAACAAGCCCTACGGAGCAGACTTAGATGCCTATATTTATAACATTAGTGCTACCTCCTAGGAATGTGGATTCCCAGTGAGAGGGCTTTAACTGCTAGTTAACCAACCCTACCTGGAAGGTGTATTCTTGGTTAAAGCATATCAGAATGCTAGTTTAAGGCCCTTAGGATTTAGATTAATGTTAACTTACACCCATGTATAACACAAACTGAAATGTTTTACAGTAAAAGTCACACATAGATAATATATTTGAGTTCTTATTTTTGTTGTTGTTTTGTTGTTTGATGTAAAAAATAAAGTCAAAACCTTGTAGCCTGGGCTATGTTCCAATTATCATTTACTGTGTAACAAACTATCTCAAAACTTAAGGAGTCTAATATCCGTCATGGTGATGACAGTTCATAATACTGTATACAACATACCTGAAAGTTGCTAAGGGAGTACACCTTAAATGTTCTCACCACAAAAAAGAAACAGTAATTATGTGACGTGATAGAGGTGTTAGCTAACAGCTATGGTGGTACTACTCATTTTGCAATATCTAAGTGTAACAAATACACATTGTACACCTTAATCTTATACAATGTTACATGTTAATTACATCTCAGTTAAAAAAACTTAATGTAGTAAAACAGTATTAATCACCATTTATTTTGTTCACAAATCTATAGTTTGGTCATGGCTAGGTGGGGGTAGCAGCTCCTCTCTGTTCCCCAATATCTGGGGCCTCAGCTGAGGAACTTGGAACAACAGGAGAGCGCATGAGGGCTGGAATCATGGGAAGGTTCTTGACTCATTAGCCCCCTGCCTGGACCAGGATGACTCAGCGAGAACCGTCATCTCCGCATCCCTACGTGGCCACTCTTTGCACTGTGGGCTTCTGACACAGTGGTGGCTGGGTCCCCAAAGGGAGCATCCCCAGAGTGACTGTGACAAGAGACCAGAAGGCCATGGCCTTTTCAGACCCAGCCTCGGAAATCACACAGCCTCACTTCTACAGTGTTCTATGGTGACAAGAGAGTCACAAGTCACCCCAGAATCAAGGGGTGGGGAACTGGACCCGACCTCTAGAAGGCAGAGGGAGATCCCGCTGCAGAAGAGCAGGGGGATGGGAGATGCTGGTGTGGCCACTGTTATAAAGACAGTCCACCACAGGCAGGGACACTGGGTCCTTATCCTCGAAGAATTTATAAATTAGTTGTGGAAGTAGAAAAATAAACTAATAATTATAGTACAATACAAAATGGCAATAGCTCAGGGGTCAGCGAACTGTGACTTGCCTCCTACTTTTTAAAATAAACTTTTATTGGAACATAACCACGCTTATTCATTTACTTATTGTCTATGCTGCTTTCACGCTACCATGGCAGAGCTTAGCAGTTGTGACAGATACCATATGGCTGTAAAGCCAGAAATATTTACTTTCTGGTCTGTTAGAGAAAAAGTTTGCTAACCCTTGCAAGAGATTCTAGTAAAACATGCTTTGCCAGTACTGAGGGGGGAGAATTAAATGTTTGTGGAGACTTCAAAGGAGATGTCTCAAAAAAAGGTAAAATTTAGACTGAATTGTATTCAACAATTTATTCCTACTTGCCTTGTTTGAGAAAAGATTGAAGGTAGTTTACAAAGATAACCTAATGGTTCACCAAGCAGTGGTGTTGGGAAGAGATATGCCAAGCAAAAGGAACAACATACCTAAAACATGTCTAAGAAAATTGAAATGGCAGGATGTTCAGAACTATAAAGACTTCAGTGTATAGGACCACGTGGTGGAAGGTCTAGGGCCAGAAAGGAGTGTTTGATCATATGAGAATAGAAATCTGAAGTTTGAAGCATACAGTCTCAAAACTGGAGACAGCGGGGTCACTTGCCCCAGGCAAGGCCAGTAAGAACACTGAAGCTGTGCTGTGTCCAGACATTCATGGGGGCCATTTTCTCTTTTACTTAGGTGTCTCTTCGTTTGTGACCTCATCAGAGATGTCTTCTCTAATCAATGCATCTAAAATGGCAGCTTCCTTCCATTTCTCTTTGTTCCCTTATCCTACTTAATTTTTCTTCTTAACACTTAATACCAGCTACCATTATATATTTGTCCACTGCCTATTTCCCCCTATTAGGTATAAGTCCCGAGAGCATGGACTTAATCTGTTTTGTTCATTACCATTACCCCAGTGCCATATTGATACACCACAGACTCATTGTTGAGTGAATGAATGAATGAATGAATGAGTGAAGGATGAATAGAAAAATGTCAAAGAGTCACCACAATTCAGAGAAAAATGGGGTGTGGGAGATGGAAGGGGAAAGCACTGAGGTTCACTCCAAGGTTTCTAGGTCAGTTGACTGAGTAGACACTGATCCCATCAACCAAGGAATGTAGAACAAGATCGGTGGGCAATGAGGCCCTGGGTGGGGAGACTGCAAGCCTGGTTTTAGATAGATTGAGTTCAGTAGGTAACAGGAGATACCATGGAAAGATATGAGATTTTCCAAGAAAAGGCATAGAGTAAAAAGAGAACTGGTGACTGTATCTGGGAAGAGAAAGCACCCTTTCAGGGGCTGGCAGAGAAAAAGCAATCAGGGGGCCTTAGGAGACGGAGAAGAGAACCAAAGAGGAATTGGTGACAGGTGACCGAGAGAGTGTTTTCAAGAGAGGATGGCCAACAAATTCAGATGTGGCAAAAGGCTTGTGATAGAAGGAGTGGTGAGGGGAGGCCCAAGAAGTTTCATAGTGACTCACTGTTTAGCATTCTTCATAACCTAGAGAATCTGCTGTAACGTCTATGACTTGTTTTCTCTTTAAAATTTTCCACCAGCCTTAGAGAAATAACATTCATGGGTCTAGAAACCAAAATTCTGTTTCTGGAGTTGACAGCCTCTGCCATCCCTGTGACCAGATACATGCATGGTAGAGGGGATATTAATCCAAGTCATTTTAATACCACCATAACTACAATGGGCTGATCATAGGGTGTGCACTCGCTGGCCAATGAACTCCTGTCTTGGGTTATTAATAAAAACAATATGGAGTTATTGTTTTGAGTATGAGTTACAAACACTCATAGATTTGCTTCAGTCATTAATTGAAGTAAAAAGGCATTTCAAAAGAGCCAGCAATGAACTCTTGGCTAAAAGTGGTTAAATTTTGCCTGAATCTCAGCTTAGGTTTCTAGTTTCTCTCCTTTGTTCTCTCATATCTACTCTCATCTCGATGTGACATCTGTCCCCCACCCCCAAAAGTGCTCTCTCCCCACCAGGGCCAGAGCCGTCTTGACTGAATTCAGTGACTGGGGAGCCTTTTCACGGGCTGTGTCTCACCTGGTTGGTCGCCGGCCACCTTCACCCTCTCTCAGAAAGCTCTTCTCCTTTGGTTTCTGATACCAGCTCCCCCGGGGCTCCTCTCTTATTTCCCTTTATTTCTTTGAGAGGCTGGATTGTCCTTCTCCTATCACTAACCGTAGCTGCCTCCTGAAATTCAGTCTTCACTCTTTGGTTCTTCTACCCTCACCCTTGTCTCTTCCACTTCTCTATAGTTTTCTAACTGGCCTTAGAGTTTGTATATTCTTTGAACATAGTTGTGATATAGAAAATTGGCATATGTAGTTATAGACAAACTATATACAATATGTGTAAGGATGCTGCCCATTTAAGTCAGCGGTCAATTTAGATAATCCTTTTATACTGGGGTCAAAGATGATATTCTGATTTAGGATATATTATAATCAAAACAGAGCAAGGGAGAGGTTTAAAGATGGCAGTATAAGAAGTGAGACAGAAATCTCCTCCCCAAACCACATATAACATGAAGATACAGCAAATACGTCTAATCCTGAAAGAGCAACAGGAAATAAGGCTGCAGCAAACTGCCTACACCTGGGGAAAAGCAGACACAGCTTCAAAAGGGTTCCTTTTCTAGCTTTCCCATTTCTGCCAAAAGTCTATCATTATTTTCCTGGTCCACAAGCATGAAACCTTAGAAAATCTTTTCCTCTGCCCACTCCTTTCTTATCTCCATCTTGTCTACAGTTATTACTTATTCTTCTTTATTCTCAGAGTCACTTTCTTGTCTAGGCCATGAAACGTCAACATGGGAAATGGCTCCTCATGGTCCTCTGCTCCTAATCCCCCACTACCTCAGTTATTTCTCACCAGGTGAATCTTTCACATGATTCCATGACTACCCAAATTTAAGAGTGTGCAAAGGCCTTTTAAAAAAATCATTTTCCATTATCTGAGATAAACTTTCATTCTCTTATATGTGCAGTAAACACGTCAACTTAGTGTTCTTTCGGCACCAACTGGGAAACTACCAATTTTGTGCATGACAGTGTTGGATTCTCCCAGAGGAGGACGCCGCCCCAAATCACTCACGAAAGGCGTCTCTTGATGCAACAAGCAAGAGGAATTTATTCAGGAACCAGTTAGCTGGGGTCCAAGTGTCAGCCCGACGCAGCGGGTCTCAACAAGGACCCCGAGCAGTCAAAGCCGGAGGTTTTTATAGCATTTTCTAAAAAGACAGTATTGTTCTACAAGCACGTAACAGGGTTTTTTTTCCAAGAACGCATAAATCTTCGGTTGGCGCCACATCCGGGGGTTTCACGAGATAAGAACACCCTCAGCCATACAGTGTTTCAGCAAGATAAGCTTGGTATGTATGACTAACTGACCAAGGTTAGCTGTCTGAAGGCCGCAGCTGCCCACCACCTGGTGTTCATGATTAACTTGTTTTTCACCTTGTTTTTCAAGGGCTTTCTGAACATATTCAGAAAATGGCCTCTGGGTTTCTTAAGATGGCTGTGCTCAGGCTAACCTGCTGTCTTCACTGAATGTTTAGGTCCTACAACAGTGCTTTGTAAGATTATGCAAGCACACAGGAACACACACACACACACACAGAAGCAGCAAAACAATCTGGGGCAACATTTCCCAAAATATATTCCAGGGAATCATTTTTAATAAATTTTAATGAATTCTGCTTGGAAAACCATTTTAATGTCAAATAAATTTGGAAATGCTGAGTTGCTTAAAAGATAGGGAATATATGCATATATCATGCATCTCATGAATCTGCTGAGAAAGACAAGCAGGTATCTATTTGCTAGAACTGACTTCTCTTTCTCTTGAGGATCTATTCTCACTAACAGGGAAAAACTAAATTTGCCGATCAGACATTCTTCAGTCTTTTTAATTTTAAAAAGCTTGTTTTGGGTAAGTATTTATTAACTCAAAGTTCCAACTCTTTATCAAGAGTTTCTCCTCTCTCAGAGGTGCCCACCATCTCTCACAGCCCAAGGTATGGGCACAGAGGTAAGTGCACACATCCTCATGGTTGGGGACGGCGGGGGGGCTCACTGCCCTGTGTGCTGTCCTCTGATCTTGGCTAAGATGGTGACTGCTGTCCACCAGAACGAACTGGAGAGGCTGTTAAAAAATGCAGAGTCTCAGGTCCTTTCTCTGAATGTTTTGACTCAGGGAGAATGGAGTAAAACGAGGAACCTATGTTTTTAAAGATCTCCCAGAGGGTTCTGATGCAGCCAGGCCAACCCTGGCATTTGGGGAACACTATCATCGCCCATCCTGTTTCCTACGGAGCTTTGACGTTCCTGCTGTGCTGTAAAGTAGGAGAGACTCGGCCTGCTGCCTCCCTTACAGTGAGGTGTGTGATTCAGTATGGCTTGGTATTGCCATCTTTATTCATCGTGCGGTGTGTTGGGGCCCAGGAAATGAGGCGCCCACATGAATCTTGGCAGTGATGGCAGATATACTGACACTATTATTCAAAAAGCAGAATTGAGAAAACAAAACGAGGAAAATATCCCCTGGTAGTAATTCCTGTTATTTCAATACTGTTAAGCAGGAGTAAATTCTAAGAAAAGACACACAAAATCCCTGAGAGGAAAGAGGAACATTCTATGAAAAAAGACAAAGAAAATTATAGATAGTTTACCTTTATTAAAATCTGCATCTAAAACTCTGGAAGTTGTATCTCACTTTAAAACTCTTGAAAAAGAAATTTACTATTATTTTTCTATAATTATGTACCTGAAAATATTAGATAAAATGTTTGCTGTTTCTCTGGTATTTTATACACTAAAGAAGTTTATAGCAGCACTTTTGAAGAATTTTTAATTCAACATTGCATTTTAATTATTAATGAGGATTGGTTTATAGCACTTCAAGTCGGTATCAACAAAATCTTCCACCCAAAGCAATTTACATTTCAAATCCCATAGAGTAAAATTCAACCTTTTCAAATCTGTTCCAAAATATTATGTCAGCCTATTTTTTTCAAGGAGGACTTTTACCTGATGTAGCAGTCAGAACATACTGGATTAGACTGTGGTTGCAAGCACCGAGGTTTCAGCAGCTTGACCCAGCAAAAGTGCATTTGTTGCCCACATACATGGTCAGCATGAGTGAGTAGGGTGTTTTGCTGGTCCCAGTCTTTCAGGGGCCAGGCTGACAAAGACACAGCTCAACATGCGCTTCCAAGTTCTCCGCAGCTGGGAGAAGGAAACATGGCAACTCCTGGCACAGTTCTGCTCACATTTTATTGGACAGAGCGAATCAATGATCACTTCTAACTTCAAAGGGGAGGGGAATATCACCCTCCCACGTGCCTCCTTGAAGGAGACTTGCAGAATTTGTTACCAGCCCTATCACATCTGTATTGCTTTTTATCTTTTTTGGACCTTGGCACCATATAACATTCCGCTCCATCTACCCCTCTGTTTTGGGCTCATATTTTCAACCCAACAGTAACAATATCATTCTTTTAGAACCATCATACTAAAGCAAGACCTCCTTTTTTCCCCCCTGAAAATCAACATCACTAGTGCATCTCATTTTGGCAGAGCCGGGGTTCTGTGTTCAAATTTGAAGGAAAAAGAAGTTGGTAGCCCCACAGTGGCAGAGATGACAAACTTCACCAGAGAAAGATGACCCACCCCACCCCCACCATAGGGTAGAGTTGTTGATAAGCTGCATGGGGGCTATATTTCTCAGACCCTTGCAATACGTACAGTTACACAACTGAGTTCTGGCCCAAAAAAATGTAGATGGAAGTGCCATTTACCACTTTCAGGTCCAGCCCGTAAAAATCTCCTGCACTGTCTGCCTCTCTCATCTTCTGGCTGGATGTCGATGCCTGCGGCAACTTAGAAAGCCTCATACTGAAGATGGCCAGGGCTTCTTTCATCCTGGTCTCCAAATGACCACACGACACAGACCTCCTACCAATCCCCTACCCTGCTGATGATACACATAAGCTTTTTATAATAAATAGTTTTATTTTCAAAGATTATAGAAATAAACTTTTATTATGATAAATAAACTTTAATAGTGATGAAGTCATAGAGTAAATTCACAAAACACACTCTGTAAGAAATGCTTTCATTAGCCTTGGCAATGATAAGGCCAACTAACATAATTTCTTAGCAATCTACTAATCTCTCTCCAGTCTCTGATGTGTATTTTCTGGATTATTGCACTGCCTGATGAGAAGAGAAATTCCTGGCAAGTGAGGGAAGAACTGCATTACTGTACAGGAGTTTGGAGTCAGCAACAGGGAAAACTGCCAGCTTCTGGTGCTGTAAAAGCCTTTACTTACTACAAACCACTCAACCTGAGACAACATATAATATAATCACAAGAATGACTGCCTAATACTGCCGGAACATATTCTAAGTGTTTCACGATAGAAATAATTCTGAGCGCATGAACTTAGATACGATAGTACTAAAATTGTATCATGACCATCAAAGCCCTGTCATGTCCAATATATCGTGGTAAACATACATCATGGCTTTGCCCAGCCTATTTTCTTTCCCCTGGGGCACACAGATGGACTGTACATCCCAGTTCATCCTTGGCATTCAGTGGGTCATGTGACATAGTTCTGGCCAATGGGATGTGGGCACAAGAGATGTGAGACGTCCTGACCCAAAGTAAGACTCAAGGCCCACGGGGAGAGCAGAACTACGAGTCGGAAGGAGCTGGGTCCTGATGAATGCTTAGAACAGGGCCAACCCACCCAGACAGTTTAGGACCATGACGTGACCAAGAAAGAAACCACTGAGGCTTTGCTACAGCAGTGAGCATGTTAGCATACCCTAGTGGACACACTAGGACAGTCACATTTGCCTCAGAGAACTCTGTGAAAGGTTAAAACTGAATGGGATGGTATGTGAAGTACAACTCAAAAAAGCTGTTAATTTAAAAAACAAAGTCCAGGGGACCCTAAACTCCCACCCTCAACTCCCACTCCCACCCTATTCTAGTTGGCTTCTCCTAATTGTTTAACAACACTTGCAGAATGCTTCTTGCCATGGTCTTAGCAGGAATGCTACAACTCTGCCATAACCCATGCTGGGCTTCTTTCCCCTTCTGGACTACTTAAGGAAACTTCACTCTTCTGACCTTTGACTGCTGTATACTATTCCCTTTGCTAGAAAGCTCCTTCCCCTCCCCTCTTCCTGCCCAGTTCTACCTGCTCACCCTACCACTGCTGCTGAGGCCCTCCTTTGGGAAGGCACAGCTGGAAAAGACAGCATCCTGCTCTGAACTCCCTTCTCTATACAGTTCTGTGGGTTCATCCTACATTCCCCACTGCATGATGATAGGTGGATATCTCTTCCCTGCTAAGGTGCAAGCTCCTTGCACACAGAGACTCCATGTGTCAGCACATGGGTGATAGTCAACAATACATGTCATATGAATGCACAAGCAAATGGTAATGAATGCAAAAGTCAGTGAAGAGTTCATTGGATTCCAGCAGCTGGGATCAGAGTCCCCTTTCCCCCCAAATGAGTCCAAATGTGATCATGTTTCCTTTATGTCATTCTGCCCAGCCTGCTGGCCCTTCAGCTACATAACAGTGGAGCATCCGGGCAAAGGCAGACACGATGGTCTAACACTGTCCTCCACCTGAAACATCAAGATTCACATGGAAAGAAGAAATCTGCCAAGAATGTAGAGAAAAAAAAAAAACCTGCCTAATTAAGAAAGTATGTGAAGCAGCTTAAATTTTAGCCATTTTCAAGTAAACATAACTTGAGGTAAATACTATTTTTTGAGCTTGTATGGATGTATAACACACATACAGAAAAGTGACCATCACATGGACAGCCTGATGGGTGTTCCCAAACCAGTCACACCATGCCGCCAGCGCCTCATCAAGAAACAGAATATGATCAGCAACCCAGAAGCCACTCCCTGCTCAAGCCAGTAAATACTATTTCAAAAGAAAAGGAAGGACGGAGAGATGGGGGTTTCAGGGGAGTGGCCAGGCTTCCACAGTCTGGTGGAGGGGACAGCCACTTAAACAGCTATCCTACCCTGGGAAAAATGCTATAACAACTGCCACTTAACATCTCTGGGCCTCACTTTCGTCATCCGTAAATGGGAATAATAGTAGTGCCCCTCTCTCCTTGGCTAGCATGAGGACTAAATGAATTAATGTATGAAAGTGCTTGGAACAATGTAGACAAAAGAAAGTGCTGGGAAGGGTTTGTTCTTGGCAGTGGTGGCAGTCTGGTTACTGACAGAGGGAAACTTCCCTAACCCAGTGCTTTCCTAAACCAAAAAGTACCCCCCACCCACCCAGGAGGTAACAGACTGAATGCTAAACTTTCCTAAACCAGAAAGCACTGTCCCGACCCCCACCCCCCAGCCCTGAGGAGGTGACAGACTGAATGTTGAAGGAGTCTGTCAATGGCTGAGGGGATGAGGGAATGAGAGGGGGACAGGGAGGGGGTGGGACAGAGGAAACAGCCTGGGGAGGCACAGAGGTGGGGGAGCAGAATGCAGGTTCATGCAAATGTGGAGGTGATCCGGAAGGTGAGTCAGAGAGTTAAGGAGAGACCCTGAGGGACAGATCAGAAAGGCTCTGATGTATCATGCTAAGGGGTTTGGAATTTAAAAAATCAATTTAGAGAGAAATCTTTTCTAGAAATTCATGCTCACCAAGCTGTATAAGTAAAGCTTAGCAAAACAAGGCAATTGAGAAAAGTGCGCTTAGTGGCCAATATCTGATAAGGATGGAGAAAGCATGAGAAGCCCTGCAGACCCCTGGATGGGACTGTGTTGACTGGGACTCATTTCCTGCAGCTCACTCTCTCTGAAGCCAAAGTGCTCCCTCTCCCCACGGGGCGTGATAATTGCCTACCTCCCTGATGGCCCTGAGGCTGTGACAAACCCCCCTGCAGTCCTCCGCAGCACCCCTCTGCCTCACTGTCAGGGCCCGGACATTTTGCTCTAGTGCTCACCCTTGCCCGCCAGCCAGGAACTCCGTGGGGAAAATCCTGATGAGCTTAAACACCCACATCATGCTCTTCCGCCTCCCGGTGATTGGCTGAGCACCACCATTCTGACCTGAGAGGCGGGGAACCCAGCGGCTCCTGAGGAAGGCCTCCTCTCTCTGTGAAAGTCACACAGCTGACACGCCTCTCCTTCCTCCCTGTCGTGTTGTTTGTGATGCCTGCCGTGGCATGTCCTCTAGAGGGACCCACGCAATGCCTTGCCTAGCACAGTTAGGTAGTCTATGTTCCTTTGAAAATTGAAGATTTATAGCAAATTGCTATAAGTTAGGAGGGTGGCTGGTACCCTTTGGTAGACCAGGAAGCTGAGAAAGATGGATTAGCATGTTAGGCCCAGAGAATGAGCAGGAATAAACCCAGGTCTTAGGACTGTTGGCACTTCCACAGTACCAGGAGGCTTCTCTTGCATCCCACCAGAGACAGACCAAAAAGCTTCATAAAGACAGGCATTTGGGCCAGACAACAAAGCAAGGTAGGAAGGTGAAGCAGATTGTTAGATTAGGTTGAAACACCTTCTTGCATTTTTATTTACATCATAGAAGCCATCTGACGCTTATCTAAGAAATATGAAAAGATGGGTTCTAGAAATATGAAAAGGATGCTTCTTCATGCTGAGTAATAACCTCATGTCTGAATCAGATAGCTACTACCCCCACCCCAGGAACAATAACTAGTAACGGGATTTTGAACCATGTGCCCTAGAAGGCTGGGAGCCTTTGGGGACAGAAGCATTGCCTCACGCTTTGAGGAGCTCCCTCACTTTACACCAGTGTCAGTCCATTTGGGCTGCTATAATTAAGTACCACAGACTGGGTGGCTTATAAACAAAATAAACTTATTTCTCACAGTTTAGGAGGCTGGAAGTCCAAGATCAGGATGTCAGTGCAGGCAGGTTCTACTGAGGGCCCAGTTCCACGTTGCCATATTCCCACTGTGTCCTCACATGGCAGAAAGACAGTTGAGAGAACTCTCTGGGGTCCCATTAATAAAGGCATGAGTCTCACTCGTGAGAGGTCCACACTCATGGGCTGACTCTCTCCCAAAGGTACCACTCCTGTACCACTATGCTGGGGCTTAGGATTTCAATATGTGATTTTGGGGGGAACAGAAACATTCAGTCCATTGCACCTCATGTGCCATACAAATGTTGTTACAGCTCACTTGTGCCAAGACATGAATAAGTTTGGGAATCACATGCCTGTCTTCCTATGTCTTTCTTAAACCCCCCACTTGGTAAACTGATCCATTCACTGTTCCCCAAATACTTTTGGCTCAAAGTATGCTTCTTCTTGCCTTAAATCCTGGCACTCCCTCTACATGTTTGAATTTTTTTTAAACCCCCACCAAAGCGACCTCCTCTAGGAAACTATTGTATTATATCATGAGCACTATATAATACACCCACCCCCTTCGCCTATTGTATTGTACATCTTAGCTTTTCACCCGCATGTCCTGTCTCTCCAACTAGACCATAAATAATCTCTCTGATGGCCATCACAAAGAGCCTTTCTCATAGCAAATAACTCATTCTTAATCTGTTTATTGACCATTGACACATCTTATGGTGTCCTTATGCTCTAATCTGTACTATCTTGTTGCTCCTCTGATGGCTGGATGTAATACAAGAGGTCAGACTCTTTGATTCTATTTGTTTTCAGCCGAAACATAGTATATGTCTACTGTATGTAAAACATAGGAACAGATCCATGGACATTCACAGAAAGGGAAAAAAGAAACAAACATAGTAATGAAACAGGATGATCATGAGATCCAGGGGTTTTCTAACCTTGGAAATCTGAAGGTAAAAGAGTCCCCAACTAGGAAATAATTCCTGTGCATGGAGGGAGTATCCACACAGAGGAAGGACACATTGGCCACTATGTTCCCCTTAGAATGTTCACTACACACAGATTTTAGTGGCTATATAAGGACTTGGGGAAGAGCAGGGTACTTGTAATCTCAAACCATCAATAAAGCTGAAGTACTTGCAAGTTTAGTCATAGAACAGATAATTTTTGCATAATTAGACCTAGCTGAGTAGTCCCTTCAGAGGCAAGGAGCCCCAGGAGCCAGAATCTAGCATTTCTGGAATAACGTGTGTGTGTGTGTGTGTGTGTGTGTGTGTGTGTGTGTGTGTGTGTGGTGTCAGGTTGGGACTTGGGCCCTTGGTGTGACTGAGCCACGGATGCAAAGGACTCTGTTGAATGGCCTGGGGAACAGAGCAGGCCAAGCTCCAGGTCCCTACCAGCCCACCTGTCCCCATGAGTCCTCCCACACACCCTGGACAAGCACAGCTTGGCAAGCTCCTACCATATTGCCCCCAAGTCCCTCATTCAGAACCAACCAAGAGGGCCAGATCTGAGGCTCCTAAAGTCGCTAGCCTCCTAACGGAGCATTCCTATATAGGAATGTACCTTAGGAAGCTGAGAAACCCCTTCTAAAAATTTGGGAGGCAGTCTTTGAATTAAATGGTTCACCTGCTGATGTCAACTATTAAAGCTGAGCCCCAACGAGCCTATGTGAAAGGAGAGCAAACAATCCTTTACCTTGGTGTCAAAGTAATTCACAGAACTCCTAATTACATATCGCCAAGAAACCTGTGAGGCCAGTGCCACCCCACTTGCGGTCCCTGGGTCTCAGCTGGAGTCCATGAGAACCCACACTGGAGGATGAACTCTGATAAGAGAGACCCTGGGAGAGAGGAGAGGGGGTTGTGATTCAGGGTCTGAGTGTGCTTGGGGGTTCTACAAGGACTTGAGATCAACTGGAAGATACAGAACAGCTCTAAAAATGATTTAGGGTGGCTTTTTTGTGGATTCTCTACTCCCTTGGGAATCAGAAGCCATCTCCCAGTGACTATTTACCTGATGGTGTGACAGTGCTCAGCTCCCCGATTTTCCCATGATACCAGGAAACTTTGTATTTTTGTCTGTAGTCAGTCATTGCTCACAGTTAAATCTCCACCCAACACTCACACACACACACACACACACACACACACTGTACTTTCAGTTTGAGCCAGTGAAATTTTGAACCTTTTTTGAATGCTCTGAAAATATAGAAAAATGTCACAGTAAGATAAGGAAGTGGGCTACCAGACCTTGTCTTTGAAAATGTCCCCTAGATCACTAGGTTTCTCTTCCCTATCCCTCAAATACCGCATAAGAACAGGGTCCTTTTGAATTCCCATGGGTGAAATATAATCGAATGAGCTTTTCAGGTCTAAGGGGTGTAATCTGGCTCTTAAAAATTTTCCTACCAGGCTGTTTCTCTAATACCGTGGTTATCAGGCCTTTTCTTATATTTAGAACTAGCTAGAAAAATAGTTCTACAAGTCCTGAGACGCTGTTATGTCTCAGGAATGTGTATTTTTTTGTTTGGCTCCTCTTAATCTTAAATCATTTCAGGATCTTGCAATTTTTTAAAAATTAGGTCAAAGAGTAAAAAAGTATATATGGTAAACATTGCTCACTCTGGTGCTTCTCTCTCTGCTATAACAGGAAATGCATTTCTGACACTTTTGAAATGAGTGATCACACATATAATCAACTTGGTTAAAACTTCCTTCCTGGTAACTGCAGCACTTCCTCTGCATCTGGATATGAAGGGAGACACAGAAAAGCGGAAGGGTTTAGAGGCACCCGGGGTAGGTTTGCATTTGTTTTGTTTCCAAAAATTAAACAAATGCTCCTTCAGCATCACCTCCGCTGCTTTATCAGGTATTACTTCCTTCTATTTTTTGCCCTTTGTTGGGTCTGCCTTGGAATAGTGACACTTCCTTCTCGGCTAGAATATTTGTATCTGGAACTGTTGTCGGTTCTTGAGATGACACTACCACTGACTGTCTCTGTTTCATTGTCTAGTCCAACCTGTGTGTGTGGATCTCCACGAGGTTCCGGCAGGAGCTCTGCAGGTGCATCAGCCCTTCTTTTGGTTTTGTTTGGGAGGAAGCGGGAGGGCCGGGGCGCCTGCGCCGGCCAGGCTTCACGCTCTCACAAGGGCGTGCTTAGTGATCACTACTGTACTGAACACTGTTTCTAACGTCTTCTCGTGAAAGGAGAAAGCTTCATAGCCTCAGCCATGAAGGAAAGCAGTGAGTATTTACTCAGCCTGTTTTCTTCTGCATCTGGTATCTTTTAAGATTTTTGCTATCGCTGAGGCAGAAGTTACTGCTGTGAATTTGTCTGATGCCTAAATTTGGTCCTATTTCATTTCATGTTAGTATCAGTATTAATATATCTTATCATTCTCTTCTTTGCTAGTTATTCCATAATATGGCAACAGACCAAACAGTGAATGTTATAAGTGGGACAGCCAGCTTCATATATTTACTAAGTATAACTTCATAATATTTTAAGAGAGGGAATATTGACTTCCTTTTAGTAAGGTTAAGCCAAGATATGAACAGAAGTTCAGAGCTAGTGACACTTGTCTTTCTTATCTTTTAATCAAACTCTCCTCTTTGGTATATATAATATGCTCCATTATTTCTTAAGGAAGTAAGTAGTTAGAGTCTTTAACGGTCATTTAAGAGAGTAAATAACATTTTCTGAAACACTAATTTTTATTTCAATAGCTGATTCTTACTTAGAATATCTTACAATACAGTGGTGCTAAAGCTTAAAGTCAAAATACCTTCTTCATATTTTGATTTTAGTATTTTTAGCATTTCAATAATTATTTGAAGAGTGTCTTACTGCAGTATATCATTTATACTTAAATGCTTTGTGCAGGGTAGGTACTTACCAAAGATTTGTGGAAAGAGTGGATAAGTTGATGAGAATAAATTTGTGAGTTCCCATTAGAGAGATGAAAATATTAGAGCAAAAAAGAAGTTAAATAAGTTAAATAATCGATGGACGTCTAAACAGTGGGTCACTGGAGTCCAGAACTGCCTTCTTCCTGCAGCTTCTCCACTATCTAAGCATAGGAAGATGGAATGTTGATATAGTTAAAATTACTTGAATGTTCATATTGGTAGAGTACAGCTTTGGGAGACCCAGGGGAAGACACTGTCGTAACATGGCTATGACAGCCAGAATGTTTACACATTTCCTGATCCAAAATTTTAAATATCTCCAAATGTTCTTCACCAATTCTGATGTTCTTGAGTTTTACCAATGAAATGACTACCTTTCCCAACTAGAAAGAAAAAAATGAGAAAAGAAAGACAGGAAGCTGACTAGCTAGTAGATACTTGATCACAGTTTGAAAATAGAGAATGTGAAGGAAGGTTAGGTAAGATGTCTGGGTGCCAAGAAGTGAGAGACTGACTGAAGTGGAAATAAGTCAAAGGCCTGTTTTCAAAGTGAAGTACTTCAGCATCTCACATTGCACCTTGTAAACTAGGACTTAATTCTTTAACTGGAGTGTTTTACTGATCTATGCGTTTTGGTAGGCTTAACAACAATTACCACTTTGGGCCATTACAATATGTCAGACTCTATGCTATTTAAGTGCTTTACTTGTACCTTTTTAAAAACTTTTATCTACAATAAACTATAAAACTATCTTTTTAAAACTAAAATTTCAAACGTAATGAAAGTAGAGAGAATGAGAAACAAATCCCCATACACTCATTACCCGTTCTCAACAAGTATATTACCTTATTCACTCCTCACCCACACCCTCTGAGGTATTGCTAACCCCATCTAAGAGATGGGGAATGGGGCTCAGAGATTATTTAACTACCTTGTCACCCATATACTGAGTATCTGGGCCAGGATTCGTGGACCCCAACTCCAAAGCCCACATATCCCCGTGGGCACGTCACTGTCAATTCTCTACACCTCCTTCTTTTGCCGTCTCGCTGAAAAACGCTAGCAGAAAGCGTCTTCCCCATGACAAAGCCCTCTGTCTCCCTGCTGCCAGGTCGCCTAGGGCATGGAGCTAGAGAACTATGAGCAGCCGGTGGTTCTGAGAGAGGACAACGGCCGCAGGCGCCGGAGGATGAAGCCACGCAGCACGGCGGCCAACCTATCCTCCATGGAGCTCATCCCCATCGAGTTCGTGCTGCCCACCAGCCAGCGCAACAGCAAGACCCCCGAGATGGTGCTGCTGCACGTGGCCGGCCACGGCAACGTGGAGCAGATGAAAGCCCAGGTGTGGCTGCGCGCGCTGGAGACCAGCGTGGCGGCAGACTTCTACCACCGGCTCGGCCCCGACCACTTCCTCTTGCTCTACCAGAAGAAGGGGCAGTGGTACGAGATCTATGACAAGTACCAGGTGGTGCAGACCCTGGACTGCCTGAGCTACTGGAAGGTGCTGCGCTGGAGCCCCGGCCAGATCCACGTGGTGCAGCGGCGCACACCCTCGGAGGAGACGCTGGCCTTCCAGCAGCAGCTCACAGCCCTGATCGGCTACGACGTCACCGATGTCAGCAACGTGCACGACAATGAGCTGGAGTTCACGCGCCGCAGGCTGGTCAGCCCCCGCATGGCTGAGGTGGCCAGCCGTGACCCCAAACTCTACGCCATGCACCCCTGGGTGACGTCCAAGCCCCTCCCCGAGTACCTGTTGAAGAAGATTACCAACAACTGCATCTTCATCGTCATTCACCGCAGCACCACCAGCCAGACCATAAAGGTCTCGGCCGACGACACCCCAGGCACCATCCTCCAGAGCTTCTTCACCAAGATGGCCAAGAAGAAGTCTCTGATGGACATCCCCGAAAGCCAGAACGAACAGGATTTTGTGCTGCGCGTCTGCGGCCGGGATGAGTACCTGATGGGTGAGACGCCCATCAAAAACTTCCAGTGGGTGAGGCACTGCCTCAAGAATGGGGAAGAGATTCACCTGGTGCTGGACACGCCTCCAGACCCAGCCCTGGACGAGGTGAGGAAAGAAGAGTGGCCACTGGTGGATGACTGCACGGGGGTCACTGGCTACCATGAGCAGCTGACCATCCACGGGAAGGACCACGAGAGTGTGTTCACTGTGTCCCTGTGGGACTGTGACCGGAAGTTCAGGGTCAAAATCAGAGGCATTGATATTCCTGTCCTGCCCCGGAATGCTGACCTCACGGTTTTTGTGGAGGCAAACATCCAACATGGGCAGCAAGTCCTTTGCCAGAGGAGAACCAGCCCTAAACCCTTCACAGAGGAGGTGCTCTGGAATGTGTGGCTTGAGTTCAGTATCAAAATCAAAGACTTACCCAAGGGGGCTCTGCTGAACTTCCAGATCTACTGCAGCAAAGCGCCAGCACTGTCTGGCAAGGCTTCTGCAGAGTCTCCCAGTTCTGAGGCCAAAGGCAAAGCTCAGCTTCTCTATTATGTGAACCTGCTGCTGATCGACCACCGGTTCCTCCTGCGCCATGGGGAGTATGTGCTCCACATGTGGCAGATATCCGGGAAGGCAGAAGACCAAGGGAGCTTCAATGCTGACAAGCTCACGTCTGCAACCAACCCAGACAAGGAGAACTCGATGTCCATCTCCATTCTTCTGGACAATTACTGCCACCCCATAGCGCTGCCCAAGCATCGGCCCACCCCCGACCCTGAAGGGGACCGGGTTCGAGCTGAAATGCCCAACCAGCTTCGGAAGCAACTGGAGGCAATCATAGCCACTGATCCACTTAACCCTCTCACAGCAGAGGACAAAGAATTACTCTGGCATTTTAGATATGAAAGCCTTAAGCATCCAAAGGCATATCCTAAGCTGTTTAGCTCCGTGAAATGGGGACAGCAAGAAATTGTAGCTAAAACATACCAATTGCTAGCCAGAAGAGAGGTGTGGGAGCAAAGTGCTTTGGATGTGGGGTTAACAATGCAGCTCCTGGACTGCAACTTTTCAGATGAGAATGTGAGAGCCATTGCGGTCCAGAAACTGGAGAGTTTGGAGGATGACGACGTCCTGCACTACCTGCTGCAGCTGGTCCAGGTAGGGGCCGTTGGCATTACTCACGGAGCAGTCTCACCAGGGAGTTTGTTTGCATGTGCACAGGCACCCCATTCAGTTGTCATCGAATGCCCTTTATGTAGAGCATCACGATCAGTCAAAGTAGATCTGATGAAGCCACCTGAAAAAGTAGTAAACCGTTCCAGTTACTTTGTTGCTCTCTTTGCTGGTTGCCACAAGCCTTTGGAAGACATAAGTATTTTGCTTTTTAGGAGAACTGGACCTGTGAGAATACTTTTTTCTCATTTGCGCTATTAGTGATAGATTTGACTTGTTGAATGCTTCCTTAAGCCAAGTCACAAGAGATTTACATGCTTTTCGTTTATTACCACATTTAACTCTCCCCACAACTATGAGGGAGGTGAAATCACCATTTGCATTTTATATATAAGAAAAATGGAGTACAAAGAGTCTAAGTAATGTGATCAAGGTCACATACTTTGAATGAAGCAGACCACAATTCCCACCCAGGAGGTCTGACTCCAGGCCCTGCTCTTTTTATTGGATCCCAATATCCTGAATCAATCTGGGGTCAGAATAGTGTGGCCTAGAGTGAAAAGATCCTCCTCTGTGATCAAGTTTGCTGCAAGTCATAGGATAACATCTTATATCTGACGGGACCTTGAAAGCCCCTCCCTGTAGACAGGTCTAGTACCGTGTCTCTGCTCCTGCTCTCTGCCTCTTCATGGCTCCAGGAGGCTGAGTGATTTGCCTAGGCCCATCTAGGAAGCTGAAGAAAGAAGGAAGCACAGTTCTGCTCACTATAGGGGTTCTCAAATTGTATGGTGCTGCTTGACAAGGAAGAAGGAAGTAATTGGAATAGAAACGCTATTTTAGAGTGCAGATGTGTTCATTCATTAATTCCACAACGTGTCCTGAGTGATTTCCCTCCCTGTTCTGGGTGCTGGGTATGAGCAATGATCAAAACAGAGCCATCTCTGCCTGCAGTGTCGTGAGGAAGAGTGACTCTAAACGAATATACCGAAAAACAGATACTTAACAAATTGTGACCGATGCTTTGGAGGAAAATAGAGAGTATTATGAGAAAACAGGGGTCCTGGGGACACTTAATTTAGGCTGATGAAGACAGGGAAAGTTGTGTATAGGTGATGTTTGGTTGATGTATAGGTTGATCTTTAGGATTAGCCAGGTTAGTGTTAGATACTAACCTTGTAATCATTATATTTATAGGAAGGCCCTGGAGTTTTCTGATGAGCATTTTGGATATTCTCAACCTTAACCCTGAATCTTCACCTTCCCATTAAGCAGATACTCAGGACATTACATTTGGCCTTTGCTATCATCTATGCAATACGTCCAGTATTTTTCTCTTCTCACCAGTTCAGACTGGCATAACACTAATGAAAATTAATGAAATTTAATTCACTAAAGAATTATTTTCATTGTCATGTTCACATGTAAACTTTGCAGAATTAGAAAATGGATAGTATTCTTCTTTGAAACATTTTAAATGAAAGAGGTCAATAAGTAATATTAACATGAATTTGTGGTCACAAATTTGGAGACTAGTCATTTGTAAAACTATCTGAGACATTCTCAGATATGGCTAAATGACTCATTCTTGCTTAAAATGGTCTCCCAGTTGAGATCTGCATTGTCTTTACAGAAGTGAAACACAAAGAAGGCCGAAGAGATTCACGTTTGGGTTAGAACCTCAAACATTTCTGAATTGCGTACTGGCGGCTAAATAATTACACTTTCAGAATTAACACCTTAGCTGAAGCTATGATAGCACTTATTGGACCACACCCATGAAAAGCAACTTTGAAAACATGAGAATAAGTGAAATACTAGTATTGTCAATTGATCGTTTCCAAACTGAAAAACCAGAGGAAGAACTGGAAATCATGCCAAAGAAGCCTGCAGGTCATAAAACAAAGTGAAATGGGAATTTCTCCCATTCCTTGGGAAAAAAGGATAGACCCTTTCTATTTATAAAGGAACTACTGTAAGATATTTAATTTTAAGCCTCTTTGTTTATACATACCACCCACTTTATAACCCTGTGTATGCATCTGTAATAACCTGAACAATATCTGTTAGTCTTGCTGCCTTTACAATGACAAACAATTGTAGAGGTATAGAAAATACAGAGAATGATATAACAAATACCCATAAACCCACCAAGATTAAATTATCATTTACATTTTATTGGTTCTTTTTCTTGAGCTGGCACCTAAGTCAATATATCTCTATATTAGTCATGAAAACTTCTAAACACTATTAAAGAACATAAAACCAAAGAATTTTCAGACAAAAAGCTCTGTATACACTACAGCATGGCAAGCATAGTGATCACTCCATATGGATTGATCCAGGCCTGCTATTCATTTGTAGTTAAGACCTCTGAGGCAGCTCAGGGGGTGGCCTCTTGAACCAAAGCAAAGCGGTAGCATTATTAGGATCTACACACCTAACAAATACATTTCTTGTTACATGTACTGTGTCTCCACTGGCCATTTCTTTCCAGCAACTCCTCTAACCTTCCACTTACACAGCCCTCTCCATCTTTCCCTTCTATCCTTTCAATCAAGTAAGCCCTTAATGGAAGAAAAGCCCTCACCTCTTCCCATTTGAAGTTACCAAAAAGCAGATGACTGAATCAAGAGCTCTGGCTTCTAATCCCAGTCCTTAAGCAAGTGGTTCTTCTTGGCCCAAAGTGTTCTCGAAAAGAAAGGGTTGACTTAAGTGACTGGTAAAATCCTTGTCACCCTAGCCATGCAGACCCACTAAGACAGAACACCAGTTTTTCTCCATTTCCTTTTTCCTGATTAACCAACATAACATGCAATCCTACAAATGCCCATGTGTTCATCCTACAGGCCGTGAAATTTGAACCATACCATGACAGTGCCCTTGCCAGATTTCTGCTTAAACGTGGTTTAAGAGTAAGTACTTCCATTTTGATAATAGCGCGACATTTTAAAAGTTAGCAAGAGTTGACTGACAAACCTAAAGCATGAGTCACAGTAATTTCACTCTTCTTGTTGCCACTGTCAGAACAAGAGAATTGGTCACTTCTTGTTTTGGTTCCTGAGAAGTGAGATAGCCCAGTCCAGGCACTATCAGCAGAGGTTTGCCGTGATCCTGGAAGCCTATCTGAGGGGCTGTGGCACAGCCATGCTGCACGACTTTACCCAGCAAGTCCAAGTAATCGAGATGTTGCAAAAAATCACCATTGATATTAAATCGCTCTCTGCTGAAAAGTATGATGTCAGTTCCCAAGGTAAAGTGGCTGTGTTTTCTTGGTTCTCTTCCCAAATGCCTTCATCTCTAAATGCCATCATCCCTGTGACTTTTCTTCCTCTTGGAAGGCAAGTTGCTCCTTCCTAAAGGCAGCCAAGAACTCGTTTAATCTTCTATGTGTACAGAGTTTGCAAATTGCAAATTCTTCCTATAGAAGTTAACATTTTTTAAAGCTGATATTTATATATTCTAATGATGAATTTACAATAGACATTAAATTATTTGAAAAAGTTAAAAAGTGTTAAGCAGATGTAGAATGTATTTTTTGTATTTTTAAGCACAGTGTGCCCAGAGTTATTTCAAATATTTACCTTTTTCATCCCTACCTTTTGAATAATTTTCAAATTTTCAGTCTTTTAAAGTAATGAATTATTGGGAAGCTATTTTAAATTTGTTGTATATTTATATATCTTCATATGTAGATATAATTATATATAGTACTTCATAGAAAAATATATATATTATCACCTCTTCTCTGAAGCTATTTCTAATATCTTGTTCTCCCTAAGAAATTCTGTCCCTGCCCTCAGGAAGTTAATCATTCTTTCTCTGTATTCCCACAGGTTTTGGTTGATAATGCATTAAATTATAGTCATTAATACATCTTTCTGGTCTGGTAAACAGTATGAGTCTTGAAATGAGGAGAGAGCTCCTACTCATTTTTGTTTACCTACACCCAGCACTATGGCTCATAATGGACACTTAACTAATATAATCAGCCAGTATTTTTAACTTCTGAATAGTTCAAATTTCCACTTTTTCCCTTTGATTCTTTTCCAATACACCAACCAATAATGCTGTCTTCTAAAAATAATAATGATGATACTAATTTTACTTTTAAGTAAAAAAGGGAGACATTTGGACTGGCTGCTAGTCTATCTGTTAACCAGGGAGTAATTTTTAATTATGTATTTTGCTTTTAGAGTTTTGAGGCTGTCACATCATCCCCATATAACCTAACTTCCTCTTTTGAAGAGAATTTACAGAACCCTAACTGAGTTGCTTTACTATTGTCTCCAAATATCTGTTCCCCAAATCAGAGAGCAGTTTTAAGTTTTTTATGTTGGAAAGAGGACTACTGTGTTGATTCCTTAGCAGTCCCCTCAAAACATCCTTCTCTACCTTGTCTTGGTATCCCATATATATCTTCCATATTTCTGTCTCCTGTAGTAGTATGTATCCATGGTTGTATTGCTTTCAGTAACCCTGACTTATCTTGCCACCTCAAATGGTTATTTCCTCAAATACAGAAACCTCCCTTTCTCCTGCTCCACACCAGACCAAACAGCATGTTGTGATTTGATGTGGCCTCGGGAACTGTTATAGATAATATTGGTAATTTCTCGAACTCATATAACTATTGTTTGCTTTTGACAATTACAGTCATTTCACAACTTAAGCAAAAGCTTGAAAACCTGCAGAACTTTAATCTCCCAAAGAGTTTTAGAGTTCCATATGACCCTGAACTGAAAGCAGGAACACTGGTGGTAGGTATCCGCCTGAGGTCTGTATGTGTCTTTGTGTCTTGAAAATGTCTGTTTGTGCTTACAGGGCCCAGAAGTTAAAAGCTAACATTTCTCCAGAGCCAGTGAAGCTGGAAAGTCCCTGGATGGGCTTCAAGCCCTTCTCTAATCACTCACTACTAAAAGCCTCAACACTGGGCAATGGGCAATCTTTCATCCATTTTTGTTTTAAATCAGCTTTCTTAAGAAATCATTCCCATACAATAAAATACAGTTCAATGAGTTTTGACAAATGCATACAATCAAAGAACCATCACCACAGTCAAGATATACATTTCCATAGAATGTTCCAGGAAAACATTTCATTCCCTTTATGGTTAGTCCTTTCCTCTTTCCATCCTTCCTCCTAGACAACAGGCCTGCTTTCCATCATGTAGTTTTGTCTTTTCTAGAATTTCATGAAGAGGAATCATACAGTGTGTATCAGCATAATGCTTTTACAATTCATCCATGTCGTGTG
This sequence comes from Manis javanica, assembly GCF_040802235.1. NCBI lineage: Eukaryota > Metazoa > Chordata > Mammalia > Pholidota > Manidae > Manis > Manis javanica. The sequence continues at coordinate 90,306,268 of NC_133161.1, forward strand.
TATATCAGCAGTCTGTTCCTTTTTATGACTGAGTAATATTCCCTTGTATAGATAAACCACCATTTCTTGTCCATTCACCTTTTGAGTATATATTTAGCAGTGAGACAGTTGGGTGTGTTTCATTTTAAAAGATACTCCCAAACTGTTTTACCAAACAGTGTACCATTTTATCTTTGCACCAGCAATGTGTGCAAGTTCCAATTGTTCCACATCTTAGCCAGCACTTGTGATCATCAGTCTTTTTAATTGTAACCATTCAAATGGGTGGGAAGTGGTAGCCCACTGTGTTTTTATCTGCATTTCCCTAATGAGGTTGTGAATCCTCTCATGGGCTTATTTTCCATCTTCTTCTGAGAAATACCAACTACCTTGGCACTTTTGTCAAATATCAATTGCATATATGTAAGACTGTAACTAGATACCCTATTCCATTCCACAGATCTAGAAAATATCCTTACATCAAAACCACATGCTCTTATGTTCAAATAGGAAACTTCATGTATGTGTAAGAATCTTAAGAGATATACTTCCATTAACCTTATGCCATCCTTTATACAATTTTTGTCATGCTTTTAATGTCTACATGTTATAAACCCAATACACTGTTATTTTTGCTTTAAAGAGTTAAAGGATTCAATATATTAAACTTTTTTGTATTTACTCACACATTTTCCATTTTTGCTACCTTTCATTTTTTGTATCAGTTTTTTGCTTCCACCCAGCATCATTTTTCCTTCAGCCTTTAGTATTCTTTTATAGTGAGGTCTTCTGGCAAGAAAGTCTTCCAGTTTTTGTTTGTCTGCAACTATTCTACCTTCATTTTTGAAGAATATTTTCTCTAAATACAGAATTCTAAGTTGACTTTTTTTTTTCCTTTTAGCAGCATTTTCTTCTGGCTTACATATTTCTGATGATGTGTCTCCTGTCATTCTTATCTTTGACTTCTGTACCTAAAATGTCATTTTCTTCCCCCAATGTTGCTTTTAAGATTTTATTTTATCACTAGTTTTCAGCAATTTGATTATGATGTTCATGTCTTGGTATGGTTTTCTTTTTGCTTAGTCTACTTGAGGTCATTGAGCTTGGGTTTGTGGGTTGATAATTTTTATCAACTTTGCCTGCATCCCCCTTCTCTGTGTTGTATCTGGAAACCACTCCCAGCAGTAAACTGGGGCAAGTGTAGGGCTCACCTCATTTCTTTCCATCCTCTCAGAGTGACAGTTCTACACTGCCTGTTGTCTAATGTCTGAAAAAGGTTGTTTCATATATTTGCTTAGTGCGCTAGTTGTTTATAACAGGCCACCAACTCCTGCAGCAGTTAAGTCTTGTGGATAGGAAGGGAAGCTCCTCCCTACGTGTGTAACTTTATATGCAGTGAGCAGTAAATTGGCCCTACTCTATCCACGGTCCTTCACTTGGAGATTGGTAGGAATAATGATATATTATTACAGCTTCAAATTGTGTTTGCCTTATTTAAAGACCATCTGACACTTTGATCATGGTGAATTCAGGAGTTTTGGCTAAAACACCTAATGCTTTGTATTTAGAGTGAGTGGCTGCTAAGCTCTTTGTCCCCCACCTTGAATTTATTTAAGCATTTGGCATTTTCTTTGGGGTGGGGAGACATGGTACCAGAGTGCTAGATTTCTACTTATTGCTGTTAAATTTCATCCTGTTACATGAGGCCTGTTGCATCTGATACTGTGACAATAGTTTCTAGACATTGCAGTAGTAGAACTCCTTTTTCAAATTAAACCTTGGGGGAAGACAAGTATATAAACAGATCACAGCAAAGTTGCTCTGTATGAAAGGGAACATGGGGTGGGTACCAGAATCCTGTAGGAATGTGGCATGTGGAGGATGGAATCTGCCATGCCTCTTAGGTACTTCTAAGGATTCTTACTTAGGGTTCTTTGGAACACAGCTTGAGAACCACTGGCTTAAGTGTTATAAATAGTATTTCCAGATTTGGTGACAACACCTTCTGTATTTATATCCAAATCATTGAAAATCATTCTCCACTAGGACTTTGTTCTGGTCATTTATAGAGATGCTTTGCAAAGGATTTGTGTCCATATTGGTGTAGGAAACATGTGACTGTTTCTTTACAGATCGAAAAATGTAAAGTGATGGCCTCCAAGAAGAAGCCCCTATGGCTTGAGTTTAAATGTGCCGACCCTACAGCTCTATCAAATGAAACAATTGGAATTATCTTTAAACACGGTGATGATCTGCGCCAAGACATGCTTATTTTACAGGTATGCTGCTGTTCAGAAACTTTTCTCAATGATTTAAAAAGAACTCCACAGTAGATCTAAAATATGCCTTCTAAAGACTCTTTCCCCATTTTCTCCTATTTTGTGTGATGAATACTGATTAAAGATGGAGAGCTTTCACTGGGGGAATATGGCTGTGAACCTGAGACGTGTAATCTAGTGAGTATCAGTTCTGTCCATTTCTGAGAACGTGCCTATCCAATATTCCCAAATAGCCAGATGCACTTCTCTACCCAATCTCTTTTTTAATACACCCCATTCCTGGCATGGTAACAGTGCATACAGATATAGTCACCCCCTGGCATGCACTGTTTGATATTCATAGACATATCTGTGCACTCACAAGAGCCCTCCTTAGATACATCACCTTTAATACACATTCACTTGCACAAGTTCAGGTGAATGATTTGGTAGGAAGGGAGAAGAAAGAAAATGAACAAGTAGGCGACTGGAGACCACGCAGTCAATTAGCAAGAGTGGACAGATCACTGGAGCCAAAGGCGAATGGTGACAATATCCGTGTTAATCATTTTCCACTCTCTCTAACATGTCTGGATAACCTTCACCTTCACAAATCCATGAAGTAATATTCTCCGTATTCTAGCTGTTGAATATTGTAGAGGTAACATAATTTCTAATATTTAATATACTTTATTAAAAATAGGCAAGCCACATTGATTTAAATGTAGCCTATTTACAAACTAGCCATGTTTTCATTTCTCCTTGTTTTTGTTTTTACTTATTTCTAATATGGAAACAATAATACTCTTTGCTCTCTTTTCAAGAATGGCATGTGTGTTGTACTGGTAGTATGTATTTAAAAAAAGAAAAATGCCTTCAAAATGTCCTAAAGTTTATTAACTTCCAATAAATCTGTAGAATCTTCGGAATTATTTAAAGATGGGTGCTTCAAAAACAAAAACCATCACTCGGTTATTCCTCTTATTTTGAGGGAAAGTCTGTATTTGTCTTTTATGTGCTTTGTGTTGTTGTTGAGGCACACTGCTTGGCAGATAAGTGCAAGTCATTTTGGCTTTCAAGGCCTTAATCTCTCCACCTTCAGAGTGGGAATAATAATCACATCCACATGACAGAGTAAATACAAATGATCGCCTTAGATCAGCACTTAGTGAATATTAGCTATCATATCATTGGTATTAGTGCCCAGGAGTACGTGATGGATAAGAATTTGTAAGGATGTTGGAGTAAAGCTTTTTTTTGTTTTTGGTGGTAAAATATACACAACTAGAGTGGTACATTTGAGTAGATGAAATGTGGCTAAAACCTACCCTCAAATAAATCCATTTATCCTCTCCTCGAGGGACTCAGGCACTAAAATCAACAGGCTCCCAAGGAAGGGAAACTTAAAAGACTGCAAGGTTGATAAATAAAAGTATAGTTGTTGCTTATATATTTTATGTTTACTCACACATTTTGTGTTACCAGGTAAGATTATTAGGTTTTTTTAAGGGATAAGAAAAATATATCAAATAAATATGTATTTATAACAGAAAGGTCTTTGTGTTTGATGCCTAGATTCTACGAATCATGGAGTCTATCTGGGAGACTGAATCTTTGGACCTCTGCCTCCTTCCATATGGTTGCATTTCAACTGGTGACAAAATAGGTATTTGGTTACATTGGGAGATGAATATACCACTCAGCTAGTTTTAAAGGATCCTAACTGCTTCAGTGCAGGCCTTTAATAACTGAAAAATTACAATCATAATCCATACAAAAAGAAACTGTTCGAAAGCTGCTAAATGTGAGTCTCGACTTAATATGGACATGTGGAAAATACATATAAATGTGTGATGTAAACCCTTGTGACTCTACATGGGAATGATTTTATAAGAACTTGTTCCTCCCCTTTACTGCTCCACCTCTAGACTTTAACTCATTCCATTACGTCTCAAACTTCCCTCTCACAAATTACATTTAAAAATAGATGACAAGATCTGTCACTTAATTTAATATCCCAGAATTCACATAATCAAAGCTATTACATACTCCACTCGTAGCTGCTTTTACAGACACTTAACATTTTCATCTCAATCAGGCATTTTTATTCAGTTTCCCATTTAAGAACTGTATAGAACCATTTCCATTTGACCCCATAATTTAAGAAATGAAAAGGCACAGGTTGCCAAGTGTGGAAGGATATGCTCAGCAAATAAATGCTTTTACTCACTGCCTTTCAAAACCAACCTCTCTTGTCATTCAGGGATATTGGAAGCATGTCCCACACAACTTCCATTTCCTTCTGTTTGCTCTCTTCCCCTTAAGAAAACCATAGCACCTGGAACATAGCCCTCTGTTTGAAAAAGCCCTCTGCCCTCCATTCAACAGAGACATAGCCGTTCCTCCGCTGGGTCAGGCACTAGGCCCCAATTCACATCAGACTCTGTGCGTCCTCCTGTAGGAATGATCGAGATCGTGAAAGATGCCACCACAATTGCCAAAATTCAGCAAAGCACCGTGGGCAACACAGGTGCCTTTAAAGATGAAGTCCTGAACCACTGGCTCAAAGAAAAATGTTCCATTGAAGAAAAGGTGAGCTCCTGCTTTTCCCCACTTGGAAGGTTCCTTACCAGTTGTCATTTATACGGCAGTCCTGGTTTCATGTTGTCGAAGGACCAACGAATGTCATGCCTCCTGACGTTGGGAAAGCCCTTTACTCCTGAGGTCTTGGGAGCTTAAGGTGCTCCCCGTGGTGACAGAGCACATACGTGTGAAACAGAGGCACTCAGTTCAGAACTCCATGAGCATGTGCTTCCCCTTTGCTTATCAGGCATGCTTCGCATAAAATTCAGTTGTGTGAAATAATTTGTTAGCACTTTTTGTGATGACTGACTTCTGTTGGTCAGCAAAAAATTTAGCTACCATGTGTAAATTCTTTCCTACCTGGGCAACCTCACACACCCTATAAAGTAATTTATAATTTACCACTGCCCTCTAATCTAAACAGTAAATTATGGATGCTGAAAACGTCAGTTCCACCATCCCTCTGAAGTCCATATGCTGAATCCTTCACAAGCTGTGTGGTCAGGCTGTTTGGCTGTCATGTAAAGTTCTGCTGCACAGGATTAGCACTTCTCATTTGCATGGTTAGCAGCCTTTTGGGGAGGAAATATAATTAGTAACATTTATTAGTCTGTTATAAGCATGGATCTGTGAACCTGTGCATACTTTAAGTAGTCATAGGCAAAACATATAGTCACCAAGGAAGAAATTTTGATGGGGTCTGTGTAGCTGTTGGCAAGTGAAACACGCTAAGGAAGTGCCCTCTGATTAAATTACCATTGCCCTTTGACTCAGGTTTCCTTCTTGTGCTATTGTGACTCATTAAATTTTCACCTAAAACATCAGTAGAGCAACCATCAAGTTGGCACTTAACAGCTATTACATTAATGAAATCAGGCACAACTCACTTGCTCTCTGAAAATGGTTTGCAGAACAGTGTCTTTGTGGAAGTCATTTATAATTGATTCATGCTGCCCTTTGTAGTTAGAACCCAACTAATACTGAAATGCATTTTAATTAGTTTCAGGCAGCCGTGGAGAGATTTGTTTATTCCTGTGCTGGCTACTGTGTGGCAACCTTTGTTCTTGGAATAGGCGACAGGCACAATGACAATATTATGATCACAGAGACAGGTGAGTATGTTTATTGCAGAGTAACTTTTTCATTGTGGTAAAACATACATAACATAAAATTTACCATTTAACCAGCCTTAAGTGTACAGTTCGTGGCATTGAGTGCATTCACGTTGATTTACAACCATCACCACTGCCCATCTCCAGAACTTTTTCATCATCCCCCACTGAAGCTCTGTGCCTTACCCCCAGCAGAGTAGTTTTTAAATGGAGGTTAAGGTTAGAGCACATATCTAGGAGTTGTTACTGTATAGAGCACTTGTGAGCACCCTAAAGAGGCCCCAGGAGTGAGTCATGGAAGAAGATGCCAGAAGTGAGACCGAAGAAGGAAAAGCCCAAGACTAGCTAAAAAGCCAGGACTGGTCCTATCCCGCAAGCTAGTAAAGATGGGCATGACCAGATGGGTGTCAGATGTTGCAGAGAAGCAACAAAAAGAACTCAGTGAGGTCCTAAGATCTGAAAGCTGTGCCTTCCTAACCTCCGCATTCCCACTGGTTCACTGTCCGCTCTGACAGTGGTCGGTACTGACCCTGATGAGTGAAATTTTTCCCTAAGAAATCTGGGCCAATTTAAGAGTAGAGTCTGGAAAGAACACCATATTGGGATAAATCGCTTTCTCCCTGTGAGCATCAAAAGCAAGAATGAATGTACGGAGCACACGATACAGGGCTATACAAATCAGAAGAGATGGGAGGAGTCACTGTGGTGGCGATTGTGACAGTGGTAGAAGTTGACCCAAAGGAGATTCAGAATGACTCAATTCTGTGGTGCTTTTACAAATTAAAAGGTGAATGCCCCTCCCCCACACAGGGGGAACTATCAGTCTATCCTGAGTTATGTTAAAGGCACAAGAGAGTCTTGGGCATAATGACGACTTACTAGCCAGAAAGTTTTTGATTTGTATTTCTAAGAATAATTCTGAGATGAGAATTTTTTAATGGCATTTGGCTGGCATTGAAAGAACACCAGAGGATGTCAAAAACACACTTGGTTCAAAGAGTGCTTTGTGCTTACTACACACACCTGCTAAGATGAAAAAAATGACAAGCTGATAAAACAGGGTAAAAATAGCTCTGTTACCCAAGATAGCTCATTTTCAGGCAACGTAAAGTATTTCAAGAAACAAACAAACCAGAGTGTTGTTACAAGAGCTTATGCCAGTGGGATGATGTCAGGCATTTTCTTCTCTTAAGGAAATCTATTTCATATTGACTTCGGGCACATTCTTGGCAATTACAAAAGTTTCCTGGGCATTAATAAAGAGAGAGTGCCATTTGTGCTAACCCCAGACTTCCTGTTTGTGATGGGAACTTCTGGAAAGAAGACAAGCCTGCACTTCCAGAAATTTCAGGTAATTGGCCTTACACTTGATTGCCTACTGCACATGCCAACTGGATGGTGCCTGCAGTACATGGCTGCCTGCCCCACTGGCTCCACCCTGGGGCCCCTCTGCCTCTGCCCACCTGCTTCTGGCCTGACCACCCGTCCTTCCCCTCATCTCCCCCATTCCCATCCTAAGTGCAAAATGCTGCTTCTCAGTAATCCTCGCACCTAAAACCAAACAGCAAGTAAACATATTCCCTTGTCAGGGCCTGGTAAACACAGAACCCCAGCATGATACTGGTACTGAGGAGAGAGCTTTAAGGAAGAGCACCTGGCAGGCAGGTTGATCTATTCAAGATCCCAATTTTACGTGTATTTTTCAGGGCTCCCAAATGATTGTGAGCTTCTCTTGACTTATCAAATGACCAACTCAGGGAGTTCTTGTTGCGCCGCTGAGTGTTTGTCTCCTTTTTGTAAAGGATAAGGCCCCTTTCTCATTTGAAATCTTATCAGCTTGACTACAGCTTCTCCAGGGAGCTCTGGCTTGTCCTGCTTTCCTGTGAACAAGCCCATCCATGGGTCCACCCATCTCCGTGGGAGAGTTCACATTCGACTTTCTCTTTCATTCCTTCCTGGTCCACACCTACTTTTGACTATCATATATTTCAAATACCCAAGGAGCAAAATTTTCACATTTGCAAATTTAGTAACTGTGAATGAACATACCTCAGGAAAGTAGTAATCGCTACTGTAATACATCTATTTACAAACACAAAACAGATCAACAGAGGCAAAGAGGGGTCCTGTCTACATTTGCCTCGGGTTGTCTTTAAACTGCCCCCTCCCTTAGTGCCTTGTAAACAGGGCTTGATTTACACTCAGCATTTTAGGAACAAGTCTTTTACCTGAGCACCATCTTGAGTCCCTGACATCCTCGGGAGATGGCCTGGCCCTCCAGTTGATTGGAGCAGAAACTAGGATGTTTTGTTTTAGGATCTGCCTTCTTGTTTGTTCTCCTGGCTGATTTTCGATTCAGTGATTACAGGACTAACCCTCCCACAGTTCCAAGGAGGGTTGTCAGAGAAACTGAGATCTCTGTGGCCAGATGGTCTCAGGGTTTTTAGTGTGTGCTTTTCTGTATAAACTCAACTGGGTTTCAGACTATTTCCAGAGATTTGACCCATTTCAGTTCTGTTTTTCTTTAAAGTTAAAAACACATATTTTGACAACTTCCCAGAAGAGAAAAATGGCTCTGCTAGAAAAAAGAAAACAAAAAAAACCTTGAAGAATTTGAATTTTACCATTTAAAGCAGGGGAAAATACTCCATTCCCCTCACCTGGAGGTAAGGTTCATCTGAGCAGCCTCGAACAAACATGGCCACAGCAATGCTGTTTAAAGAATCAGGCCGACACAGGGGTGACCTCCCTGACCGCGCTCCTTGTTGCTGGGTTTTTTTTTTCCTCCTTGCCAGCAGTTTATCCAGAAGGACCACCTGTCTGTCTCATTGCTGACAACATTCCTGCAGACCCTATAAGGCTGTGTCAGGCTCCAAATCGCAGCAGTACTTCCCAGTACTTTGTTGTTATTACAAGTTTCAAAATATTCTTTAATGAAAAGATTTTGGGTGTGGGAAGGCCAAGAAGAGGTCACCTCCTCCTCCACACAGCTTCTACTCAAAGCCACAGATCTTTGCAGGAAGGCTTTGTCAGTCTAATTCTCTTGGTCTGGAAGCATTTCTCCATCCTTTGCAACCAAAACTTGTTTCTTAAGCTATTAAAACCTTTCATTAAGGCAACATCTAGGCAGTGTGCACCACTAAAAACACACCTTTGTGAATGTATTGTACTTATTGTGTGTGTATATATATATACACACACATACTTATTATGAATTATATATATTATATATACAGTATATATATTGTACTTATTTTATATATATATACACACACACACATGTATGTGTTTTGGAGTCATGGCATACTATTTCAGTGCCTGTGAATATCTGCACTTTGAGCAGTAAATGTCACTGCAATTTGGCACGATGGTAGAAAGGATGGGCTTGGGAGCAGACAAACTTGAGTTTGAGCCCTGGCCCTGCTACTCAACCGCTGTGTTTGTGATACAAATTCCCTATCCTTTCAGGACCCGTTTCCCCATCTGTGAGGTGGCAGTACTAAAGACCTACCTCATGTGGTTGTTTTCAGGATTGTTTCCATGAAATGTGTAGTATGCTTAGCCCTGTGTCTAGACCACCGTGGTAACTATGAACAGTAGACTCCATCATTATGTACATCACAAAGGGTCTTTAAACTTTGAAAATTTATAAGCTGAGAAGACTTTTTTGAAATGATATCTGGAGCAGAACTGCAATGGATAAAACATGAAAATGTGGCAGTGTTCTGGTCAAAGGACAAGTGGCCTCTGCTGGCTCAGTCTCCCAGCCTGCCCCATCTGCACCCTGGGGTGCTTCTCCCCACTCTCCTCACTCAGGACAGGAAAAAAGCTGAGCGCATGTACATCTATCCACACTATTATACACATGGAGAATTTCTAAAGTTTCCAGTTTGACCAAGATGAGCAGGTTTTTCATCATTTGACTCAGACCTTACAACTATTTTGTTTCCTACCCTCTATTAAGCCTTCCAGAAGATTTTCTGTTTCAGTTTTGTGTTCCCATTTTAAGTTGAAATCCTTCAAGTGTAGGGAGCACATAACTCTCTAAATAGCCCCTCAGGATCTTGTATAATAAAGTTGCCATTTTTAGATGAGCTGGGAAATGTTGTATATATTTGCATTTTGAATCAAAGGTGTCCTTATTTCCAGAAAATTGCTTATTTTGCACTTGTAAGATTAATGCATGCAACACAGGTGAATAACCTGTTAGGAAGGGTGGAGAAAAATTGACCCACTTTTTTGTTATGGGTGAGGTAAGCCTTCTTCACAAAGACTTAAAAATATACCTAGCTAGTGGTCAGAGGATGCAAGTCAGGAGGACTGCAAGAAGAAGGTGCTACTTCCCATGGTAGATAGTTTAGCCTTGGACTATATTCATAAGTTATTTCTAGAATAGGGGAGAGTTTAGGAACAAGCTAGAGTCAGACCAGAAGACACATAACCGAAGCCTACTATTTGAACTCAAGAATATCTGTTAGCCTTTGGATAGCATCCTACATACAGGGTGCTGAAGAAATGTATTTCAGTGACTGTGTTGATAAGTAAATTCTCCTCAGAAAAATTTCTCCCTTACTGAAGAGAGAAAAAAAAATTATGTTTTTCCACTGGCAATTTAGAACCACTTTGCTTTAAATTTTACAGATTTAGAATAGATATTACATACAAATACATTTATATCATTGGCAACTGAAATTTGGCTTCACACCTATTTTTACAGAAGAATGTGGAGGGGCTTCGAATTTTAAAAGTAGTAAATGTTTCTTTTAAGAAAAGCTAGCAAAATATTTAAAATATCAGGAGGAGAAAACAACCCTTTATCCCATCTTCCAAAAATGACTATCAACATTTTAGTGTTTTCCCTTCATTCTATTAATTATCTGGTCTCAGAAATTCGTAAATTAGTGTGAATTTAGTTACAAACTGAACTTAAGAAATTAGATACAGTGTTACTTCCTTAAACTGCTCAGTGGCTTCTCATCTCTTTGAATAAAATCTAAATGCCTGGGCTTGCTTTGCAAGGCCAGTGCTTGGAGGCCTGACCCCCTCCAGCCTTACCCAAGTTGCATGCCCTGTATTCCTTACTTGGGTCCTGGAGGCCTTCCTCCACATTTTCCCCATTCCAGCTATGCTACCACTCAGGCCTCCTGGAATGCCCTTTGCTGCCCTGCAGGTCTCTGTTTCAGTGTCATTCCTCAGAGCAGCCTCATAAGTTAGGTCCCTCGCAGTGGTCTTTGTCCCAGCCCCCTGCATGCTGCCTGCATACATCACCACATGTAATTATTGGAACTCATCTGCAGCATGTCTCTCCCTCCCTAGGGTCAGCTCTGTGCCCCAGGGCAACGTCTGACCTGGATGCCGCACATAGGCCCTGCGACATAGTGAGCACTGAGCACGCATTGGCTGAGTGAAGGAGTGAGCTCTGGAGGGCAGTCCCTGCATCGGGCAGACTTGGACAAGGCTAGGTAACCTCCTAGGTGGTTACTACTTTTTTTTTCATGACACTCTGTATTCTATGAGTTTATGAAGCAGCAGCAGGACACATTGGCAAACTACCTATTACAGGGACATTAATAAGCCCTCAAGATGCAACTTAAATATCCATACATTCGAGGAGGAAGGAAACCTAATTATGATGTCTAATGTTTTATTTATTTATTTATTTGTTTATGGTTATCAAGCATGAATATGAAAACTTTTATTCTGCCTAGGTTTACTTAAAGTCATTTAAGTTGATGTTATCTGTTAAATCTTTTATTTTTTTTATTTTTGTATCATTAATGTACAATTACATGAGCAACATTATGGTTATGAGACTCCCCCATTATCAAGTCCCCACCACATACCCCATTACAGTCACTGTCGATCAGCGTCATAAGATGCTATAGTCACTACTTGTCTTCTCTGTGCTATACTGACTTCCTCATGCACCCCCCCTACATTATGTCTGCTAATTGTAATGCCCATATTTTCCCCGTATCCCTCCCTTCCCACTCACCCTCCACAGTCCCTTTCCCTTTGGTAACTGTTACTCCATTCTTGGGTTCTGTGAGTCTGCGGCTGTTTTGTTCCTTAAGTTTTTCTTTGTTCTTATACTCCACAGATGAGTGAAATCATTTGGTACTTGTCTTTCTCTGCCTGGCTTATTTCACTGAGCATACTACCCTCTAGCTCCATCCATGTTGTTGCAAATGGTAGGACTTGTTTTCTTCTTATGGCTGAATAATATTCCATTGTGTATATATGCCATCTCTTCTTTATCCATTCATCTACTGATGAACACCTACATTGCTTCCATTTCTTGGCTATTGTAAATAGTGCTGTGATAAACATAGGGGTGCATATGTCTTTTTCCAACTGGGATGCTGCATTCTTAGGGTAAATTCCTAGGAGTAGAATTCCTGGGTCAAACGGTATTTCTATTTTGATTGTTTTGAGGAACCTCCATACTGCTTTCCACAATGGTTGAACTAATTTACATTCCCACCAGCAGTGTAGGAGAGTTCCCCTTTCTTCACATCCTTGCCAGCATATGTTGTTGTTTGTCTTTTGGATAGTGACCATTCTAACTGATGTGAGGTGAAATCTCACTGTGGTTTTAATTTGCATTTCTCTAATGATTAGCAATGTGGAGCATCTTTTCATGTGCCTGTTGGCCTTCTTTGGAAAAGTGTCTGTTCAGATCTTCTGCCCATTTTTTAATTGGATTATTTGCTTTTTGTTTGTTGAGGCCCATGAGCTTTTTATATATTTTGGATGTCAGCCCTTTATTGGATATGTCATTTATGAATATATTCTCCCATACTGTAGGATGCCTTTTTGTTCTGCTGATGGTGTCCTTTGCTGTACAGAAGCTTTTCAGCTTAATATAGTTCCACTTGTTCATTTTTGCTTTTGTTTCTCTTGCCCGGGGAGATATGTTCATGAAGAAGTCGCTCATGTTTATATCCAAGAGAATTTTGCCTATGTTTTTTTCTAAGAGTTTTATGGTTTTATGACTTACATTCAGGTCTTTGATCCATTTCGAGTTTACTTTTGTGTATGGGGTTAGACAATGATCCAGTTTCATTCTCTTATATGTAGCTGTCCAGTTTTGCCAACACCAGCTGTTGAAGAGGCTGTCATTTCCCCATTGTATATCCATGGCTCCTTTATCATATATTAATTGACCATATGTGTTTGGGTTAATATCTGGACTCTATTCTGTTCCACTGGTCTATAGGTCTATTCTTTGTACCAGTACCAAATTGTTTTGATTACTGTGGCTTTGTAATAGAGCTTGAAGTTGGGAAGCAAGATCCCCCCTCCTTTATTCTTCCTTCTCAGGATTGCTTTGGATATTTGGGGTCTTTTGTGGTTCCATATGAATTCTAGAACTATTTGTTCAAGTTCATTGAAGAATGCTATTGGTATTTTGATAAGGATTGCATTGAATCTGTAGATTGCTTTAGGCAAGATGGCCATTTTGAGAATATTAATTGTTTCTACCCAAGAGCATGGGATGAATTTCCATTTGTTAGTGTCCTCTTTAATTTCTCTTAAGAGTGTCTTGCGGTTTTCAGGGTATAGGTCTTTCACTTTCTTGGTTAGGTTTATTCCTAGGTATTTTATTCTTTTTGATGCAATTGTGAATGGAATTGTTTTCCTGATTTCTTTTTCTGCTAGTTCATTGTTAGTGTATAGGAATCCAACAGATTTCTGTGTATTAATTTTGTATCCTGCAACTTTCCTGAATTCAGATATTAGTTCTAGTAGTTTTGGAATGGAGTCTTTAGGGTTTTTTATGTACAATATCATGTCATCTGTAAATAGTGACCATTTGACTTCTTTCTTACCAATCTGGATGCCTTTTATTTCTTTGTGTTGTCTGATTGCCATGGCTAGGACCTCCAGTACTATGTTGAATAAAAGTGGTGAGAGTGGGCATCCCTGTCTTGTTCCTGATCTTAGGTGAAAAGCTTTCAGCTTCTCACTGTTAAGTATGATGTAGGTTGTGGGTTTGTCATATATGACCTACATTATGTTGAGGTACTTGCCCTCTATACCCATTTTGTTGAGTTTTAATCATGAATGGATGTTGAATTTTGTCAAATGCTTTTTCAGCATCTATGGAGATGATCATGTGGTTTTTGTCCTTCCCTTTTTTGTTGGTGTGGTGGATGATGTTCATGGATTTTTGAATGTTGTACCATCCTTGATTCCCTGAGATGAATCCCTCTTGATCGTGGTGTATGATCCTCATGATGTATTTTTGAATTCAGTTTGCTAATATTTTGTTGAGTATTTTTGCATCTATGTTCATGAGGGATATTGGTCTGTAATTTTCTTTTCTTGTGGTGTTCTTTACCTGGTTTTGGTATTAGAGTTATGCTGGCTTCATAGAGTGAGTTTGGAAGTATTCCCTCCTCTTCTATTTTTTGGAAAACTTTAAGGAGAATGGGTATTATGTCTTCTCTAAATTTTTTATGAAATCCAGCAGTGAATCCATCTTGCCCAGCGGTTTTGTTCTTGGGTAGTTTTTTAATTACGGATTGAATTTCATTGCTCGTAATTGGTCTATTTAGATTTTTTGTTTCTTCCTTGTCAGTCTTGGAAGGTTGTATTTTTCCAAAAAGTTGTCCATTTCTTCTAGCTTATCTAGTTTGTTAGCCTACAGATTTTCATAGTATTCTCTAATAATTCTTTGTATTTCTGTGGGGTCTGTCGTGAATTTTCCTTTCTCATTCCTGATTCTGTTTTTCTGTGTAGATTCTCTTTTTCTCTTAATAAGTCTCACTAGGGTTTTATCTATTTTATTTTCTCAAAGAATCAGCTCTTCGTTTCACTGATTTTTTCTATTGTTTTATTCTCAGTATTATTTAATTCTTCTCTGATCTTTATTATGTCCCTCCGTCTACTATCTTTGGGCCTCATTTTCCAGGTTCTATAATTGTGACTTCAGACTATTCATTTGGGATTGTTCTTCCTTCTTTAAATAGGCCTGATTGCTATATACTTTCCTCTTAGAACAGCCTTTGCTGCATCCCACAAGAAGTGGGACATTGTGCTGTTGTTTTCATTTGTCTCCATATATTGCTTGATCTCTGTTTTAATTTGGTCATTCATCCATTGATTATTTAGGAGCTTAAGCCTCCATGTATTTGTGAGCCTTTTCATTTTCTTTGTACAATTTATTTCTAGTTTTATACCTTTTGTGTTCTGAGAAGTTGGTTGGTAAAATTTCAGTGTTTTTCAATTTACAGAGGCTCTTTTTGTGGCCTAGTATGTGGTCTATTCTGGAAAATGTTCCACGTGCACTTGAGAAGAATGTGTATCCTGTTGCTTTTGGATGTAGAGTTCTCTAGATGTCTATTAGGTCCATCTGTTCTAGTGTGTTATTCAGTGCCTCTGTGTCCTTACTATTTTCTGTCTGGTGGATCAGTCCTTTGTAGTGAGTGGTGTGTTGATGTCTCCTAGAATGAATGCATTGCATTCTATTCCCTCCTTTAATTCTGTTAGTATTTGTTTCACATATGTTGGTGCTCCTGTATTGGGTGCATAGATATTTGTAATGGTTATATCCTCTTGTTGGACCGAGCCCTTTATCATTATGTAATGTCCTTCTTTATCTCTTGTTACTTTCTTTGTTTTGAGTCTATTTTGTCTGATACTAGCACTGCAACACCTGCTTTTTTCTCCCTATTGTTTGCATGAATTATCTTTTTCCATCCCTTCACTTTCAGTCTGTGCATGTCTTTGGGTTTGAGATGAGTCTCTTGTAAGCAGCATATAGATGGGTCTTGCTTTTTTATCCATTCTATTACTCTGCATCTTTTAATAGGGGCATTCAGTCCATTTACATTTAGGGTGATTATCAATAGATATGTACTTATTGCCATTGCAGACTTTGAATTCTTGTTTACCAAAGGTTCAAGGGTAGCTTCTTTACTATCTAACTGTCTAACTTCAACTAACTTATTATGCTATTATAAACACAGTGTGATTATTCTTTATTTCTCTCCCTTCTTATTCCTCCTTCTCTACTCTTTATATGTTAGGTGTTTCATGCTGCACTCTTTTGTGTTTCCCTTGACTGATTTTTCTGGATAGCTGATTTTATTCTTTGCCTTTAGTTAGTATTTGGTTGGTCTGCTCTTTTTGCTGTGATTTTATTTTCTCTGGTGACATCTATTTAGCCTTAGGATATTTCCATCTAGAGCAATTCCTTTAAAATACCCTGTAGAGATGGTTTATAGGATGTAAATTCCCTCAACTTTTGCTTATCTGGAAATTGTTTAATCCCTCCTTCAAATTTAAATGATAATCTTGCTGGATATAGTATTCTTGGTTCAAAGCTCTTCTGTTTCATTGCATTAAATATATCATGCCATTCTCTTGTGGCCTGTAAGGTTTCTGCTGAAAAGTCTGATGATAGCCTGATGGGTTTTCCTTTATAGGTGATCTTTTTTCTCTCTCTGGCTGCTTTTAATACCCTGTCCTTGTCTTTGATCCTTGCTATTTTAATTATTATATGTCTTGGTGTTGTCCTCATTGGGTCCCTTGTGTTGGGAGATCTATGGGCTTTCATCATCTGAGAGAGTATTTCCTCCCCCAGTTTGGGGAACTTTTCATCAATTATTTCTTCAAAGACATTTTCTATCACTTTTTCTCTCTCTTCTTCTTCTGGTACCCCTATTATGTGAATATTGTTCCATTTGGATTGGTCACCCAGTTCTCTTAATATTCTTTCATTCCTGGAGATCCTTTTATCTTTCTCTGCCTCAGCTTCTCTGTATTCCTGTTCTCTGATTTCTATTCCATTAACAGTCTCCTGCATCTCATCCAGTCTGCTCTTAAGTTCTTCTAATGATTGTTTCATTTTGGTTATCTCCATCCTGACTTCATCCCTTAGCTCTTGCATATTTCTCTGCAGCCCCATCAGCATGATTATGACTTTTATTTTGAATTCTTTTTCAGGAAGATTGGTTATATCTCTCTCACCAGACCCTCTCTCTGGCATTGTTTGAGTGATTTTTGACTGAACCAGGTTCTTCTGCCTTTTCATGGTGATAGAAGTGATTACTGGCACAGTGGCACGTGTGTCAGCTGAGAGTACAAAGTCCTTTCCTGCTTGCTGGTCACCTTGCCCTGCTCCACTGCCTGTGCCCATTATCTGCACACAGGGAGCAGTCTCTGGGTTAATTCCTTAAGCTGTCTTGGGTGGGGCAGCCCTCGGGATGGCCTAGGGCACTGCTGGGATTTGCATCCATGCAGCGTTTGTTCTCCTGAGAGAATGGCACCACTTCGTGCCTTCTGGACTTTGCCCCAGCTTCCTCTGCCTGTGCCAGGAAGCTGTGTGCTGGCGGCAGCCTCTGGGTTGGGCCCAGTTAGCTGTGTGCTGGGAGAAGACTGTGTGGTTGCTGTGGGCTGGGCTGCTCCCTGGCTGGTCTGCAGCAGTGGTGGGTCAGTCAGTTTGCTTCCAGTGCTGGCAGGGGGGAATGAACAGCAGGCTGCTTATTGTCATGAGGGGCTTTGGAGCTGCACTGCCACCCAGGGGTTTAGGGCACCTGAAGTTCCTTAAGACTCCCAACCTGCTGGGCTAAGTGTGCCAAGATGATTTCATCCACCTGTTAAACCCTTGTCCCTTTAAGATTTTTCTTTTCTTTCATCCCAGGGGAGCTGGCTGTGGGGACGTGCTTGCAGTCTCTGTCTTGGATTTTACTTTTCTGTTTCTCTAATATTCAGTACACCATGCAATGTGTGTCTGTGCTCCCGGTGCAGAATACTAGCGCTGGTTATTTAGCAGTCCTGTGCTTCCACTCCCTCCCCACTCTGACTCTTTTTCTCCCACTGGTGAGCTGGGGTTGGGGAGTGCTCAGGTCCCGCTGGGTCACGGCTTTGTATCCTACCCTTTTCATGAGATGCTGAGTTCTCACAGATGTAGATGTAGCCTGGCTGTTCTACTGTATCTTCTGGTCTCTCTTTTAGGCATAGTTGCATTTACTGTATTTTCAAAATATATATGGTTTTAGGAGGATATTTCCACTGCCCTACTCACACTGCTATCTTGAGCTTATCTCCAAAGTTTTAATAAGAAATAAAAGACATAATAAAAAGATATAAGTGGTATATGGAGCCTATTCACATTTTTGTGGAGATTTGCTTATGGATGTAAAAATTGCATATTTTCTCCCAATCAGAGCAGGAGTTAATGCCAAGAGAGCAGGACATGCAGGAGACCCCTGGAGTGTACACTCAACATAGGAAAGTTTTTGAGGAGTGTGAACAACACAACCTTGTATGACCAAGCATTTTGAAGTTGTTCTTTGCACACAGTAGGCACCAAGCAAATGTGTGTCAGATGAAACTGAAGAAATCAGGGGGCCCAGTAACACCTTTCCAAGCACACCCTGTAGAACAGGCCATCTGATGAGTGTACTCGCCTCTAGATGTCAGTCTAAGAAGCATTTTATAGAGACAAGTTGAGCCCCTTCACTGTGTTACTTTCCTCTTGGATGCCAATTTTATCAGGCCCTGCTGGGTGTCCAGTCCTGGCAGTGCCAGCCCCTCAACCCACGGCTCAGCCCTGTACTCAGCCTCTATGCAGAGTCCTGACTTGGGTTTTTAAGAGCCTCCATTCAGAGTTTGTTTCTGCTCTCATCAAGCTCTCATCTCAGATTCCAGGTCATTTTACCTACTGCTGCCTCAGTTCCTCCACCAGGGCCCTGCCTGTTCGCATGCCCTAGGATTGGCCCTGCTCCCTCATGCCATTTGCCTGACTGGAGACTCAAATAGTCTCCCTAAGCCCCAGCCACACAGACCACCAGGACCACAGAGACCTTACCAGCTGACATTTCTGAGCTGTGGCCACCTCACTGTCACTCCCCATTCCTATTCTCTGACTCCCCTTTCCTGTGTGGGAACCCTGCATTTGTCTGCACCCATAACTATCTATTCCTGTCACCTACCATGTTGGGATATCTCAGCTACCAGCTCCACACTGTTGTAGTCACCAGGCCCTGTTCTTGCATATCCAGAATACCACTCTGATCCAACACACACTTACCTAAATACCTACCACACTGCCAGTACTGTGCTGGGCACAAAGAAGACCCCAGTACAGCTCCTGGAAAGGCCAGATGTCTTTAGAGTTTAACCCCTTTCAAATATGATTGTTCCCTAATTTGTCCTGATTCTAAAGCAATGAATCTTGCCCAAGATTGAACCTGGCTTCTGCATATTAACCATTCATTTGTCATATATTTGTAGTTTATCTACAGTGGTGGGAACAGGAGACAGAGCGGAAGTGCAGCAGAGTCACACACACAGCTTTGTACTAAGGATTTGAGTGGTAGTTTGCAGAGGGAGCAATTCATTAATAATCCTGCCCAGGGAGGTGGAAAAAGTCTGTGGAGGGAAGGGTTTTTATCCAGGCCTTAAGGACCGAGTTCAATTTTATTTTGCCAAGTAGATGCAGGGGTAGAGGGGAGGAACAGCCGGGCAGAAAGAATAACATGAGCAAGGACATGATGTGAGTATTTAGTGTCAGTATTTAGGTACAACAAGCACACTTGTCAGTATGGATGGAGCACAGGTATACATGAGAGTACATAATAGAATTTGGGTCCCATTTGAAGCGTAGCATGGGCTAGATGGGGTGGTAGGGGAGCAAACCAAAGCAGTCATATGGAGCTCAATTGACAGGGAGATGATGAGTTTTTCTGTCAAATTGCCCCTAATTTACTGAATTGACAAAGGATTCCCGGTTGGAGTTTGCTCCCTGGCCCACTGTGAGGTGGAGCTCAGCCTCCTGCATGTGGGTCTGGAGACTCAGTACTTCTCTCTTTCCATGCTATCCATGCAGAGAGGAGTGCAGAATCAGCCATTGTAGGAGTTTTGAATGTGTTGGTGTGATAATTCCCCCACATGCAGACTCCTGCAGGGTTGTATAATTGCTAGGACTTGGATAAGCTTGCCAAATTTTATCACTTTTCTGGAAAAGATATGAATACAGACTGGAAAGAGGGCCTTGGATTGCCTGTGCATGTAAATCCCCCAGCATGCAGTGTTACTTGGTGCCTAAGATATTAGACCCCTGTTACTTTTAAACATTTATCAAGAATAACCTTCCAACTGGCGTCATTCTCTCAATGTTCAGTTCTTTCAGAAAACTGTTTTGTCTACCATAAGAATATTATTGAGGACATTAAACCATGTTACAAAGTGTACTCTTTATAAAGATCCTCTTGTGAAATTTCTATAAGGTCTTAGTCTCTCAAAAAACTGTGTTTCTCCTAAACAAATAGTTTTTTTTTAATTAGATGAAGTAACAGATTCCACTTTCCTTTGTGCTACAGATATATTTGAAGACTACCCATAGCAAGTATGTAGGGTTTGTGGTATATAGTTTTAAATTAGTTGCTTTCCTAAACCCACTGTGGGTCATTTCCTTTATTATTCCCTTCCCTTTTTCTATCTACTTCTAATTAATGTCATTTTTTACTTTTCTGTATTCAAATAATCCACCTTCAATCCATTTTGGAACAAGGCTGGAAATACACACACGCACACAGGCACACATACCTACATACAATCTATTTTGAGTGTTTGACTAAAGTACAAGAGTTTAATTGTAACCTTTAGATTTCTAATGAGCTTCTGGCCAAATATTTGAGGAAATGGTAGCACAGCTCTTCCCCTGATAGACAGAGCTTGTCTGAGAACCATTTTCAAGAAGTCCTCGAAGATAAGACTGCAAATTCAAACTCAAATGCATAGCCAAGTGTCAGATGCACTCTTATTTCAAATTAACCAGAAAGTGCTTCCTCCTGCACTATTATTACTGCTACCTAGTGAAATGATCTTCTCTTTTGCCAAAATAACTTCTGAAGACATTGCCTAGTGAATATATTGATTTTTATAAACACAAAATAAAATCCTCTGTCTTTGAAATACTATTTTCTCTCATGTCTCCTTCCTCTAGCAAACAGAGGCAACATTACTACTTAGGAAAAGTAAGTGGGTGCCATTTCTTTTCATCGATGATGATTTGTGAGATTTTCTTCACTCTCTCCTTCACTCAGCCCTAGGTTCTTTTCCTGGAGTTTCTGTTTCATGGCCCTGAGATTACTTCCTCATTTTCGTAGATATGTACAGTAATATTTCACTTCCACTTTGTTTCCAGATGAGAATGGAGGAGTTTAGTCTTAAGAAAAACTAGGCCTGTTCCACATGACCTTGGACAGTCTAAAGCAGCCACAGAGCACTGGTAGTTGAGAAATCAGTAATGGGACCATATCAAATCCAGTCAAAGTTTTGACCCTGAAATGGTAATGAATTCATTTCTTCCCAAGGTTTCTGGGAGTGGTAGCTTTGTAAACCCAATCTTTTCCTTTGGTACTTGGTGCTTTAATTAAGGCATGTGAATCAACTATGAAATTAAGAACAGATATACTATGTAGACTCAATCTATTTATTAGCCACTACTGATGGTATTCTTGCTAACGACAGGAACAGTGTTATAGTGTCCCCCACATTCACACACATCAACAAGCACATTAAAGCAAGTTCCTGAAATCAGATTCTTCCCTCATGCTTCTTTCCACTCAGTCATACAAAGCCTACAACTGACAGAAAAGAGGACAGAATGAGCCTGTTTGAGGTCAATGCCAGGCAGGCATGGCTGAAGGGAAAATTCTGTTGCCACAGCCAGTAACTTCTGTGTTCTGTGCTTCCCCCCTGAGCGCCCCAGCCACATCCTCCTAGGCCCTCAAACCACAGGCCTCTGCATCAGGAAATGTGGTCAGGACTCTCTCACAGACACTATGGCTGAGCACAAAGGGCAGAAATGAAACTGCTGGGGCTTGAGAGGGCAGAGCTGTGCCCCTCAGAGCAAGAGAGCCCTGTGCCCTATCTTCTTTCCCACCTCAGCGGACAGTGCAAAGACAACCTCCCCTGCCACACTGCTTGGAGTGAGACCCACCTCCCACCCCAATCCCCCTCACCACCTAGTCCTTACTAATGGTCTGAGGAGACATTTTGGGTAGGTGGTTTAGATGGGAAGGCAACCTCCTCAGCATTGAGAAATGTGTGTTCCGTGAAGCAACCTCTCACACTATTAAGAATAACCAACCACTCACAAAGCACTTAAATCTCACCACAACCATAGGAAATGGGTATTGTTATTACTCTTATTCCACTGATGAGGAAACTGAGGTCCAGATAGGTTAAATAACTTCTCAGATGACAAACAGCTTGTCAGTAATAAAGCCAAGATTTGAATCCAGGCAGTGAAGTGTGAATCTGCACTTTTAACTGCCTTTAAGCAAAAGATAAGTAAATGCACACTGAGTCTGTAAGTCTGCACAGCCAGTCAGAATTTGTGTCTGACCCGTATGGAGCATGAGGTGAAATTAGAGGATGAAGTTTCTTTCTCATAGAAGCAATGCTTACAGGTGAAGATCAGAACTGAATAATTTGAACCAGTAGAAATTCCTTCCATAGGTGAGATGGCCTTCAAGAGAAACAGGAAGATTACCTTCCTTTAACATGGATCCGTGTGCTACAACAATGGTGGGTGAATCAGTGTGTTGCCGCATAACAAGTATTTACTGAGCATCAATGGATTGGTGTTATAATAACTTGTCTCCAAGTTAATTTTCCTCTTCAAAGTTTTTCTATTGAAGAGTTTGATCACACAGTGGGCTGACAGAAGGGGTTTGCCTGGGGTCCCCCAGCATACAGAAGGATAGCAAATAATCGAAGATCAGAATGTACTCTGATTTTTTTTAAAAGGTTAATTCCTAACATGGAAATTGCTGGGTAAAATTACATAGACATTTTTTAAATCAAGTTCATTGAGGCATAATCCATATTCAGCAGAATTTGGCCTTTTTAGGTGTATAGTTGAGTTTTGACAAATGCATCAGTCATGTAACCACCACCACAATTAAGTCATGTAACATTTATAAATATCTTAAAGCTTCTGATGCATGTTATCAAATTGTCTGCTATAGGAAAACTATACCTATTCCTATTTACCATCTGCATATGAAAGACGAACATTGGGTATTATCCTTAAATTTTAAAAAAATTTTCCAGTTTGGTAGGTGAATGTTTCCATCTCATCTGAAATTATATTTATTTGATTATTCATGAGGTTGCATATTTTTTCATGTTTATTATGTTTCATAGTATGAATTCTCATTTATATCCTTGGCCTGTATTTTTAATTGACTATTTTCTGTCTGGCTTTGATTTGTAAGAGGTCTGGGGGCTGGAAGTGAAGAAGTGATCTGTCATATTGCAACTCAGTTTTCCCTTATCATCTTCCTCTTTTAATATAGTTTTTCTTTCCTCAAAAGTTTGAAATTTCCATAATTTCTCCATCTTGTCCTTACAGATTCCACCTTGGAAGTAATCTTCATAAAGTCATTTTCCACTCTGTAATTATTTAACTATCTGCCCTTTTTACATAGAAATCTTTAATTCATCTGGAATTGATTTTGTCATCTCAATGGTGGAAATTTTATTTTCCCCCAATGATGAGCGAGCTGCACCAGCCCCATTTATCAAATAATAGATCTTTTCCCCACTAATTTGAGAAGTCATCTTTATTATATATTTATTATGTACTTAGCTATGTCTTGGAACTTTCCATTCTGTTCCACAAAATTTCTTATCTTTTTTAAGAATACTGTTTCATGTGGTTTTAAATATTATAGTTTAAAATATGTTTTCATATATAGTACAGCCAGCACTGTTTTTCATTACTATACTGTTTCAGAATGTTCTCTCAGGGCCTAATTATCCCAGATGAACCTAAAACCATATCTGAGTTTAAATATCCAATAGAAATTTTTATTGAAATTTCACTATATTTATAGATTCATATGAAAAGAATTTACATCTTTATAATAAGCAGTCTTATCACTGAGGAACTGCTCTGCTGCTCCACGTGTTCAAGTTTTCTTTTACTTGCCTGGGTAAATTATTATAGTTTTGGAAAATGGTTTCTGCATGTTTTGTGTCTGTGTTTATCCCAGGAATCACAGAGTTTTGTTGCCATTATTCACAACATCCATCTTTTCATTGTACTTTCTAACCAGTGGCTCATATTTATAGCATTCTGTTTATTAAGTTTATAAACTAGTATATAAGAGTTTTTATATGAATTACAATAGTATTTGAGGGTTTTTTTCCCCCTTCAATGTTCTGAGAAAATGGTTACTTGTAAATGTTAACAATTTTACCTTGGCTTTTCTGATTTTACACTTCACTTCTTTTTTCCGCTACTCATTATTCAGAATGATCCTGATTAGTAATTTCAGATAATTCTTCCCATCATTGCATTTCAGTTACATTTTAAGTTACCTGCTACTTTTATAAAAATCAAAAGTGGATTTTAATACAGTTGCAATTTTGGAATAGACCCTATTTGGCTTTCGTGTGTTGATGAACTACCCTCGTAATTTTGCTCCACCGTCAAGGTGAAGTTGTTCCTGGTCTTGCTTTACTTTCCACCTTCATTTGACTCCTTTGGGGAGTCAAAAGGAACCAATTATGAAGGTCATAGGAAGTTTCATGGAAGGAAAAAGTATAACAAAGATGTTGTTGATGAATTACCCTTGCAATTTTTGGAATAAACCCTATTTGGCTTTGGTGTGGTGTTCTTTCAACATTTTACTCTGTATTTTGTTTGAAATATTTCTATCTGTAATCACCAACTTGAGTTTTAACAAACACTATCACTGCCAACTGTGACATTAAGGGTAGGTTAATCTCATGCTGCAAAAAGGGGAACTTGCCCCTTTTCCTGTACTTTGGGACAATTCAGTCAGCAAAAGTACACCTATTGCTCGCTAAGCGGGCTCCAATCACTTGCATCACCCCCACCATCGCACGTTTTAAAGCCCTCTCTCTCAGTATGCAGAATCTGTACTAAAATCAAAGTCCTTTCCACAATTTTGAGAGTCAGTGAAAAAGCTAAATCCCCTGTTTTCTAAGAATCGGACAAACTGTAAAATAAAGATGAAAACTTCTTTGCAAACACCACATCATCATTCCTCTGGATCCCATTAGCTCCTGGCAAACATTTATTTAAGCTACAGAAACTGTACTGATTCCAGCACAGTTCTCAAAACCTGAGTCAGTCATTGCTCTTCAGACACTACAGAAACCCTCACCCTCAATTTTCCAGGAAAGAAACTGAACTAAACAGGTTAAGTAAGAAACATGCTGGAACTCCCTGTACCAGCTCCTGTCTTTGAGCACACTCTGGACATACGAGCCCACACCACGGTGCTTCAGAGATCATTAAAATAGTTCATGTGCTCATCAAGATTTTCATGTGAGGCAGGGGACCCGCCCTGTTTGTGCTGGCTTCTTCTCCCGGACAGGATAATGCTGTATATCTACCAATACAGCCAGCGGGCTTCTGCCTGCTTGGTTACCGTAACACGTAACAACAGTAACAGCACTTTCTTCTCCTTTATCCAGGACGTCTGCGTTAAGGCTTATCTAGCCCTCCGTCATCACACAAACCTGCTGATCATTCTGTTCTCCATGATGCTGATGACGGGCATGCCCCAGTTAACAAGCAAAGAGGACATTGAATACATTCGGGATGCCCTAACAGTGGGGAAAAATGAGGAGGATGCTAAAAAGTATTTTCTTGATCAGATTGAAGTTTGCAGAGACAAAGGGTGGACTGTGCAGTTTAACTGGTTCCTACATCTTGTTCTTGGCATCAAACAAGGAGAGAAACATTCAGCCTAATACTCTGCACTAGAATCCAAAAGCCAGTGTCCTAAAGCTTTAAATGAGCAGCATGTCAGTCATCAGACTTGGATTTAAAATGTAATCGGACATTACTAAAAGCTGGTGCTTCAAGAGCTAGAACTCTTTCCCTAGCCCAGATCTTCACTGGAGACAAATATTGGCATGTCTGACTGTTTAAGGAATGTTTGGTTTTAGGCTTATTTGCAGGTTTGTTTTTACTCATTTGCCTCAGTGATGTTGGAGAACATTCTAAGTTTAAACAGACTAATGACTTCCTCATTGTGCCTGATGTTTTGACTATCCTATTATTGAGTGCTTCTAGAAATTCTTTAGAATAGTTGGTGGCATCTATTTGCATCTGGATTTACTCTCAACTTTGGTTATCATTGTGTTGCTTAAGCTGTTTTCAGAAAAAGATGTGACCATTGTAATCTCTGTCTCATTCCCCAACTGATGCTTCCAAACATCCCCCTCTCTATCCAGAGAGGCCAATGATGTGCTAAAAGCAAGGAGAGCCAGTTAGTCTTTTCAGTGTCTTTCGTAAATGGTTCTTTAATAGTGTACAACGGAGACACACAAAAACAAAATGAAAAATCTGAACCTCTGTGCCCTGGCTTTTCTCTGCTGGTCTGGTTCCCAGCTTACAAAGAGGAAAAATAGAGATGAAACCATTTGTCTCAACCTTGCCCACAGAGGGAACTATGAAGGACAATTATCACAGCCTTCTCCAGCACAGAAACACAAAGTAACTAAAGGGACTCATGTTTTGTCTTTGGATTTTCCTCCCTTCTACCTCAATTGCCACATTCCCACAACTCTTTACCCAGAGTCGTGAAATTTACAAGAACACCTTTACCCTAGAACTCAAAAAGCAGTTGAAAAAGAATTTCTCCTCTAGGGTTACTAGAATTTTAGGTACTTACTTGTAAAGATGTTAGGGGAGTTTTTAAAAAGTACATTATTAAAGGAGACACTCTAGAAAGTATGGAGTAGTTTTCAAATGCCTTAATTTTAGATTCTGGTCTGAACAGTTTGTTTCTTAATGGAAGAAGATATATGCTATCTAAAAAGTACTTCAAGTTAGGAAGAACACTACTGGACACCTCTCAGTTTAGAGGACTTTTAAACTTTGATACATTCTTCCAATTTCCTAAACATTGAAATATCTTTAAAAACTATTTTCATTGCTTACATATTTTGCTATTCATTGGAGTGTTCTTTAATCTTAGAGAAAGATTATTATTTATAAAACATTTAAAAATCACCTATAGTTACTACTTTATATAGAAATAACTCTATTAATGGTGTCCATGTTTAAGGGTAATCAGATGTAAATATATACTTCATTCAAAACTTTTCTGAATAGATAGATGCCTGTTTGACTTGTGTAGCACACACATTTCTTTCTTACACATGTAAAAGACCTTCCAAGGTGTAGGTAACACTGCTTCCTTGGCTACCGAGCCCTTCCCCTGGCTCATAAGATAGCTAGAAGAACTCCTCTTCCTTTTAAAATCACTCTATATCCCCCTGTACAGAGGACCATGCCCTGCAGTGGAATGTATAATCCTCTGTATTAATTTAGGGTAAACATGGCACTTTCAGACCAACTATTCCTTACTATCCTTTTGAATAAGAACAGGAAGAATGACATGTTCTAATTCAGAAGAGGATGTTTTCATTATTCTTATAAAGAATAGCTAAACTCAGATCTTGCACTGATTCTGCATTTTATTTGAATTGCTGAAATAATCATCTTAATGATAGAAGAATTCAGAGGACTGTATTTATATTTAGCTTACTGGCACATGTGCATACCTATTTGCTCTTCAAATGAACAAGTTCTTTCTTTAGGCTGATTTATATTTATCGCATTAGGCTTGATTTCTCCCATATTCCAATGAAGGTATAATTTTAGCTCTATAGGCTTGCAGATAAACAAAAATTACCTCTGTATGCTTTCTTCCTTCCTTATTCCTAGTGCATCACATGACCCAAACTTTTCTATCTTTGAAATTATTCTAGAACTAGGGTAAGAGATCACAAGTCAGATGATTCAGGTCTTTTATGTATATCTAGGACTGGTTATGAAATTTGAGGGGCCCAGTGAAAAATGAAAATGTGGAGCCTGTTGTTCAAAAATTATTAAGAAATTCAAGATGGCATCAGCAGAGCATTAAGCCAATCACAAGACCCTTCTGAGTGTGGGTCACTGCACAGGTCACGAGCCCCTGCAGCTGTATGTATCTGAATAATGCCTCTAAGTGCTCAGTTTTCTATCTAGACCATGTCTATGTGGGTTCAGATAAAGTGCCAAATCAAAATGTTCCTTCTGTTCAGACTGAAATACTTCATCTCTGTGGTTGTACATTAGGACTTAAAACACTGGCCCGTTGCTTTTGGACTGGAACTATGACCAATAAAAGTAAAATAAAGCAGGTGTTTTGGACCTAGCCTCAGGTGACTGACCATCCTTGGTGAAAGTAGGAGGAGCAGAGACATTGTAGATAAAATTTACCAATTCCTAGAGGAAATTCTTGACTTTTAGCAAAGTAACTTCATTAAATATATCTTTCACAGGAGATGAACTTTTTTAAAAGAAAAGTTAGATATAGGAATTCTGCAGCATAATTTGGAGGCTCTTAGTCCTATTTAAATGGAAATTAATTATTTTTGAAATGAGTCAAAATATAACTTAGTTTCTGGAGCAGATTCTGGCTTTTATTTGGTAAGCTAGACTCTATTTGTCACAATTGAGAAATCAATTGTCAATTATGTTTTACAATATGAAGGAAAAAAATGAAATAAATTTGGATTTTTAAGGCTCTGTTGTCTTTTCTGTTTAATCCAACCTAATAATTCTGCGTAAATTTGTTTCTACTCTGCATACTTGTTTGCATATTCTCAGACTCACTTTCAGGACAAGTGGCTGGGCAACTTAAAGCACACACTTTGGCGAAAGTACCTGTGCAGAGAGCTGAGACATTCCCTCTGCTGGACAGCCTAGTTATCCCCAATTGAATTTGTATTTTAATTACAAATTGTCCATTGTGAATTCAAATAAAGATTTTGACATGTTGTGTCCTCTGTACACATCCTTTAATGTCTGACAGGCCAGATATTCCTAAAACTCAAATTCTTTAAGAAATCTTTACAGACCAATTACCAGCAACAAAACTGAACCAGTAATCAAAAAACTACCCAAGAACAAAACCCCTGGACCAGAGGGATTCACCGCTGAATTTTATTAGACATTTAGAGAAGACATGATACCCATTCTCCTTAAAGTTTTCCAAAAAATTGATGAGGAGGGAATACTTCCAAACTCATTCTATGAAGCAAGCATCACTCTAATACCAGAACCAGGCAAAGACACTACCAAAAAAGAAAATTTCAGACCTATATCCCTGAAGACATAGATGAAAATATACTCAACAAAATATTAGCAAACCAAATTCAAAAATACATCAAGAGGATCATACACCATGACCAAGTGGGATTCATCTAAGGGATGCAAGGATGGTACAACATTCGAAAATCCATCAACATCATCCATCACATCAACAAAAAGAAAGACAAAAACCACATGATCATCTTGACGCTGAAAAAGCATTTGACAAAATTCAACATCCATTCATGATAAAAACTCTCAACAAAATGGGTATAGAGGGCAAGTACTCAACATAATAAAGGCCATATACGACAAACCCACAGCCAACATCATACTTAACAGCGAGAAGCTGAAAGCTTTTCACCTAAGATCGGGAACAAGACAGGGATGCCCACTCTCCCAATGTTATTCAACATAGTACTGGAGGTCCTAGCCACAGCAATCAGACTAAACAAGGAAATAAAAGGCATCCAGATGGTAAGGAAGAAGTCAAACTGTCACTATTTGCAGATGACATGATATTGTACATAAACAACTCTAATGACTCCACTCCAAAACTACTAGAACTAATATCTGAATTCAGGAAAGTTGCAGGATACAAAAGTAATACACAGAAATCTGTTGCTTTCCTATACACTAACAATGAGCTAGCAGAAAGAGAAAATCAGGAAAATAATTCCATTCACAATTGCATCAAAAAGAATAAAATACCTAGGAATAAACCTTAAACCTAACTAAGGAAGTGAAAGACCTATAACCTGAAAATTACAAGACACTCCTAAGAGAAATTAAAGAGGACACTAACAAATGGAAATTCATCCCATGCTCTCGACTAGGAAGAATTAATATTGCCGAAATGGCCATCCTGCCAAAGGCCACCTACAGATTCAATGCAATCCCTATCAAAATACCAACAGCATTCTTCAGCGAACTGGAACAAATAGTTCTAAAATTCATATGGAACCACAAAAGACCCCGAATATCCAAAGCAATCCTGAGAAGGAAGAATGAAGCAGGGGTGATCTTGCTTCCCAACTTCAAGCTCTACTACAAAGCCACAGTAATCAAGACAATTTGATACTTGCACAAGAACAGACCCACAGACAAGAGTAGAAGAATAGAGAGTCCAGATTTTAACTCAAACATATATGGTCAATTAAAATATGATAAAGAAGCCATGGACATACAAAGGGGAAATGACAGCCTCATCACCAGGTGGTGTGGCAAAACTGGACAGCTACATGTAAGAGAATGAAACTGAATCACTGTCTAACCCCATACACGAAAGTAAATTCAAAATGGATCAAAGACCTGAATGTAAGTCATGAAACCATAAAACTCTTAGGAAAAAAAACATAGGCAAAAATCTCGTGGACATAAACATGAATGACTTCTTCATGAACATATCTCCCCAGGCAAAGAAACAAAAGCAAAAATGAACAAGTGAGACTACATCAAGCTGAAAAGCTTCTGTACAGCAAAGGATAGCATCAATAGAACAAAAAGACATCCCACAGTATGGGAGAATATTTTCATAAATGACATATCCAATAAATGAGTGACATCTAAAATATATAAAGAGCTCATGCACCTCAACAAACAAAAAGCAAATAATCCAAGTAAAAAATGGGCAGAGGATCTGAACAGACACTTCTCCAGAGAAGAAATTCAGATGGCCAACAGGGACATGAAAAGATGCTTAATATCACCAGTCATCAGAGAAATGCAAATTAAAACCACAATGAGATATCACCTCACACCAGGTAGGATGGCCACCATCCAAAAGAAAAACAACAACAAATGTTGGCAAGGATGTGAAGAAAGGGGAACCCTCCTACACTGCTGGTGGGAATGTAAATTAGTTCAACCATTGTGGAAAGCAGTATGGAGGTTCCTCAAAAAACTCAAAAGAGAAATACCATTTGATCCAGGAATTCCACTATTAGGAATTTACCCTAAGAATGCAGCAGCCCAGTTTGAAAAAGATGCATGCACCCCTATGTTTATCGCAGCACTATTTACAATAGCCAAGAAATGGAAGCAACCTAAGTGTCCATCTGTAGATGAATGGATAAAGAGGTGGTACATATACACAATGGAATATTATTCAGCCATAAGAAGAAAAATCCTACCATTTGCAACAACATGGATGGAGCTAGAGGGTATTATGCTCAGTGAAATAAGCCAGGCAGAAAAAGACAAGTACCAAATGATTTCACTCATACATGGAGTATAAGAACAAAGAAAAAAACTGAAGGAACAAAACAGCAGCAGACTCACAGAACCCAAGAATGGACTAACGGTTACCGAAGGGAAAGGGACTGGGGAAGATGAGTGGGAAGGGAGGGACAAGGGAGGAAAAGGGGCATTACAATTAGCACACATAATGTAGGGGGGGTGCATGGGGAGGGCTGTACAACACAGAGAAGACCAGAAGTGATTCTACAGCATCTTACTATGCTGATGGACAGTGACCGTAACGGGGTATGTGGTGGGGACTTAATGATGGGGGGAGTCTAGTAACCATAATGTCACCCATGTAATTGTAGATTAATGATAGCAAAATAAAAATAAATAACTTAAATATATAAATAAAATAAATCTTTACAGAGTGCTCACTCCATCCTAGACATGGGCTAAGTACTGGGGACTGGAATATGGAACAAGACTGATCCAGTTCAGTTCTTTAAGGGTTTATCATTTGCTGGCAACAGCAGATACTTCATAATGAGTGTTTCTTGTGGGTTGAATTGTGCCTTCCCTGAAGATATGTTGAAGTCCTACACCTTGGTATTTGTGAGTGTAATCTTATTTAGAATGGATTCTACAGATGTAATCAAGTTAAGATGAGGTCATGATGGTGGGCCCTGATCCAATATGGCCTGTATATTTAAGCAAAGGAAGAGCACCACATGTTGGAGGTAGAGATTACTGTGACATGTCTACAAGCCAAGGCACACCTGGGGCTACCAGGCACTAGAAAAGGCAAAGGATCCTCCCCTAGAAATTTCCAAGGGAATGCGGCCCTGCCGACATCTTGATTTCCTATTTCTCGCCACTAGAACTGAGAGACTAAATCTCTATTGTTTTAAGCCACCAGGTTTGTGGTACTTTATTGTGACATCCCTAGAAAACTAATGTAGTGTCAATAACCAAAAGTTTCAGGGAGTTATTTGGGGGATGGAGGGGATCACAGAGTCTGCATTAAGTAAAACTGTT
The DNA here is from genome assembly GCF_040802235.1 of Manis javanica. Classification (NCBI taxonomy): domain Eukaryota; kingdom Metazoa; phylum Chordata; class Mammalia; order Pholidota; family Manidae; genus Manis; species Manis javanica. The sequence continues at coordinate 90,338,565 of NC_133161.1, forward strand.
TGACATTTTCTGCTGTTACCAAAAAGTTTTAATTGCATGCAAAATATGGGACAAGGTGCTAGTGAACTTAATTTATAAATAGCTCTAACAATTCAATTAGTAAAAGATAAATACCCCATCAGAAACGACTATAGTCACACACACACACAAAAAAAAAAAACATGTGGCTAATAAGCATATAACAAAAGACCCCAGACCACTACTGATTAAATGCAAATTAAAATAACAAGTTCCTTTTCACCACCAGATTAGCAAAGATTGGTACTGCCCAGAATTGGTGGTGGAAGAAAGAACACTCTATCATACTGCTCAAAGCCATGCAAGTTGATAAATTCATGTATGACATTTTGTCAAATTTTATGAAAAAAGATATCTATTCTTTGTGAAAAAAAAACGTTTCAAGGGGAAAAAAGTGCTATCTATGATAAAGAGTAAACAGGGCCAGGGTGCACATACTGTTTTAAGAAAGAATGATCACTTTCCTAAAGAGGTGTCTTTTAGGCTGAAACCTAATGGACAGAGAAGAGCCACCTGTGAGTAACTGGGGGAAGGTGGGTTCCATGAAGAGGGAGTGAGCAAAGACCATGCAATAGGAATGAACTTGGTGGTCTGAGCTCAGTGAGGATTAGGGTGCTGCACTCACCTATGTTGTAAAATTCAAGGGAGTAACAAAAGCCACAGTAATTAAGTAATATTTTCAAAATCAAAATTAGTGCAAAAAACCTGTGATGAAAATATCAATATTTTAAATAAAGACAGATTCAATATTTTTAAAAAAAGACATCTATTCTCTGACCCAGCGAGTCTACCTTCTTTGTAATTACCAGAAACTGGAAAAAGCCTAAAAGTCTCTCAAACCAGGGATTGGTTAATTAAATCACATCCATACTACAGACTACAGTGAAGTCCTTGAAGTAGATAAGGTAGGTAAAAATATATTGGCATCCACATAGATCTGTAACATATTAAGACAGTAAAATAAGGTGGTTATAGGACAGTATTAAAGTATAATAATATTCAAGAAAAAATATAGGTTTGTAACAGCATTAAAAGGCTAGGAGGATGGTGTAGGCAAAACTGGACAGCTACATGCAAGGGAATGAAACTGGATTATTGTTTAACCCCATACACAAAAGTAAACTCAAAATGAATCAAAGACCTGAATGTAAGTCATAAAACCATAAAACTCTCAGAAGACAACATAGGCAAAAATCTCCTGAATATAAACATGAGCAACTTCTTCCTGAACACATCTCCTCGAGAAAGGGGAACAAAAGCAAAAATGAACACATGGGACTACATCAAACTAAAAAGCTTCTGTACATCTGCAGAACAAAAACACATCCTACAGTAAGGGAGAATATATTTGAAAATGACATATCCGACAAGGGGTTGACATCCAAAATATATAAAGAACTCGTATGCTTCAACACCCAAAAAGCAAATAACCCTATTAAAAAATGGGTGGAGGATATGAACAGCCACCTCTCCAAAGAAGAAATTCAGATGGCCAACAGGCACAAGAAAAGATGCTCCACATCGCTAATCATCAGAGAATCACAAATTAAAACTACAATGAGATATCACCTCACACCAGTTAGGATGGCCAACAGAAAAGACTAGGAACTACCAATGCTGTTGAGGATGTAGAGAAAGAGGAACCCTCCTACACTGCTGGTGCGAATGTAAGCTAGTTCGACCACTATGGAAAGCAATATGGAGGTCCTCTAAAAACTAAAAATAGAAATACCATTTGACCCAGCAATTCCACTCCTAGGAATTTACCCTAAGAATGCAGCAGCCTAATTTGAAAAAGACATATGCACCCCTATGTTTATCGCAACACTATTTACACTAGCCAAGATATGGAAGCAACCTCAGTGTCCATCAGGAGATGAATGGATAAAGAAGATGTGGTACATATACACAATGGAGTATCATTCAGCCATAAGAAAACAAATCCTACCATTTGCAACAACATGGATGGAGCTGGAGGATATTATGCTCAGTGAAATAAACCAGGTGGAGAAAGACAAGTGCCAAATGATTTCCCTCATTTGTGGAAATGAACAATGAAGCACATAACAATGAAGCAAACCGGAAGGAACAAAACAGCAGCAGACTCAGAGACTTCAAGGGACTAGCGGTTACCAAAGGGGAGGGGTGGGCGAGGGTGGGTGGGGAGAGAGAAAGAAGGGGATTAAAGGATATTATGTTTAGTACACATGGTGTGGGGGTTCATGGGGAAGATAGTGTAGCACAGAGAAGACAAATAGGGAATCTGTGGCATCTTACTACACTGATGGACAGTGACTGCAATGGGGTATGTGGTGGGGACTTGATAATATAGGTGAATGTAGCAACCACATTGTTTTTCATGTGAAACATTCATAAGAGTGTATATCAATAATACCTTAATAAAAAAATTTTGAAAAGAGCCCCGCTCAGTGCTCTGGGCGGCACGGTGGCACAGCTGCAAGACTGCAGGAGAGCAGAGGCTGGAGTAGTGACAGCGCTGAGGACAGAAACTGAGAAGGCGGCGGGGACAGAGAGGCCCAGAGGCAGAGACCGGCTTCCTGCATCCAGACTCGCTCTGAGTGGACAGGATTCTAGTGATTGACCTGCCACCGTGGAAATAAAGTTAGGTATAACCATTTCCCCACCTCTCCGATACCCCACAAAAAAAAGGCTAGGAGGACACACTCACATTAAGCTGGCAAGAGTCGGGGGTATTTTTACCTTGCATTTACTTTTTGTCTTGGGTTTTTGGAAACTTGACTTTGTAATATTTGGATTTCTTAACAAGAGTGTGATTTCATTTTGAAAAAAAAATGCAGTCTTCATGATAATCGTCTCATTTTGCTCACATTAGGCCTCATTAAAAGCTCAGAATATTTTGTTTCTCAAAGGAAAAAAAACCATGCAAACTCAATAATTATCAAGCAGTGGCATCAAAGCTGTCGTCAGAACTTCTGGGCAAAAAAATGGCTATGTCAGAGCTTCCTGGCCAACCAACCTGACCTGACCATGATCTGTTACACACTAAGGCTGGCAGATCTACTTCCTAAAACAACAATGCTTCTAGAGGAGGAGAGCCGCCAGGGGTAATGTGTGTTCAGCCAGTAAGGGATGCCTTGCCCCATGCAGCTCTTCTCAGCTGTGCAAACCTTGTACAGTCAGTGTGGCCATGCTGAGCTCTCTAGCTCCCATTTGAGGACCCCCTTGGAGGTGCAAAGTGCCTCATTTTCACTTCTCATGAAGGCCAGCTTTTTTTTACTATGCATTCACTCATTAGTAGGGATTAAATCTCACTGCCTGCTGCTTAGGTAAGAATTTCTCCTTCCAGGATCTGGGCTCTGAGTTGGGTTTGTAATGTACTTGGTGGTCTGACCTGGAGGATGTAATCGGGACAGAGACGTACCAAGGGACAAAGGACCCACTGCATCATCTCAGCTGCACTTCTCTGGACCTCAGAGCAGAGGAATGGTCATCTGAGAAGTTGTTGTTGTTGTTTTTTCGTCTGAGAAGTTTTATACTCAGAGAATCAAACTCAGAATTCTTTCAGTCAGGTGTCAAAATTGGTCCCTACCATCTGGAGAGACACACCCACCATTACCCCTGCCATTTCCAGCCAAGTAGAAGGTTTGTTGCTGACAGCCCCTCCTGTCACCAGATGTGTATGGTGGCCAAAGTGATACTGGTCCCCAGCACCTCCCACCCCATGCCTTTCATTTGCATCATCAAACACCTGTTCTACAAAAAACCAGGGCTTCCCCTGCAGAAATCCCACAGCCACAAACCACTGCCAAACCAGAGTCCCTGGCCTCTCTGGCACTCTGCTCTCCCCAGGCTATTGTTCCGGAAACGAGAGAAGACAATTTTTCATTTTTGAAGCAACTCCTTGCTTAGGCAATAATTGCTCCTAGTGGCAAAGCACATTGTACAGGTTTTCAACTGGTAGATGGGTTTAACTCCTTTAATCTATGGAGACTTAAAGGGGTCTGAGACTTAAAAGATCCTGGTGGAAATGCAGAGTAAGCACGTGGGGCTGTGGATCCATGGTGGACTGTAAGCCAGCAACCTGAGGACAGTCCATTAGAGAGTGTGAGTCAGTGCAAGAGCAGCTTAGAGTAGGTGAGGCTTCAAGAAAGCAGTTAAATGGCTATGGCATTAGATTATTCCAAATTCATGTACAGATTGTTACTTGAAAAACTTGTCTACTCTCTCTTAGCTTCAGTCCCCTCCTCTGTAAACTGAGAAGACATTAGTACCTCATTTATAGAATTGCAGATGAAATGAAATAATGAAAGTGAAGCATTAAGTAAAATGTCTGGAATTACTGCTCAGTAAATGAAAGCTTTCATTTCTGTGTTCCTTTACAAGGAAGGCTGGAGAATCTCAAAAAATCAAGACAAAAAAGTTCAAAAGCATTATCTTTGGAGTGTGACTTTTTGGAATACTTTAAATGATGGAAATCTTAACAGCTGTCTAAGTATGGTCTTCCCAGTAGGACTTCAAAAGAGAAAGAGTTGACATAGAAGTCAATACCAAGGAAATACCACATCTGATACCATGGAATTCTTCTAAAGAGTATCCTTCTCTGATGAGTTATTCTAATCTGTGCACATTAGTCCCTGGACTCAGGGACGAAGGAAAGTCAGAGGAACTGGAATCAACTGACAAAGCTACTCACTTCCTTCTTTTCATTAGTTTAATGGAAAATTAAAATTTATGTAAAATAAAATTCACCCATTTAAATGTGCAACTTGATGAGTTTTGACAAATGTATACATTGTACCTAACACCAGAGTCAAGATACAGAACAGTTCCATCGCTCAAAAACTTCTCTCATGCTTCTTTGTAGTTAATTCCTTCCCACCTTTCCACTGAAATGCTGTCACTATATTTTTGCCTTTTCCAGAATATCGTATAAACAGAATCATACAATGTGTGGCCTTTGGGTGTGGCTTCTTTCTCAGTACATATGCTTTTGAGATTCATCTATGTTGCCCAAATAAAATAGAATTTAGGAAGACTCACTTTCCAGACAGCTCCGCTGAAGTTCACTCTAGAGTCAAATGCCAGCTTTCCTTTTCACTTGTCTGCAATGACAATCCATGCCCATGCCTCCTGCTCTTAGATTATTGAGAGAGACCCACTATTACTGTTACCTTCTTGCTGTTTATACGAGGTAGGAAGCAAGTAAGAAGACTTCCTTTCTCAGGGTTAGAACATAGTATTCTCCACAATTGCTGGAGGGCAAAGAATGAGCAGTGCCAGCCGACCAAAGGGCACAGGAGTCCCAGGGTCATCAGGGGACCCTGGAAAGGAGAGCTTTTCAGACTCTAACAAGCACACAGATCACTACGGATGCAGATTCTGATCACATAGGTTTGAAGTGGGGCCTGAATTTCTGCATTTCCAATAAGCCAGTGCTGTTGGTCCCCAAACCATGCTGTGTCCAGCAAGGTTCCACAGGACAGAGGTGGATTCTGGGAGTAGGTAGGGGAAGTCAAACCAACAAGAAGATTGAAACATGTGCCAATCTGTGCTTGAGAGACACTCCTCAGAGACATGAATTTTCATCAATACATATATCTATATACACATCATCAATCATGTCTGTTTTTTCAAATGGCATCTCAATTTTCCCATCTGTAGCATGGGAATTATATAATCTATTTCTGTGGTAGGTAGACCTCTCATACAGTCCCCAGAGATTTCTGACTCCTGGTATTATGCCCTTCTGTGATTCCCTCCCCTTCAGTAAGAACTGGGCCTAGCAACTTGCTTCTATAACAAATAAAATACACCAGAGGTAAAAATAAAAATAATAATCATAATAAAGGGAGAAATGTGGGATCCACATATAAATCAAGTATAAAAATCAAACGAATATTCATATTTGACCTGATTGTTTATAGTTTACAATGCATGATCAAAACCGAAAGTTTCTGTGATGAATGCCCTTGTACTGTTCAGCATGTAAGAACTTATTCACTATGTAAGAATTTGTTCACCATGTAAGCACTTGTTCGTTATGCTTCAGAAGATTGGTGACTGACGAGAATTAGGCTTGGGGTGGATTAATGATTGTGCATTGAGCATTGACTCCCCTATACAGAATTTTATTGTTGTTAACAACCATTTGATCAATAAATATGAGAGATGCCCTCTCAAAAAAATAAATAAATAAAACAAAAAAATAAATAAATAAATAAATGTGAATCCAACCAGGAAAAAAAAAAAAATACAGCAGAGGTGATGTCATGTCACTTTCTATGTGTATAAAGTCTAGTAGTTTCAGCCTTGTCAGGGAACCTTAAGACCAAAGAGTTTGGCATATACATATAACCACCAAGACTAATTACTAATGCCCATGTGTGTTATTCGTCCATGTGTACACAATCCAACTTTTCAAAGGCAAGCTTGTTTTTCCATGGATCCCAGAGCTGCACCCAGGCACCCCTGCGGGCACTCAGAGGATGACGGTGATGGCAAGAGGAGAAGGGGCCCTCCCACTGAACCTGTCTGATGATACAGCCATCCCACTTCTTCCTCTACTCCTCTCTCTCGCCTACCTCCTAGTTACTCAAAGATGCAAGTTCAGTGGCAATCATAAACCAAGTGGAAACTGAAAGAAACACTTTAGGGCAGTCATCCCAAGGCCCAGAGCTGCCATTCTCTTAAAGGCTCTCACAGCCCTTCACTGAAACTGGGACGGTCCCACCAAAGTCTATATGAAAATCACTGTTAAAAGTGTGAAAGCATTTCAAAGTGAGATATGCCCGCTCTATTCAACAGACCTTGATTCAGAGTCTCCTGTGGGCCTGGTGCTCAACCCTGCTCTGTGAACCCTGGAAACAAAAACAAAGAAAGCATCATCTGGTGGAGGGAACAGGCATGTTCACACATTCACACTATCAGAGTACAAGCTGGGATGGAGCAAGATCTCCTGAAGTCCTCTATGTTCTAGGCTTGGAAGGAAGGGCTGGGATAGAAGGATGAAACTTCTTGACTAAAGAGACAAGATGGTTTGTGATGTGTTATACAAGTATAAATAAAGAAGCAAGAAAAGGATTAAAAATGGAGGCGTGAGAAGAGAGAGGCTTCCTCCTAAAACTGGATACAATTAGAGAATTTAATTGGCACAACTAATCCTGAGAGAGCAACAGGAAAGAGGACCCGTCAGACTGCACACACCTGGAGAAAAGAGCAGACCTCACCGAATGGGGTAACATACCAGAGCTGTGGCACCACGGGACCCGAGCCCTTCCCCCACCCCAGCTCACCAGCAGGGAGGGAGTGGAAGGCTTGGGACTGCTGAATACCTAGCTCCGGAGATCTGCACTAGGAGCACAAACCTACATTTCATGGTGCTTTCATGAGACTCACATGACCACTGGATTGGAAAGTTAATACAGGCAGAGCTTCTGGGGAGACTGGGATTCCAGCTGCTTGTGGAAAGCAGGGATCCATATCTGGCTGCTCTGGGACAAAAACTTATACCTGTGTGCCTGGCCCACTGGCTCAGGCAGTGGAGACAGGCACAGCAGCCAGGAGGTGGGGAACAGGTCTTTCCTACCCCCGGTACCACTCCCCTGCAACCCCCGACATTGCTTCAGGGGCTCAGCAGCTCCAGAATAGAGCTTCTGGACACTAGAGGGCGCCATACACAAACATGAAATGCCAAAGGAACCTTGTCCAGAGTAAAACTGTTAATACAACTCCCGAGAAAGATTTAAATGATATGGACCTAGTGACTCTTCCTGAAAGGGAGTTCAAAATAAAAATATCAACATCCTAATGGAGGTACAGAAAGATACCCAAGAACTCAAATAAATTCAGGTCAGAGATCCAATCATTAAAGAACACGATGGAGGGTATTAAAAGCAGGTGGGATACGGTGGAGGAGACAATAAATGAAATAGAAACTAGAGAAGAGGAATACAAAGAAGCCGAGGCACAGAGAGAAAAAAGGATCTCTAAAAATGAAAGAATATTGAGAGAACTGTGTGACCAATCCAAGTGGAACAATATTCGCATTATAGGGATACCAGAAGAAGAAGAGAGAGAAAAAGGGATAGAAAGTGTCTTTGAGGAGGTAGTTGCTGAAAACTTCCCCAATCTGGGGAAGGAGATAGTCTTTCAGGCCATGGAGATCCACAGATACCCCTACACAAGGGACCCAAGGAAGACAACACCAAGACACATAGTAACTAAAATGGGAAAGATCAAGGATAAGGACAGACTGTTAAAAGCAGGCAGAGGCAGAAATAAGATCACATACAAAGGAAAGCCCACCAGACTAACAACAGACTTCTCAGCAGACACCTTACAGGCCAGAAGGGAGTGGCATGATGTATTTAATGCCATGAAGCAGAAGGGCCTGGAACCAAGATTACTTTATCCAGCGAGATTATCATTTAAATTTGAAGGAGGGATTAAACAATTTCCAGATAAGCAAAAGCTGAGAGAGTTTACCTCCCACAAACCATCTCTGCAGTCTATTTTGGAGGGACTGCTATAGATGGAAGTGTTCCTATGGTTGGATAGCAGTCACCAGAGGTATGGAGGGTGGAGCAGCTGATTATGAGACAAATGCAAAATTAAATTGACTATCCCCAAAGCCAATCAAGGGATAGAGAAAAAGTATAGAATCTGATACCTAATATATAAAGAATGAAGGAGGAAGAAAAAAGGAGGAGAAATAGAAAAGAACCTTTAGATTGTGTTTGTAACAGCATACTAAGTGAGCTAACTTAGACTCTTAGATAGTAAGGAAAGTAACCTGGAACCTTTGGTAACCACGAATCTAAAGCCTGAAATGGCAATAAGTACATACCTATTGATAAACACCCTAAATGTAAATGGACTGAAGCACCAATCAAAAGACACAGAGTAATAGAATGGATAAAAAAGGAAGACCCATCCATATGCTGCTTACAAGAGACTCACCTCAAACCCAAAGACATGCACAGACTGAAAGTCAAGGGATGGAAAAAGATATTTCATGCAAACAACAGGGAGAAAAAAGCAGGTGTTGCAATACTAGTATCAGACAAAATAGACTTCAAAATAAAGAAAGTAACAAAAGATAAAGAAGGACATTGCATAATGATAAAGGGCTCAGTTCAACGAGAGGATATAACCATTATAAATATATATGCACCCAATACAGGAGCACCAACATATGTGAAACAAATACTAACAGAATTAAAGGAGGAAATAGAATGCAATGCATTCATTCTGCGAGACTTCAACACACCACTCACTCCAAAGGACAGATCCACCAGACAGAAAATAAATAAGGACACAGAGGCACTGAATAGCACACTAGAACAGATGGACCTAATAGACATCTAAAGAACTCTACATCCAAAAGCAACAGGATACACATTCTTCTCAAGTGCACATGGAACATTCTCCAGAATAGACCACATACTAGCCCACAAAAAGAGCCTCAGTAAATTCCAAAAGATTGAAATTCTACCAACCAACTTTTCAGACCACAAAGGTATAAAACTAGAAATAAATTGTACAAAGAAGGCAAAAAGGCACACAAACACATGTAGGCTTAACAACATACTCCTAAATAATCAGTGGATCAATAACCAAATTAAAATGGAGATCCAGCAATTTATGGAAACAAATGACAACAACACAAAGCCCCAACTTCTGTGGGACGCAGCAAAAGCAGTCTTAAGAGGAAAGTATATAGCAATCCAGGCATATTTAAAGAAGGAAGAACAATCCCAAATGAATAGTCTAATGCCACAATTATCAAAATTGGAAAAAGAAGAACAAATGAGGCCTAAAGTTAGCAGAAGGAGGGACATAATAAAGATCAGAGAAGAAATAAGCAAAATTGAGAAGAATAAAACAATAGAAAAAATCAATGAAACCAAGAGCTGGTTCTTTGAGAAAATAAACAAAATAGATAAGCCTTTAGCCAGACTTAAGAGAAAAAGAGAATCAACATACATCAACAGAATCAGAAGTGAGAAAGGAAATATCACGATGGACACAACAGAAATACAAAGAATTATTAGAGACTACTATGAAAACCTATATGCTAAGAAGCTGGAAAACCTAGAAGAAATGGACAACTTCCTAGAAAAATACAACCTTCCAAGACTGACCAAGGAAGAAACACAAAACCTAAACAAGCCAAAGAAATTGAAGTAGTAATCAAAAAACTACCCAAGAAAAAAACCCCCGGGATGGATGGATTTACCTTGGAATTTTATCAGACATACAGAGAAGACATAATACCCATTCTCCTTAAAGTTTTCCAAAAAATAGAAGAGGAGGGAATACTCCCAAACTCATTCTATGAAGCCAACATCACCCTAATAACAAAACCAGGCAAAGACCCCACCAAAAAAGAAAATTACAGACCAATATCCCTGATGAACATAGATGCAAAAATACTCAATAAAATATTAGCAAACCAAATTCAAAAATATATGAAAAGGATCATACACCATGACCAAGTGGGATTCATCCCAGGGATGCAAGGATGGCACAACATTCGAAAATCCATCAACATCATCCACCACATCAACAAAAAGAAAGACAAAAACCACATGATCATCTCCATAGATGTTGAAAAAGCATTTGACAAAATTCAACATCCATTCATGATGAAAACTCTCAGCAAAATGGGTATAGAGGGCAAGTACCTCAACATAATAAAGGCCATATATCATAAACCCACAGCTAACATCATACTGAACAGCGAGAAGCTGAAAGCTTTTCCTCTGAGATCGGGAACAAGACAGGGATGCCCACTCTCCCCACTGTTATTTAACATAGTACTGGAGGTCCTACCCACGGCAATTAGACAAAACAAAGAAATACAAGGAATCCAGATTGGTAAAGAAGAAGTTAAACTGTCACTATTTGCAGAAGACATGATAATGTACATAAAAAACCCTAAAAACTCCACCCCAAAACTACTAGAACTGATATCGGAATACAGCAAAGTTGCAGGATACAAAATCAACACACAGAAATCTGTGGGTTTCCTATACACTAACAATGAACCAACAGAAAGAGAAATCAGGAAAACAACTCCATTCACAATTGCATCAAAAAAAATTAAATACCTAGGAATAAACCTAACCAAAGAAGTGAAAGACCTATACTCTGAAAACTACAAGTCACTCTTAAGAAAAATTAAAGGGGACACTAACAAATGGAAACTCATCCCATACTCTTGGCTAGGAAGAATTAATATCATCAAAATGGCTATCCTGCCCAAAGCAATGTACAGATTTGATGCAATCCCTATCAAATTACCAACAACATTCTTCAATGAACTGGAACAAATAGTTCAAAAAATCATATGGAAACACCAAAGAACCTGAATAGCCAAAGCAATCCTGAGAAAGAAGAATAAAGTGGCGGGGATCTCACTCCCCAACTTCAAGCTCTACTACAAAGCCATAGTAATCAAGACAATTTGGTACTGGCACAAGAACAGAGCCACAGACCAGTGGAACAGATTAGAGACTCCAGACATTAACCCAAACATATATGGTCAATTAATATTTGATAAAGAAGCCATGGATATACAATGGGGAAATGACAGTCTCTTCAACAGATAGTGCTGGCAGAACTGGACAGCTACATGTAGGAGAATGAAACTGGATCACTGTCTAACCCCATACACAAAAGTAAATTCGAAATGGATCTGAATGTAAGTCATGAAACCATAAAACTCTTAGAAAAAAACATAGGCAAAAATCTCTTGGATGTGAACATTAGTGACTTCTTCATGAATTTATCTCCCCAGGCAAGGAAAACAAAAGCAAAAATGAACAAGTGGGACTATATCAAGCTGAAAAGCTTCTGTACAGCAAAGGACACCATCAACAGAACAAAAAGGTACCCTACAGTATGGGAGAATATTTTCATAAATGACAGATCCGATAAAGGCTTGACATCCAAAATATATAAAGAGCTCACGCTCCTCAACAAACAAAAAGCAAATAATCCAATTAAAAAATGGGCAGAGGAGCTGAACAGACACTTCTCCAAAGAAGAAATTCAGATGGCCAACAGGCACATGAAAAGATGCTCCATATCACTAGTTATCAGAGAAATGCAAATTAAAACCACAATGAGATATCACCTCACACCAGTAAGGATGGCCACCATCCAAAAGACAAACAACAACAAATGTTGGTGAGGTTGCAGAGAAAGGGGAACCCTCCTACACTGCTGGTGGGAATGTAAATTAGTTCAACCATTGTGGTAAGCAATATGGAGGTTCCTCAAAATGCTCAAAATAGACTTACCATTTGACCCAGGAATTCCACTTCTAGGACTTTACCCTAAGGATGCAGCAGCCCAGTTTGAAAAAGACAGATGCACCCCTATGTTTATTGCAGCACTATTTACAATAGCCAAGAAATGGAAGCAACCTAAGTGTCCATCAGTAGATGAATGGATAAAGAAGATGTGGTACATATACACAATGGAATATTATTCAGCCATAAAAAGAAAACAAATCCTACCATTTGCAACAACATGGATGGAGCTAGAGGGTATTATGCTCAGTGAAATAAGCCAAGCGGAGAAAAACAAATACCAAATGATTTCACTCATCTGTAGAGTATAAGAACAAAAGAAAAACTGAAGGAACAAAACAGCAGCAGAATCACAGAACCCAAGAATGGACTAACAGTTACCAAAGGGAAAGAGACTGGGGAGAATGGGAGGGGAGGGAGGGATAAGAGTGGGGAAGAATAAAGGGGGTGTTATGATTAGCATGTATAATGTGGGGGGTGGGGGAAAGGGGAGGGCTTTGCAACACAGAGAAGACAAGCAGTGATTCTACAACATCTTACTATGCTGATGGACAATGACTGTAATGGGGTTTGTGGGGGGGACTGGGGTAGGGGAGAGCCTAGTAAACATAATGTTCTTCAAAAAAAAATACTAAGGTATATATTCCCTGTGTTAAAAAATAAATAAATAAAATTAATTTGACAATGAAAAAAAAAAAGAGGCAAGAAAAGACAAAGGTGGCAAGAGTTAATTCTGGCTAAGTGACCAGCAAAGGCTTCCTAAAGAAGGTATCATTTGAGTGTGTTCTTGAGCAATGAACAGGATCTCAACATGTGGGTAAGAACATTCCAGACATGGACAAAGGCAGTGAGATATAAAACTACCAAGTAGAGCACCACAACAAAAGTGTCAGCTGTATGCAAATGGTGGGAGCAAAGGCTAAAACAGGCAAGAACATGAAAGACTGAGCAGAGGAGGCTGGATTAATTCTGCATGTAATAGAAAGGCATGCATGCCTTTTAAGGACAGTAGTAATATGGCCATGTATTTTAGTCAGCACACTTTAGGTTGCTAGTGACTAACACCCAATTCAAATTGGCTTCAGCAAAAAAGCATGTATTGACTCATTTAACTGTCAAGTAAAGAGCTACATCTGGCTTCAGGCTCAGCTGGTGCCAAGGGATAAATTACATCATCTCTCAGCTCTCCTTTCCCTTTCTTGACTTCTTTCTTAAAGGGGTTCTCTCCACACTGTGGCAAAGACGGTCCTCAACAGCTCAAGACTTACATCCCACTGGCTTACGCTCCCTGTGAGGAGAGAGTGATTCTTCCCCAGGAGTCTGGTGACTGAATCTTACCAGATAACTTAGATCTCCCATTATAGATGTAAATAGTGTGGCCAGGGGGATGCAGAGCCATCCTAGCAGACAAGAGCTATGTGATCAACACCAGACTCCATTCACCGAAGAGAGGGGGTGGTCCTCAAAGGAAAATTCAAGTACTGTTTTAAAAGAAAGAGAAATGTGTGCAAAGCTGGCTAAACAAACAAAACAAAGTTGTCCATTGAAAGACAGAAAAGGAATTATAAAGGCAGTCTTTTGGAGAAAATTGCAGGGGTGTAGTTCCCAAGAGGCAAGAAAACTCCAACAGACTAGGAAAGAGATAAAGTGGTGTTAACAAGGACAGATACCATGGGTGTGACATGAACAAAGCAGTTGTCCATGACCTCACACAGAGTATCTAGGGGTCAGTGGAGAAAAGTTTTCAGAAGGAAAATGGCAATCATCTATGTAATGAGTGTGATTTAGGGAGGCACGTGGTACAAAGCCAAAACTTATATATCATGTTTTTACCAATGTTAAATAAGTGCAGGTGGGCCCTTAGTATGCTTTCATCATTTATTTGATACCAGGACAAGTACAGGCTAAAATAACTTAGTTTGAAGTTGGACAAACACCATACATACAGGTCTATTGAAAAAAACCAATTACTCATTCACGTTACCTGTGGACTCATGTTTCTTAAATTCCCTTGAACAGTAAAATAAATGTCTTTAATTTCATTACAAGGACCATAAAAATCCTTAGCTGTAAATGTGATAGAGGCACATTAGTGTGTATATTCCAAATACAGTGCAGAAGGGAAGACCCCAGGTGAAGGAGCTCAGGACATGCCCCCCAGAATATGCCACTTTGACATACTGAATATTTTGAGCTGAAACACTTAAGAAACAGCAGATGTAGGAAGGGATCTCTGTCCACCCCTCTTGTACCTAAAAACAAGCCATAAAAGTTCCCATGAGAAGGGTGCCCTCCCTGTACCAGGAAGGGAACATCCTTATTACCAGAGGCTGGGAATTGCTACGAAGGGGATCTGTGCAAACACACTCAAATAACCCTCATCTTCCACAAGCTTTCTGCAACCCACAGGTCTCCGTGCCACTTCCCACAATTTCACTTCCCTAGCCCAAACCCCTTTGTCTTGACACTTCTTCACAAGTGCATCATTTCTTTGTATAAAATGTATAAAATATGCTTTCTGTTCTGATCACTTCTCCAGATCGTCATTCTCTTGCAAAGACCTCCATGTACATATAAAAATTTAATAAGACTTTTCTTCTGATCTGTCTTATGTGTGCCTAATTCCTAGGCCCAGCTGGAGAACATAAAGGGGCACAGGAGAGGGCTTTTTTCCTCCCCTACATCGGAATCTAAACCCTCTTTTAAGACAGAGCTAGAGACAGAAGCGGCTGGGAAAAGAACACCATGGTAGCAGCAAGAAATCCTGGCTCCTGGCCCAGGGCAAACCAGTCAACCTCCCTGGGCTACATGATCCTCTTCGGGACAAAGAGAAGGTGGGGCTGGGCTCTGCGTGAGGTTCCTTCCGTTGTCTACCAGTCTATGATTCTTACAAGCTAAAAGTCCCCCTAATCCAAGGAGACTCGCTCTCAGGGAAAATTCTGAATATCCCCAACTCCATTTACAGGAAATAGAGAAATAAAATAGGTTGTTTTCTGGTCAACCTGCTCAGTGTCACTTTTACAGAAAGCGTCATGACTTCAACCAGAACTCACCACGTGACTCTGGAGCAGTGCTCCTGCGCGGGTCGCCCGACCACCCTCCGAGTGTGCAGGACGTGACTACTGTCACAAACCCAGCCTCGAAAGCCAGTCCTGGAGGTCTACACCCTTGCTGTACCACAGAACACCTACCATGGACCCACGCAGGTCAGAAACTACAGGACTAACAACCTGAACCCAGACCACGGAAAGAAATGTGGTTAACAGCTGCTTCCAGCAGAGCTGGGTGTTTTATGAGGGGCTTTTGGTTGGAAGTAACAGAATTCTATTTTAAGAACAGTGGGATTTACCTTAAGTATGTAAATATGTCTCATAAAATCTTGGATCAGGAAGTACATCCAAGCCTCCCAGATGCTAAAAAGCATCAAAGTGCTTTCCAGTCTCTCTTCTCTCTCTCACTCTGCCTTGCCCTTCTCTTGAAAGTGATTGAATCTCTGTCTCCTGAATACCATCTTCCCTCCTGTTGGTTTAGCAGTTGATGGCTGCCTCTCAGCACTCCTCTGGTTTGAACAGCTAATTTAAACCTCAAGCATCTTTGTCTCTAATTAAACTGCATTGGAGGTTATGATTGACTCAGCTTTGGTCAGGTGCTCCCCTCAAGGCCAATCAGTTGTGATCAGAGAGGTGGGATCACCTGGCAGAAACATGGCTGCCAGGATCCAGCCCACTACACTAGGTGCATGGGCAGGGGAAAGTCTTTGGCCATGACTGGGGATAGGTAGGTATAGAAACGTTTTGGCCAGATTTTCTGGAATTTTCTTCCTGAATATTTTACATATAAAAAATATGCATAAAATATTCTGTGGTATTCATTTTCTACAGTCTAATGTACATAGGCTCTAACTGGCAAGGTAGACAGCTTATTCAAACATCACTGTCATTTATTGGTAACCATCACAATAACAGGAAAGAAAAGCAATTCAACCAACTGGAGCTAATCTTGCCTCTCACCCCTCAAATGAACCCAGGTCCTTTAATTCTCCCAGCTGAGTAGGCTGCAGATACATAGTGAAGGAGATATCAGAACGAATTCTGGCTATGTGGGTGTACTTCATGCAACCACTCTTCAGCAGCTCCTGACTACAAGTGAGGACTCCAAGCACTAGCAGGCATGTTTAGTGTTAGTATATTTCAGAAAAAAGAATAGAACTTATATTGGTTTCCCTAGAAACCTTTCTAAAGAAACTGGCTGTGGATAAAATGAGAGTTCCTGTGGCCAGTATTCTCACCTGGCCCTGGTTGACTAGCTCACTGCACACCTGTGGGCAATTTGACTCTATTGCTCTGGGCGTGACACAATGGCACAGCTGCAAGGCTGCAGGAGAACAGAGCAGAGGACAGAGGCCCAGGGGACAGCTATGCAGGATGACTGTGCAGAGAGGCCCAGAGGACGGCTGTAAGGACACAGGGGCCCAGAGGCAGAGACTGGCTTGCTGCATGCAGACTCACTCCGAGTGAACGGGATTTTAGTAACTGACCTGCCACGTGGAAATAAAGTTGGGTAAAACTTTCACCCCAAGAACGTTTTACTGTCATTTTCTTTGGTCACATTGAATCCATAGCGAACTTGCCTGGGGCTGAAACCCATTGGCAAGACACTGGCACATACAGCACATACAGGAGCAGTGCTCCTATGCGGGTCACCCGACCACCCTCCGAGTGTGCAGAACGTGACTGTCACAAACCCAGCCTCAAAAGCCAGTCCTGGAGGTTGACACCCTTGCTGTACGACAGAACCATCCATTACAGGGTCAAGGCCAGAGCTCAGTTGTAGCTCCAGGAGCAGTGCTTGGGCTTATTTTGTTTAAGGTTATTTAGGATCACGTCTTTCTTTACCAGCTTTCTTTACAGCTGGTGCTATATGAAAAATAAGCCCAGGTAGTTTTCAGCATCTTTTGAAGCATTTGCACATTGTGGCTTATCAAAGGGAAGTGGAAGAAATCCTACAATGCAAAGCAGATGGCGACTCCTCAGGGAATGAGAAGAGATAGCTCTCTGTTTATTGTAAGTTATTTGATTTGAATTCTCAATGAAGTCATGTTCAGATTTGAATAAAAGTGACCTGGAAAAGAGCCGTATATATTAGTATCAGTACCAGGACCTTTGCAATAGCTGTGATCATATAGAGTTCTTGGGTAAGTTTACCAAAAAAGGTCTACAGAATATCAGAAAATTATTGATACCTGATTCCCAAAGTGCTAAGGGAGCTAGATTGAGAATGATTCCTACCTGGCATAAAGGGTTATATTATGAACCACCAGTTTATGTAAGAATCCCTTCCTCCACTGCAACATTTCACAACCCTCTTCCCGTGCCCCCCACACCCCAGCCTCCCCATAACAAGCAGGGTTGTTAGCAGGAAGAAATCTGTTTGCCTCTTTTACCTTTGTTTCTAATTTAGAGATGATTATCTCAGGGCATCTACATTATCTCTTCCTTGGGATCTTTGACATTTTAAGTCCTCATTTCAGTATCTTGGTTTCATGATCCTTGTCCATGTCCAACATCAACAGCAGATGAAATCAAGCAAATCACAAGAAAAGGGGAAATCATTCTAAGATATGGAAGAGACTGCATGACTCTATTTAATAGACCAGGACAGACAGTACAGTTATAACACTGGCTAGAAAGAAATATTGCCAGAACAGCATTTACTCCAGATTCCCTTACCAAGCAAGGCCTCCACAACAGTGTCTTCATTTCCACCTGAAGTCATGTCTCGCCAATGGGTTCACTATGGATTCAATGTGACCAAAGAAATGACATACAACATTCTTGGGGTGAAAGGGTTATACCCAACTTTATTTCCACAGAGGCAGGTCAATCACTAAAATCCTGTTCACTCAGAGCGAGTCTGCATGCAGCAAGCAGGTGGGCCTTTCTGCCTGCACAGCCATCCTCTGGGCCTCTCTGCCCACACAGCCATCCCACTCCAGCCTCTGCTCTGCTCTCCTGCAGCCTTGCAGCCAAGCCACCAAGTGGCCCAGAGCACTGGGCAGAGCTCTTTATATAGAGTCAATAATGATGCATTGCCCACACGTGTGTAGTGAGCTAGCTGACCAGGGCCAGGTGAGAATCCTGGCCACAGGAACCTTCATTTTATACACATCATCATTAAACACTTAGGATGCCATGGGGTCAAGGCTGAAAGTACCCAATCTGTTTTCAGGATAATATCCTTTTTCTTTCAATATGATTATCAAACATTTATTTGCCACAAAACGTGAAATTGTTGGAATTCAGAATTAATAATATAATTCTTTCAGAGACACAGTACACATCTTGCCTGAATATTCTCCTGGCTCACTTTCAGAGAAAATTCATGTTCCCTAATTAATCAAGATAAAATATTATTTAGCAAAAACTCTTGAATCAACTTGGCTTTCTAAATTTTCCAAAACACAAGAGCCCAAGTTCTTCAAATGCTTATCCCTTGTGGATAAAATTGCAATATATCCAGAATCTCTCACCTGGCCTTAGTGCATCTCCATATCAATAGGTGTTTGCCAAGTGGGTGGACAGTGAGTGCACACTGGGACTGGAGAGGTTTGGTGGGGTCCTTTTGCATCTGAGTTGCAAGAGATACAGGTGAGTAGAAGTAGATTGACCGCTTGTAAGCAATAAACAGGTTTCTCCCACTTTATTTTTCCCTTTTGACTGATTTCAGCTTCAAAGGTTATTTGCCCCTGGCTGGGAACATATTTTCCCCCTGGAGTTACACCTGGAGGTAGTTGGCAGGACCTCTGAACCCGAAATCTGTCTTCAGAGGCACGATGCTTGGGCAGGCTACCCCTAGAGGTGGTGGGGAGATACCTGGAAAAACCCCTGTGGATGGTGAGGAGGCCCTGGTGGCTGCTGTGGTGGGGAGTGATGACTCACCCTTCCCTCTGGAAGTGTGGATGGTGCGGCTTCACCTGGGAACCCCCTATTCATGGGGCTTCCAATTGGGGAGACCCTAGTGGGAAATTGGTATAGGGTAAAACACCTCCTAGATGGGTGGGCCCTTCCTCAGAATTGGGGGAGGGTGGGGACACTGAAGCTGTGGAATTAGCCCTCCATGAAATAGAAGACTGCTTAGAAGACCCGAGTGGCCACGTGGCAACTGGGATTGTGGGATGTTTGTTTCTCAAGATAGTGAAAAGGGTTATTGAGACACTTCGGCATCACTTGGAGGAGCTGGGTGATGACTGTCTTGCCAATGGGTTTCAGCCCCAGACAAGTTTGCTATGGATTCAATGTGACCAAAGAAAATGACAGCAAAACGTTCTTGGGGTGAAAGGGTTATACCCAACTTTATTTCCAGGTGGCAGGTCAGTCACTAAAATCCCATTCACTCAGAGTGAGTCTGCATGCAGGAAGCCAGTCTCTGCCTCTGGGCCCCTCTGTCCACACAGCCATCCTGCACAGCCATCCTCTGGGCCTCTGTCCTCTGTGCTGTCACCACTCCAGCCTCTGCTCTGCTCTCCTGCAGCCTTGCAGCCCTGCCACCGTGTCGTGCCCAGAGCACTGGGTGGAGCTCTTGATATAGAGTCAACAGCCATGTATTGCCCACAGGTGTGCAGTGAGCTAGTCAACCAGGGCCAGGTGAGAATCCTGGCCATAGGAACTCTCATTTTATCCACAATGACCTATGGGATGCCCTTAAGAAAGAGAGACAGTTATTGAGAAGACGGGTCATGCTCCTGGAAGATATGTTAGCAGCAAGGGAGAAGGCAGCAGGAGAACCATTGCAGGAGGCCAAGAGGGAGGGGGAAGAAGGAGCAGTGCCATTAACCCCGGGGATGGTAGAGATGTTGGGGGAAGGGGAGGGAGTGGAGCTGAGGCAGAACTGTTGCCGAGGCCACCACCCGAGGCACCAGCCCCTCCCTTATTAAAGGAAATTGTAATTAAGAAAATAAAAACACAACAACCACAGGCTCCTCAGGGGGAGGAGTCGCCCCCACCCCAGGTTGTGGGGCACTCCATGCTCCACCCCATACCCAGTATGAGCTGGTGGATATGAGCATCCAGTTTCAGCAGAAGCCATCAAACCTCTGCCTACATGATTTTGCATCTCTGGGATATGGGGGTGGAAAACATTATTATGTCTGGTTCTGAAATGGGTAGACTGGCTTCCCTGACAACTCACCCTTCTCTCCGGAAGTGGTTGCAAAGTGCCCATTACTCCTCAGGGAATCAGGTGCTTCTGGATTGGCCACCAGCAGCCATAAGGGCAGTTTGGCCTAATCAGGGTGATTTACCATACTTACCCACTAGTTGGAAAACATATGCAGAGCTCCAGCGGGTGTTATGGGAGTTGGGCATGAAAAATATCATCTAAAATATGGACCCCCAGAGCCCCAATGAGGAGTTGTTCACCATAGGAATGAGAAATCTGGTGCTCCATACAGCTCCACCATCTCTCTTTGGGTCCCTAGTGACTATTCTTGCTCCCCACATAGGGCAATCCATAAGTGAGGCTACTCGTACTTTAGCAGATCTGGGGAGGTTGAAACAGTAAGAGCATAGAAGGAAGTATGGGCTACGACTGAAATGAGAGGTGCAAAGAGCCCCATGAAGGTCTTGAGGACCCAGATGTGTATGGATTTGATAAAGGCAGGGGTAGTGAAAGGTAAACCTGATGGGCAGCACAATAAGATTTTGTTAGAACTGTGACACCAATTAAAGCCAGAGCAGTAGTTCCAGCCACTGAGGTCCAGGACATGGAAGACAGAGGCAAAGCCCGATGTCGAGCCTGTGTCCCTGCAAGACTTCCTGGGGGACAGTACTCAGGCAACACCTCAGCCCTGTTTGAGCATTGCAGTCTAACTGAAGTGAGGAGTCAAGGCCCCGACCTTGGGGAACTTGGTGGGGACTGGAGGCCACATGTAAATTAGTATTTCATTGGTCCCGCATGAATGTACAATGTGTCCTGGCACTGGTGGACACAGGAGCTGAACATTCTCTGATTTATGGCAATCCTGAGCATTTTCCTGGGAACCGTGCTGTGATAGATGGCTACAAGGGTAAAGCAATTAGAGTGAACAAAGACCAAATCCCACTGGGGACAGGGTATTTAGTTCCAAAGAAGTATACTCTGTACACTTCTCCCATCCCTGAATATATTTTGAGGGTGGATATACTGCAGGGCCTGTGGTTACAGACCACTGCAGGTGAGTTCAGACTGAGGGTACGTGTGATAAAGGCAGTTCTGAGGGGACATGCTAAGCACCTGCCTGTAGGTCTGCCTGTACCTCAGTGGGTGACAAATACTAAGCAGTATAAATCACATGGGAGAGAACCAAGATGGCAGCATGAGTAGAACAGCGGAAATCTCCTCCCAAAACCAAATATATTTTTGAAAATACAACAAATACAACTTGCTGGGAGCGAGCCTATGGACTTTTAAGCAATACTAGTTATGTAAGTCTTAAGACAACAGCAATCATTTCTGCAATAAGGCAGAGTTGCTCTCCTAGCCAAATCAATATAGATCTTGCAGTCAGATTGCTAAGCAATATTTCCTCCTCTGCTCTTTCCACTGGCCTTCTAACCCTGCCAAACTCCTGCTTCTCAAGAACACCCGCTGCCCCAGGGGAAAGCCCCACCCTTAAACCTCCCTCCCAAGGGCCCCCACACACAAGATGGCAAACTTCCTGCTTCTCTTCCGGGTCCTCAGTTCCTGCCGGCACCACCTGAAGCCCAATCACCTCTCTACACGTTCCCGCCAGCACCAACTGAAGACCAATCACCTCTTTACATATATTTTTGTCACAACCTATATAAATTGAGCCTGAGAAAAATAAAATTGGTCAGCTTGATCAGACATCCTGTCTTGCTGTCTGTTCTTTGTGTCTCTTGCCCCTTCATTCTCTCCTCCAAGTCGTCGACCCCCGTTGAAAGTCCTGCTGGTCGGGACACAACTAATCCTAAAAGAGAGACCAGAAGACAAAGGACAATAGCCAGATTACATCCACACCGATGAGAACCCAGCGCCTCACAAAGGTGGTAAGATACAAGCCGTGGCCCGGTGAGACCCCAGCGCCCCACACCCCAGCTCCGGGCGGGAGGAGAGGAGTCGGAGCAAGGAGGGAGAGGGAGCCCAGGACTGCTAATCACCCAGCCCTAGCCATCTGCGCCAGAGCACAGACACAGTGTGTGCATGGGGTCCTGGAAATTAGGGAAACAGGACAGGAAGACCTGTGAATGGGTCCCACAGCCGGCACACCTGGGACAAAGAAAAGTGAGTGCTTTTTGAAAGTCTTAAAGGGACAGGGACCCCACAGAGGGACAGAAGTGCCCTGGGACACTTAGCCCAGCAGCTGCAAACCTCAGGGAGCTCTGGGTGCCCGAACCCCCACAGCAGAGCTCGGAGGCCCCTCACCGCGATAAACAACCTGCCGCCTGTTCCCCCTCCGATGCAGCTCCACCATATTGCAGCAGAAGCCTGAGGCAGGCCATGCCCACAGCAACTGCAGAGCTAAATAAACTTCATAGCGGCTGGGCAAGATCAGAAGCCCCGTCTGCACACAGCTACCCAGCACAGGCCGCTAGAGGCTGCTGTTCTCCCAGGAGAGGAAGGCCATAAACTGGCAAGAAGGAACTTTCTCTTACCCAACACACACACCAGCTCCCCAGAAATATATCTATTGCCATGAAAAGGCAGAAGAAATTGATACAGACCAAGATCACAGAGGCAAACCCTGAGAAGGAGATAGACCTAACCAGTCTTCCTGAAAAAGAATTAAAAATAAAGCTCATAACCATGCTAATGGAGCTGCAGAGAAATATGCAAGAGCTAAGGGATGAAGTCCGGAAGGACATTACAGAAATGAAACAATCTCTGGAAGGATTTATAAACAGAATGGATAAGATGCAAGACGCCATTGATGGAATAGAAACCAGAGAATAGGAACGCATAGAGGCTGATGCAGAGAGAGATAAAAGGATCTCCAGGAATGAAACAATATTAAGAGAACTGTGTGACCAATGCAAATGGAACAATATCCGCATTATAGGGGTACCAGAAGAAGAAGAGAGAGAAAAAGGAATAGATAGAGTATTTGAAGAAATAATTGCTGAAAACTTCCCCAAACTGGGGGAGGAAATAATCATCAGACCATGGAAGTGTACAGAACTCCCAACAGAAAGGACCCAAGGAGGACAACACCAAGACACATGAAAATGAAAATGGCAAAGATCAAGGACAAGGACAGAGTTTTAAAGGCAGCTAGAGAGAAAAAGGTCACCTATAAAGGAAAACCCATCAGGCTATCATCAGACTTCTCAAAAGAAACCTTACAGGCCAGAAGAGAATGGCATGATATATTTAATGCAATGAAACAGAAGGGCCTTGAACCTAGGACACTGTATCCAGCACAATTATCATTTAAACATGAAGGAGGGATTAAACAATTCCCAGACAAGCAAAAGTTGAGGGAATTTGCCTCCCACAAACCACCTCTACAGGGTATTTTAGAGGGACTGCTCTAGATGGGAGCACTTCTAAAACTAAATAGATGTCACCAGAGAAAATAAAATCACAGCAAAGAAAGCAGACCAACCAAATACTAACTAAAGGCAAAAAATAAAATCAACTACCCACAAAAGCAGTTAAATGAAGCACAAAAGAGCACAGAATAAAACAACCAACATGAAAAGAACAGGGGAGGAGGAATAAGAAGGGAGAAAAATAAAGAATGACCAGACAGTGTCTAAAATAGCTCAATAAATGAGTTAAGTTAGACATTAAGAAACTAAAGAAGCTAACCTTGAACCTTTGAATCTAAAGCCTGCAATGGCAATAAGTACATATCTTTCAGTAATCACCCTAAATGTAAATGGACTGAATGGACCAATCAAAAGACACAGAATAATAGAATGGATAAAAAAGCAAGACCCATCCATATGCTGCTTACAAGAGACTCACCTCAAACCCAAAGACTATAGGAACAAAGAAAGACTGAAGGAACAAAACAGCAGCAGAATCATAGAACCTAAGAATGGACTAACTGTTACCAAAGGGAAAGGGACTGGGGAGAAAGGGAGGGAGGGAGGGGAGGGAGGGATAAGGATGGGGAAAAAGAAAGGGGGCATTACAATTAGCTTGTATAATGTGGGGGGGGCATGGGGAGGACTGTGCAACACAGAGGAGACAAGTAGTGATTCTACAGCATCTTACTACGCTGATGGACAGTACTGTAATGGGGTTTGTAGGGGGGAATTTGGTGAAGGGGGGACCCTAGTAAACATAATACTCTTCATGTAATTGTAGATTAATGACAACAAAATTAATTAATTAATTTTTAAAAATCAATAAACCGCATGGGAGACACAAGGAAATTGGAGACACTCTACAGGAATTGGAGAAGCTGGGCATCGTAAACCCTCTCATAGTCATTTTAATTCCCCAGTGTGGCCACTGAAAAAGCCAAATGGCTCCTGGCATATGACAGTGGGCTATAGGGAATTGAGCAAAGTCACATTCCCCTTGCATGCTGCTGTCCCCTCTATAGCAGCCCTTATGGACACACTCAGCCATGAACTAGGGACATATCATTATGTTGTGGACCTTGCTAATGCTTTCTTCTCTATTGACATAGCACAGGAAAGTCAGGAACAGTTTGCCTTTACATGGGAAAGCTGGCTGTGGATATTCACTGTCCTTCCACAGAGATACCTCCACAGTCCCACCATCTGTCACAGACTTGTATCCCACATGGAAGAAACCTCAAATGGTGCAGATGTATCACTGCATTGATGATATCATGTTCACATCTGATTCTCTTGCAGATTTAGAAGGGGCAGTTCCTAGACTGCTGCAACATCCACAGGAGAAAGGATGGGTTGTGAACAGCACCAAGGTTCAGGGACCTAGTTTGTCAGTAAAGTTCTTGAGGTTGTTTGGTCAAGTAAAAATAAAGTTATTCCAGAAGCAATCATAGACAAGGTCCAAGCTTTCCCACCCCTACCACTGTGAGAGTATTATAAGATTTTGGGGGCCTTTTGGGCTACTGGAGAGTATTTCCCACACTTGGCACAAATTCTGAAGCCCTGATACTGGTTGGTACAAAAGGGCATCAAGTGGGACTGAGATGAAACATGTGCAGCTGCTTTTACTGCTGATAAGCGAGCAGTCAAGGCCATGCAGGCCTTGAGTGTAATGGACTCATCAAGGCCCTGTGAGCTAGATGTTCATGTAACCAAAGATGCCTATGGATGGAGCATTTGGCAGTGGCTTGAATGGACATGCCAACCTGTTGGATTCTGGTCCCAACTATGGAATGGAGCAGAGGTCTGGTACACCTTGATAGAGAAGCAATTGACTGCTGTGTACCACACCTTGCTAGCTAGGGAGCCCATCACCAAAGTAATAACCACCTATCCCATTGTTGGGTGGGGGAGAGACTGGAACCAAAGGCCACAGAGTGGTGTGGCCCAGATGCCTACAGTGTCTAAATGGGGTGCATATTTACAGCAGTGTAGTGCCCTTTCCACTAGCCCTTTAAGTGGAGAACTCCAATGCTTATTGGGGCCAGTGACATATACCAGTGGAAAGCAGGAAGAACTTGCTTTTGAGCCATTAGTATCTGAGAATCCTTATCAGGAGAGAAAAGCCCCTATACCTGAAGATTTTTGGTACACAGATGGCTCCAGTCATGTGCAGCCCCTGAAGTGGAGGGCTGTGGCTTTCCATCCTAAGACTGAGACAATACAGATGGAGGACAGAGACAGGAAGAACACTCAATGGGCTGAGTTGTGGGCAGTATGGCTCGTGATCACCAAAGAGCTCTCCCTTATAGTTGTCTGCACTGATAGCTGGGCTGTCTATTGGGGCTTGACCCTGTGGCTACCCACATGGTACCATACCAACTGGATGATTGGTTACTGGCCCCTTTGGGGACAAGAGTTTTGGCAAGACCTATGAGTCTCTCATCAGACTAAGACTGTTACGGTATAGCATGTGGTTGGCCATTTGCCTTTGGCATCCCCGGGGAATGATGAAGCAGACACATTGGCCCAGGTGCACTGGCTAGATGAAAAGCCTACCTCTGATGTAGCCCAGTGGTTAAATCAGCATTTGTTGCATGCAGGGCAAAAGACAGTGTGGGCTGTAGCTCATCGGTGGGGCTTACCGTTGACCTTTGAAGAAGTCACAGAGCCCAGAAGGAGTGCCTTGTGTACTCTAAGAAAGACTTACACTGAGTCCCACAGCAACATGGATGATAGTAAAGGGGCTGATACCCCTTGTCAGGTGGCAAATAGACTGTATAGGGCCTCTGTCCATAACAGAAAGATATCGGTATGCTGTGACTTCTGTGGACACAGCTACTGGCCTATTGGTTGCTTTTCCTGCATGTCATGCAGATCAGCAAACCACCAAAAGGGGCCCAGAGTGCCTCTTTGCAATCCATGGCCAGCCACAGGTGACTGAGAGCAATCAAGGCACCCACTTCACTGGACATGCTTTACAAGAATGGGTGCAGCAATTAGGAATAAAGTAGAAGTTTCATGTAACATATAACCCTACTGGGGTAGGCATGATAGAGAGGTACAATGATTCATTAAAAACTGGCCTGGAGTTGGACACTAATAGTCTACAGAGCTGGTCAGTTCACTTATGGACAGTGCTACAACATTTGAATGAGAAGCCCCGAAAAAGAGCCTTGAGCCCTGTGGACATGCTAACACAAATTGCTGCCTCTCCTATTCAACTGTATGTGCAAACTAAAGAGGAGTCATTGAAGCCAGGATATGGCCAGCAGAGCAACATCCTGCCACCAGCCCCAACTGCGTTAAACCCTGGACACTCTGTTGAGTGGTTGAGGCCCTGGACATTTCAACACACGGACCAGCTTGGGCTGGCCCTATGGCACCTTGGGAAAAAGGCCTGCTAGCTAGCCTCCTGTTTATTCCTGGAGTAACAGCAGAATGGCCCCCAAAGGTCATGGTAGTGAGAGGTAAAAATGGATGGGAGGTAAGAGTATCTTATGGGGAAGTTTTGTTTTATCTTTATGGCCAGTGCATGTACTTCCTGTAGCCCTATATATTGACCCATTTGTAATTCCCACAGATAGGGGGGGTGAAGGTCTGGTATCTAGACCAAGATGTGATCCCATTCCTGCTACTGTCCTATCACAGGACCACTCTCTTGCATGCATTCTACCTGATGGACAAGATTTGCCTATGCTGGTGTCATTACAGCATGTATCTTATCGCCCTTAAGGTTATTTTCTTCTACAGTTCCTGTGACCTGGATCCACCCTGTGGCTGCAGCTGCCATGTGATGAGTGCACTGAACTCCCTACCACTTCAGCTACTGGCCTCCTGTGGAATGCGCAAGCTATGGACTTAATCTGAATAGGACTTTGAACCTAGCTGAATCCTCCAGCTTGAGGATTATCATAATTTTATTGCTGTTGTTATTGTACATTATTAGTCTGATTACAGTGCTCCAGTTTTCTTGCACAGGAGCCATTGCAGAAGATGGGGAATAGATTGTGAGGCAAGATTTCTGGAGGAGTATCCTGTGGGTAAAATTGCAATATTTCCAGAATCTCTTGCTGGCCTTAGTGCATCTCCATACCAATAGGTCATTACAAGGTGGGTGAGGCCAAGGGCACACCTGGACCAGAGAGGTTTGATGGGGCCTGGCAGCCAGGTTGTAAGAGATGCAGGTGAGCAGAAGTAAACAACTGCTTGTAAGCAATAAATGCATTTCTCCTACTTTATTTCTCCCTTTGACTGATTTCAGCTTCACAGGTTATTTGCCCCAGGTGGGAACATATTTTCCCCCCTGGACTTAGATCCCTCTTGAATGATATTTATCCTTCC
Organism: Manis javanica; assembly: GCF_040802235.1. Classification (NCBI taxonomy): domain Eukaryota; kingdom Metazoa; phylum Chordata; class Mammalia; order Pholidota; family Manidae; genus Manis; species Manis javanica. The sequence continues at coordinate 90,366,754 of NC_133161.1, forward strand.
TGGACTTTGTTCTTTCCAGGAAGAAAAAGGAGCTAGCAATCCAAATTAACATAGGATTTGTGTACACAAGAACTACCATCAGCTTGCCTTCAAAATTCAATAAAATCTCATTACTTTGTTACTGGCCCTGTTCTCTAAATTCAATCCTCTCTTTCAGCAAATAACAAGTGAAATATTCTTTTGACTGATAACAAAGCTGCATTCCCTTTTCCTCAAATTTCCTGGAACAATCTTAAAATTTTATATTTACCTTAGTGAAATATGTAGTGCATATTTTGAATTCTTGAAATATTTTGTCCTCTCCAAATATGTCGACTGACTTGAGAATATTTTGAGTTACACAGATCTTGATGTAGAAACTGCAGAATTGAATGAAATATCTCAGAATGTCTAATTAATTGAACTAAAATAATCAAATGACTGATATTGTGACTAAAATTACCATACTATAAATGTGCTCCAGTTTTTAAAAAACACTCTCATGAACTTTCCTGAGAGAGCCACAGAGTATAGTCTCTATACCTGCAGATTTAACATCCAGAAGTTCAACTATTAAAGGACAACTCAGAATTATGATATGTACCAACTGATCATTTTTTGTAGGAAATCAACTTTGAACCCAAGCTTTGAGACTCATGTGAGGAGTTGAGGAAATTAGCTAATGAATGCGTCTTTCTGAACATCATATCCATCTCTGGGTACACATCAAAAGCATATGCAAGTGTGATGTCAATGCCAGTTGTTAATTGCTTTGCATGTATAGTATTTGTTTGTGTTATGTATTTGTAGTTGGAAAATCCATTTATTCATTTGTGCACCAAAGATTAGTGTGTGTTAGTTATTAGGGATTCTGTAGTGAACAAATACAGGAAAAGTCTTTGTTCTCACCAACTTGCACTGTATGGTGGAGATAGACAGTAAACAAATGAGATAATTACAGATTGTAATGTGTGATTAAGGAAATAAATTAGGTGATGTGTTACCAAGTAAATGCAGGAGGACAACCATAAATAGATGGGTTAGAAAAGGCCTTCTGGGGAATTAACACCTGAGTTCAGACCTGAAGGGAGAAAATAACGGTACCAAAAGTTAATTATTAGCTGTTGCTGGAGAAAATCAAGTATATATAGAAAGAGGTGATGCTATTCACATATTATGGAGGTACTTAAGCATCAAATGCCATCAGTAGATATGATGTGATATGATTAAATGCTTTTGCATTATGTACCCACTTTTTGATGAGATATTTTGGTCCTCAGGACAAAAGAAAGCCACTGCTTAGGCTATAATGTGCTATTTCATTAGCACAATATTTAGAACAAACAGTATTTCTTATAGCTGTCTTCTGTTACCAGAGAAAGTGTTACCTTAGAGGAAAAGTAAATCAAATATATAAATTTCAACTATATTTCTATACACTTGCAATGAACAATGTGAAAATGAAATTTTAAAATTCCATCTACAATGACATCCAAAAGAATAAAGTACTTAGGAATAAATTTAAGAATGTTAGTGCAAAATTTATACTCTGAAAAGTATAAAACATTGTTGAAAGAAACTAAATTAAGATCTAAATAAATGGAGAAGCATCTGTGTTCATGGGTCAGTCAATATTGTTGAAGTGGCAATACTCCTCAAATTGATCCACAGAATCAATACAATCTTCATCAAATCCAAGCTGGATTTGTTGTACAGACTGACAAAGTGATCCTAATATGGAAATGCAAGGGACAGAGAATAACTAAAACAATTTTAAAAGAGAAGAACAAAGTTCAACGATTCACATTTCTCAATTTCAAAACTTAATACAAAGGTACAGTAATCAAAACCACATGGTACTGGCATAAGGACAATGTACAGATCAGTAGAGTAGAATTGAGAGTCCAATTTTAAAATGGACAAAAGATATGAATAGACATTTCTCCAAAGAAAATATGTAATAGTCAATAAGCACATGAAAAGATGTTCAACATGATTAGCCATCAAGGAAGTGTGTAACTCAAACCCACAATGAAATACCACTTACTACCCATTAGAATGGCTACCATCAGAAAGGGAGTAATGAGCACGTGAGGATGTGGAGAAACTGGAATGCTCATACACTTCTAAAATGGAACAGATGCTTTGGAAAATAGTCTGGCAGTTCCTCAAAAGATTAAACATTGAGTTACTATCAAGTCCACGTTTAGAGACACAACAAGAGAAATGAATACCTATATCTACATAAGAAATAGTACAAAATGTTCATAGCAGCATTATTCAGAATAGGCAAAAATTATAAACAACCCAAGATTCACTAGTTGATGAATGGATTAAAATGTAGTATAAAGTAGAATATTACTCAGCCACAAAAGAATGAAGTACTGATATATGCTGCAACGTGGATGAACTTGAAAACATTAGGCTAAGTTTATGTGAAAGAAGCCAGTCACAAAAGACCATTTAATGTATGATTTCATTTATTTAAATGTCCAGATCTGGAAAATCTATAGAGACAGAAAGCAGATCAGTGGGTACCTAGGTCTAGGGTAGGGAGGCAAAGGAAAGAAATGGAGAGTAACTGCTAAAAGTTATTGGGTTTCTTTTTGAGGTGATAAAAATGTTATAAAATTGATCATGATGATAGTCACACAATCTGTGAATACACTAAATAGTATTTAAATGGGTGAATTGAACAGCATTTAAATGAATACATATTGAATTGTATATCAATAAAACTTTTATATTTCAAAAAAGTAAATCAGAAACAATACAGGAAACATCAATAGTCCTATCATTGAACCTTAAAATCAGGAAAGTCAACAAGAATTTATCAAGTCAATTTATCTATCTTGCCTTGAGTCATGACCTCTGTGTAATAACACAACATGAAAATCTGTTCTGTTTTTCAGACTTTAAGAAAAGGAACATTCATCAGATTCCTCAACAAAATGTTTCAGTTCTGACAACTTTGTGAATCAACAGTCTTCCCTAAGAACAACCTCATGTTAGATTTTAGGCTAAGATTAATCTCCCTTGAAGAGAAAAGATTAATATCTTAATGACTGTTTCCTATTTTTCTGGATGTTTATCTTTCTGTTCTAGAAGAGTCTAGTGCTAATATATTTTGCCTCTGCTCTACTGATCTCTTCTCAGGCTTGTTTTTTTATTGCAAATGGTGATGTTTCACATCTTAATTTAAGACAACAGCGATGCTGTACAAATGGGTAATTTCTCCCTGCTTTCCTTTCTCCCTGTTGTTATTTCTAAAATGAGGTTATCTGATCCTATCAGTTTCATGGGTTACAGTGCGATATATGAGCTCATATACAAAAGGGAAAGTATCACCCAATAGCATCATTTTAAAGATAATATATTATTATTCTATAGTTTTGCCAACCCCCAAAAGTTCCTTTTCTTCCTTAAGAGGGGTGCTTTTAAGTGCCTTATTTTAAGGTTATTATTTTCTCTTTGCCGGAGGCCATAAGCCCTTAAATCAGCAGATTTTTAAATTCCATTGCCTTCTGAAAACCTGAAATCACACTGGGAAGTGTGAGGAAAAGAGCTGCAAAGTAACTGTTCCTGGGGGAGAAGAGCTCTTCAAGAAAATGGAAAGGAGGAAGGGAAGAGTGGCAGGTAAAAACGATATGCGGACTTGCATTTAGGTTTTTCTCTCTTCTACGCAACATATTTAGATGGCAGCCTGCCCTCAGGTATACTTTATTAGTTATCTCCTAGAGCTTCCTCGAGAGTTCTGGCTGAGACATTCCTCATCTAAAAAAGTTCAGTAATAGATAATGAAATCATTATTATTTTAATGCACTAAGAACTCATCCCACAAAGATAATCTTTTCTCCAGATTATGCTGTGTCTAATTTGTGCTTTTTTCAAAAAGCACAAATTAGATTCTTTTGTTAATGGGATCCCGGTTTCTCTAAGATAGTTAAATTTGTGTCCTCAAATGAAAGTCCACTTAGGCACAACTATTACAGAATACTATATGAAGCACTGTGGGGTTAAGCAGATGACTTAGACACAACACTTAAGCATCTTAGAATCTAATGAGGAATAAAGGACACAAATAACTTTGATACAAGGCAGAGCATGACAAAAGTCATCTTATCAGCATTGGTATTGGCTGATGATTTCCCAAAGATTTCCTTCTGTGTTTAATTCCCAATTGGTCTTAAGATTTTGAATAAAATGCAAATATTAAACGACCATCCAAATATGAGGTCTCTACTCACTGTTATGTATCATTTCCTCCAGTTGCTGTCCTGATAAAAACAACATTCAAGTCCTTTAATGCTCTAGCATTTAGATAGCTTTTCACTGGGATATTTGTATCCTCTAAATGAAAAGACAATGATAGGCCAGAAAAGCAGAAGGTTTCAAAAGTAAGCCAGAGACTCTAGCGGAAAACTATTTAATTCTTTATGATCTTAAAAGATCCAGGTGTTTTTAGATTTCCTCAATGGTTGGATCTTTCTTTAGATAGCTCTCACAAAAACGCACATAATGTTAACACCTTAAAATTCACCAATGTTATGCATAAATATCTGAAACATTCACAGACAGATGCAAAACTCCCAATTCCCTTCTTACACCACAGAATTACCTGAATGGTTCTTTTAAAGCAGAACAATGAGGTTTCTCTCTGGCAGAAACATTTTCATTTAGAAGATGGTTATAAAGACTCTTAATCCTCTGTGTATATAAATCTCATCTCTTTGCAGTATTAGTCATGTCCATTATATTTTCTCACTTTCCTCTAATGCTTTAACTATTTACCCCAATATCATACCCACTATCAAACCTAAAAGTTTAGTCTTTGACAGGCTGACCAGATAAAGCTCACTGGTTAACTTTGACTGCCCAGTACATCTAGTGAACCTTTAAAATATTTTTTAATTCCACTGATACAGCAAAAATTCCTGATCCCATATGAATTCACCTGTTGTCTTATGAAAGGTTGATTCCGCCCCATGAAGTTTTGTTGAAGTTCATTTGCTCATATTCAGAACCCCAAAGTAGACATGTGTTTCTTTTCCAAGAGCAGATATTAAAAGAAACAGAGAAATAATCACGTGATAAAATTCAAGGGATGTAATAAATATATCAGCTATGGTACCTGTCCCACCATAGTCTTCGCTAGGGAGCTCTGCTTTGTTCCAGGAGAATGTGACCTCACCAGACTATAGCTGAATATTGGCCAATCAATAGTTTGGTTAGTGATCTATGATGTATCCTGGTGTGGAAAGTTAATGAGTCCTTATCTTGAAAGTTAATGAGTCCTTATCTTGAAAATTTAGTGAGAAGATAAGGAATAAACACCTCACTCTCTCAGTTTCTTGTGTCCATAACAGGAATGGTAATAAAAGCATTTACAACAAAGCAGAGGTTACTAAATTTTATTAAGGCACTTAGTACAGGGTCTGGCATGTAGTAAATGTGTCATCATCATCATTATCATTTTGAATAGCTGTCTTCTATTCAAAATCCTTCCATGAGAATGTATATGTAATAATATGTGTGTAATAAGCTGAAAAATGAAAGCAATGAGGGATGCCTACCCCTACCATATAAGAAAATGAAAATCAAAGCCACTTTAAGTAAAATGATAAGGGATTTACACAGAAAGAGACAGATATAATTTGCCTCTGAAATTGACTAAAATCTATATGGGAATTCAGTATATGATAAAGGTGGCATTTCAAATTATTGTAGAAAAGATACATTATTAAATTTTTAATAACTGTTTTTGGGAAAGTTTAGCACTTATTTGGAAAATAAAATAAAATCTCTAACTCACTTCTCACATCCAAATAAATTCTAGGTGGGTCAAAGATTTAAATCTAAAACATGAAAGTAATAAAAGAAAAATATGGATGAATATTTTATAATTTGGAGAATGTTTTTCTAGGATGAAAAGAGATTCTGAAGGCATTAGAAATTGATGACTATAATTAAAAGCAAATGTTTGGGGGGAAAGTTAAAAGCAAATGTTTGGGGGGAAAGTTAAAAGCAAATGTTTGGGGAAAATCATGAAGTCAAAGACAAATAGCAAATAGAGAGGATCTGTCACACAAATGAAAGTCTAAGGAATAATTTCCATAAAATACAAAGAGCTCTTAAAAGTAAGATAACAACTAAGCTTTCAATAGAATAATGGACAAAGGACATAGAAATGACTAATAAATCTAGGAAAAACAGTCAATTTTTTACATTAAATAAGTATCTATTTTAAACAATTAAATATCAATTTACAACTATGAGATCAGCTAAGACTTCATTTCCAGCTATCAGTGTTGTTGAGGATGTAGGAGAAACAATTTGATTCATTGCTAGTGGGAGCAGAGATTGGTGCAGTGGCTTTAATGGCAACTTGATATTTCCAAATTTTCAAATGAAGAAATGTACATTCCCTTTTACTCAGCAACTCCATTTCTGGAGTTGGACAAAATACAAGAGTATGCATAAAGATGTTCACTGCAACGCTGTTCATAAGAACAAGATACTGGAAACAGCTTAAATGACCATTCATAAGGCACTGGTTAAGTAAATTCTACACACTACAACACCATACACCCATTAATAACAACCAAGGGGAGATGGCTATATTGCATGTAGTGACATGGAAAATGTTCAAGATGTATTTTTAGTGGAAAAAGGAAATGACAGAAGAAAGTGCTTAATATGAATATGAACCCATTTATGCATCATAGTATCAGTACAAGTATGCATTCTATGCCCCATTGATATATTCATATGTACATAATATGTGCATATTTATTAAAATACATTGGTGGGGTATATATGCATAGCTAGATGATAAATGGTCATACTATGCATATATCTATAAGTAGTAGTATGTGTGGTGGTGGTGGTCATGGTGTTTATATACACTTGAAGAGTATTTGCACGGTGTACCCCAAACTGGTAACCTTTGGGGAATGGGATGGAAAGGGAGGCATTCAGGAAGGAAAGCAAGAACCTTTACTTTTTATTCTTATGTTACACATTTCCAAGCTATTAGAATATTTTTATAATGAATGTATGCTACTTTTATAATTTAAAAAACTCATAGAAAGTAATATGTTTTTTCTAAATCCTGCTATGGCTCCCTATGGCCAAAAAATTAAGCCCAAACTCTTCAGCACACCAAAGGCTGCCATGATTTGTTTCTTATCTCTCCCCTTCTTTTTGCTGCATCTCCTGTAATCCCTTCCTCTTCTGCTCCCCTCCCCACGGTGGTGGTAATTTCCCTGTCTGCTCTCAGATCCACTCTCTGCCCTTTTTCCTTTGTTCTGTATCATAGGAAATGATATTTCCTAAGCTCCCTTGCCCTTCAGCTTCTGGGTGGAACTGCAGTGGGAACCCTGGCAGGAAATGGACAGGCAGGAGTTGGGAAGAAGCCAGGGTATTTCTCCCTCCTGCTCTGCTTCAGATCACCATCTCTAACACTGACTGTGTCCCCAGCCGCCATGGGACAGGTTCCTCTTTCATGGACCTAGCTCCCATGGGGCAAGTCTACTGTGACTCCTGCTCCCACAAAGTGGTCGCAGATCCTGGATCTGGTAACATCACTCTGTGTCCCTCCAGTGCGAGGGAAGATAGCAGCTTCCTGCTTCTGCTGAACTCTGAGCTGCCTCATCACCTCTGTTTGACTTCTCAGCTCTTCCACCACTTATGTAACCAATTCTCTGCATTAAATCTCCTGTTTTTAAATACTTAAAGTGCTGTGTGTTTTCCGGCTCAACAAGAACGATACACTATTCCCTCTTCCAGCAGCAATAAAAAACTGACACAGTCTGCTCACCCTTGCTGCGCTGAGCACAGGGAACACTTCAGTACCCCCAGGGCTTTCGTTCAAGTAGTTCCCTCAGCTTAGAATATCATTTTTTCCAGTGTCTTGCAGTCAAAAACTTACTCATTCCCTAAGGCTCAGCCCAAAGCCTGCCTTCTCCAGGAATCCTCCTCTAATCCTCAATCACCCCCAGTCTGCATTTCAACCACATCTAGAGAGCAAATGGATTATCTCAATGCACTTACTGTCAAATATTAAATAAAGACTCCAGGGACAAGTGTATCTTAGGTCAATCACCTGACACCTCATTGGCACTTAAGGTGTTCTTTTTTTTTTCTATTTTGAAAGGTTAAGAAGTAGTCACCTCATCAGACAGCCTTCCCTGACCAGCCTGTATCAATACTTTCCCTTCTTTTCCCAAGTCCCATCCCACCTCCATCTCTCCATCTGCTTAGTGAACTTTCATATCAGACATTGTAAAAGACAATCAGCAAATCAATGTCCTGGTGTTTACTGAGAGTCATGTGGGCAGAAATTTTGTCTGTTGTGTTCCCTGCCATGTTCAGAACACCTGGAACAGCACCTATTTAATGAATGAGTAATAAATGAATGACAGTGCACTTTGTTCTGGATCATGTAAGGCAGGGAGAGGGATGGAATCCTTGGCAGAAGGATACCGATTCTGTCTCTTTCTAGCCTCAATTTACTTAATCTCCCTCTAGCTTACAAAGCTCTGGCCTCACTACCTTTTCTCAGATTCCTGGACCCACTAAGACCTTTCCAAACTCAAGCTCTTTTTCATCTTTAGATCCCAGCTTAAATGTTTCCCATTTTTCTCTTCCCCTTGTTTGTTTCCTTCATACTGTTTATTAAACTTGCAGTCCTTTATTTGATTCTCTCATTAGAATAGTAGGTCCATTAGGCTTAGGGCCATGTATCCCTAGCATCTATGCCTGGTACATTAACAGGCACTCATTCTTTTTTAAAAAGGCTGAAAGAATGTTGCTGAATGAATCAAGAATAAATTTTCATTTACAATTTTAGTCAAGGTCTACTGGGTGGTCCACCATGTAATTCCTGGGGTCAAACCAGAAGAGAAAATTCCCTAGATAGAAATACTGGGAGGCTTCCACTTACCACAGTTGTGTTCAGATTAGAAAATTCCCCTGCAACCACTCTATTCACATAAATGAGACCCTATTGACTGATTACCACTTACAAGAGTTCTATACTGAAGCCAGGGTTATTCCTTCAACCAATAGCTGCCTATCTGAAAATAAAGAAAAAAGTATTCTCTGAAGATTCTTAAAAGATGCTCTTGGGCAAAGCACCCTCTTTCACATGATCTGCATTTTGTATTGATTATCAAAGGCCTTCAGTAATTTCAAGTAATGTTTTTCATTTTATTTTGGACACACAGTATTAGCAGCAATTCAACTCCCTTCTCAAAGCTAAAGACTTACCTTCTGTGGGTAAAATTATAACATTTCCAGAATATCTCACCTGCCTTTAGTACATCTGCATATCAATAGGCATTCAGTGGTGGAAAGAAGTATGGCTTTAGTACATTTGCATCCTTCCTCAGGGATGGAGAGAAAATTCATCTCCATATCAGTGGTAATTACCTGAGCAAGAGGGCTTATCTGTACCTGAGAGATGAGGGGGAGGGCCGGTTTTGCTGCTGCTGGAGCAGTAGAGAGAGATGGGCTGGACTGCAATGTTGTAAGCAATCAATGGGTTTTGTTAGGAAAGAGTATAAAACCTAAATGTGATTTATTCCCACTAGGATGTTTAAACACTTTAACAGTAAGGTATTAACAAAGGGTCACGTAGTGGAAGCTGCTCGGCTGAGAGTGGGGCTGGGGATGGGGGAATTGATAAGGGCCTGGCAATACCTGTTTGAGTTTTTTGAACCTACGAATAAAATTAAGACATGTAAAGGAAATATATAACTGGCTTAGGCTGCGTCTGGGAAAGAATGTGAACCCTGTAGTACTCAGCCAATGAGAAACCAGGGGAGGGACTCGCGTACTAGGAGATAAATTATTGGCGCCAAACTCCTCAGGTGTGCCTGCTCACCTGATCTTGCAAGATGGTCATTAAAGCCTCGCTCCGCTGTTCTCTTTGTCTCCATGTCCACTTGTTGAATTTGGACCAGTGAGTGTGTTTCTCACAATTTGGGGGCTCGTCCAGGATCCTCTTGCCTGTGCAAGGTGGGGGCCCAAGCAGAATGGGAAGACGCATCCTGCCTGGCTTTGGGCGGCCTGCTCAGTCTGGAGATCTCACCTTCGCACGGAAGCCAAGGGGAGACCCAAGACTGCTGTGTGGAGACAGCGTGACCGACGCAGGGGAGAAAACGCAGGCACCGCGGCAACCAGGCAACCTTGTGCATGAGCCAAGGTGGGAAAATTGGCTATAAGTACTGCCTTGGTGGTTGGGCATTTTTCAGAGGTCAACTGTGTGTGGCTGAGATGTGTAATCTCGGGGTGTGTGCAAGAAACTTCCATTATGGGGAATTGAGTACACAGGGAACTCAGACACAGGGACCTCTTGAAGGATGGGAAATACAAATTCTAGGTCTAGGGAAGCAGAGAAAGGGAACCAGATGAGCTCCTTTGGAATTCCCCCAAGATAGCTTGCTGGGGTGAAGGTTACGGTACTGGCAGGACACCTCCTGTACCGGGTTAAGGACAAACAGAAGATGATCAAATTTTGCTGTTTTGTCTGGTTTAAAGTTAGATCAGATGAAAACTGGCTTTGCCAGGTTTGAGTCATTTTTTGATGGTAATAAAGCCTCCAGTTCACCTGAGGAATCTGTTGGTTAACAAGGGCGCTTCCCCTATTTCCCCTCAACACCAGGGAAGGGAAAGCTAGGGAGGAGAAACTACAAGAGACCTCCCAGGACAAGCCCTGGTGTTGTTGGGGGAGCATTGTGCGTTTTTCTCGGTCCCTTTCCCTGCCGCACCCGCAGCAGAGAGTTGAGAGGTGGGGACACGGCGGTGAGGCAGAGTGAAAGTTTTTTGGGAGTTACTTCTAGAGAGAGAAAGTGAGGCTGCCTCAGGAAGGTGGGGTGCCCTGGGAGGTTGGATAGAGAAAGTTTTACAGTAAAAGGTTGTGCACTTTGAGGGTGCTGGCGGCCTCAGAGAGAGGAGCGCCCCAGGGGTTGGGGGTTCCCTCTTTAAGGATTCTTTAGGAGTGTGGCTGGCACCTGAAGGTGTAGACTTGTTAGGTGGTCTCAGGTATCTTTGATGAGACATTGTATTTCTTATCAGTCCTCTGGGTAATTCTGCAAAGTTAGCTTAACACAAGAAATTTACTGCTTTTAGTCCCCTCCCAGGATGGCAGCTTCCTGGTTTAGGAGCTTATCAGGACTGGCTGCCCTTTTTCCAAGGGGGGCAGAGTTATTGTCTGTTTGCTAATGAGTAAGTTGAGGGTCTTGCTTCTTGACCTCCTGGGTATTAAAATGCAATCTTTGGGGTGGAATCCTTCCTGCCTTTTGCTATGTTATTTACGGCTGTGCCTGCGTGCTGAATTGATTGCCTGGGTTGCAGACTATTTGGAGTCAAAAAGAAAAAAAATAGCATATAGATAAAGTTTTAAAAAAAAGAAAAGAAGAGGCTGAGCCTGTATGATTAATATAATAAAGACAGGCTATGCTGAGGTACCCTCTCCTTTATCTGAGTAATATTCAAACATTCCAGGCCAAGTTGCTCCTGTCTTTTTGAGCTTTAATTAATTAACTCTAGGTCTTTTTAGTAGATTTTCCTGGCCTTTCTGTCTTTCCACCCTACTCATATCTCATATCAACAGGCGTTCAGAGGGGGAAGTATGGCTTTAGTGCATTTGCATCTTTCCTCAGGGGTGGAGAGAAATTCATCTCCATATCAATAGGTAATTACCTGGGCAACAGAGGGCTTATCTGTACCTGAGAGGTGAGGGGGAGGGCCGGTTTTGGGCTGATGCTAGAGCCTGAAAGAGAAACGGCCCCAGACTGCAGCTGTGAGTCGTAAATAGATTTTAAACTTTATTTTTCCCTTTGATTTCAGTTTTTAGAGGTATTTTGCTCCAGGATTTCCTCTCCCCAGACTTAACAATCTAAGAAGGACTTAGAGTTTCCCCTTGCCTTCTGGGGAGTCCACGAGGAATCCCAAGACGTTTCCATTGAGAGAGGTCCCACTAGGACAAGAGGAAATTTGTTAATGCTCCCCTCATGGGTACTGAGGTGAGAAATTTTAAGCATTGCTAGAAGATCTCTTTGGCCAGGTGGACCCGCTAGACCAATACCTGCGACCTAATATATATACTTAGGTTGAACTGATGTCCATCATGAATATCCCATTCCCTGGTGGTGAGGGAGGGTGATCAGGAGAGCTGCTGTGTCCATTTGGGAACTGAAAGGAAAGGAGCGACACATAGCAGCAATTCACCGGAGAGTTCCGCTTTATTAGGGAAAGGTGCTGGGTTATATAGGAGGGGGCATGAATTGATTGAGGTGTCACTTCTACGGGGCTGGTGGCTGTTGGCTAGGTGCTGGGATTGGGAGGGGGGCGAGAGGTGATTGGGCTTCAGGTGGCGCCGGCGGGAACTGAGGACCCCGAAGAGAAGCCAGAAGTTTGCCATCTTACTGGTGGGGACCCTTCAGGAACAAAAACACCCACTGGGCCAGGGTGTCCAGTCAGTGGAACAAAAGTTCCCAAATGTAGATCCCAGATGGGATAATAATAATCTAGGGGATTGAATTAAAATGTGAGATCTTTGAGGGCTAATTATAAAGGGAATTAGGGAATTGGCCCCAAGATCTCAAAATGTTTCTAAGGTGTTTGAAGTTGAAGTCCAATGGGAAAAGGAAGAAACCCCAACTGCATTTTCATAGAGACTCAGGGACCAGATGAGAAAGTATTCAGGACCTGACCCAGAAGCTCAGGTAGGACAAGGTCTTTTAAAAGTCAATTTTGTAACCAAAAGTTGGCCAGATATTGCTAAGAAGTTACAGAATTTAGATGGATGGAATGAGAAACCTATGGAAGAATTACTAAGAGAAGCTCAAAAGTGTTTGTTAGAAGAGAGGCTAGAAGCTTGTATTTCAAATTGTTAGAGGGAGAGCCAGACCCTCTCCAATGGACCCCAGGGGAACTGCAAATTCTAGAGTAATTGAAAGCAATCCTTAGTCACCACCGCAGTCCTGGCACTCCCATCATTAGAGAAGCCGTTTCACTAGTTTTTTACTGTTGAACAAGGTTCTCTGTAGGGTTTTGACCCAAGCCTGGGGAGGAAAGAAACAACCAGTGGCCATTATGTCTAAACTATTGGACCCTGTCTCTTGAGGATGGACTGAATGCGTTCAGGCAATCGCAGCCATGGCCTTACTGGTGGAAGAGAGCAGGAAATTAACTTGGAGGAACCCTCACAGTCAGTAGTCCTCACCAGGTTCGGGTCATGCTTACTTAATCAGTGGGCTGGGCACTGGCTAACATTCTCAGATTTTAAAATATGAAGCAAGTTTACTTGAAAAAGATGACCTGATCTTAACCACAGACACCTGTCTCAATCCGACCAGCTTCCTATGGGCAGGGGAGGCTGAAGGCCAATCAGAATTGAGCCATAGTTGCATGGACCTCAGAGAGTATCAGACTAGAGTCAGGCCTGATTTAAGGAAAGCTCCTCTAGGTGGGGATCAGCTCAAACCTGTGAGTTGTTTGCTCTTAATCAGGCCTTAAAATTACTTTCAGATAAGGAAGGCACCATTTATACAGACATGCCTTTGGAGTAGTCCATACCTTTGGAAAGATTTGGACAGAAAGAGATCTTATAAATAGTAAAGGACAAGAATTGATTCATTGGGAGATTAATTAAAGAGGTTCTGGAAAATCTTGTCCTTCCAGCTGAGATTTCTATAACGTGAATGGTCACCAGAAAGGAAGTTCTTATGAAGAAGCAACAGGTAATAGGATTGCTGATGTAGCTGCTAAAGAGGCTGCATGTGAGGATGAAATTAGATTTTTGAACCTCACCCCAAATATCCCTAAAATCTCATTGATCCCAAAGTTTTCCAAGAAGGAGATTAAGAAGCTACAGGAGGTGGGGGCATCTCAAGATGAGAAAGGGTGGTGGACTTTACCAGATGGGAGAGAAATGATTGGCCAGCCTATTATGAGAGAGCTGATGAACATGTTACACAGGGGGAACCATTGGGGTCCTCAGGCGATGTGTGATGCTTTGCTAAAGGTTTATGGGTGTATTAGCATTTACACCATAGCTAAACAGGTTTGTAGGAGCTGCACAACGTGCCAAAGAATTACTAAGAAATGTATGAGAAAGCCAGTATCTGGAGAGAGATTCCCAGGAATAAGACCATTCCAAAGTATTCAGATTGACTTTACTGAGATGCCGACAAAGTGCGAAAGCTTAAATATTTAGTAGTGATTGTTGACCATCTCACTGGATGGGTGGAGGCCCACTCATTAACAACTGCAATGGCAGGATCAGTGATAAAGGTACTTTTAGAACAAGTTATTCCTAAGTTTGAGTTCATAGAAAATGTTGATTCAGATAATGGGAGTCATTTTACTTCAAAAGTACTACAGGGAATAATGATTATTATATGAGCTACCATATCTGGGAAGGGCAACAGACTTGCCCACTATGGAAACAAAAGATCAATTTTTAAGAGAATATGTGCTGGCCATGTCTTCTAACTTATCTTCTCTCAAGCTGAAAGGACTCCTCACCCAGACTCCCCCACTTGAGTTCTTCGCTCACTGCTTCCAGCCTAGAGACCTGGTGTTAGTAAAATCCTGGAAAAAAGATCGACTCCAGCCCAGCTGGGAAGGCCCCTACCAAGTGCTCCTGATTGCGGAGACTGCAGTGAGGATGGCTGAAAAGGGTGGGACTCATTACACCAGAGAAACTGACTGGGGGATCTGGGGACAAAACAGAATTGGCAGGTGTCCCAGGTGGCTAACCAACCCTTAAGGCTGAAACTAAAAAGAACCTAAAAGTATTAACTTTTATCCTTCTAACTCTGTATTTCACAGGCAAGTAGCAGGAAGCCCTAGAATGGGAAGGAACTCCTGGTTATCCTGTCAAACTGGTAATCAATATTACTAAAACATCAAGCCCCAAACCATTAGGTTTGATGCTTGTCAGGTTCTCTCTTGTGGTGACCTAAATGACCACAGACAGCTTTCTGGAGATAATAAGTATCTCTGTCCTGAATGGACAAATCTTAATAGAATAAAAAAAGGCAAGTAGGTCCCATGTTCAAGGCGGAGCAGTGTTTGGTGGACTACCCAGTTTCAAGGGTGGACAGCCCCTCATGCAGTAGAAAAATCTTCAAAAAGAAAGGTCCACTTAGCTAAAGGAATTCTTCCTGACAGTTGCCAGGGTAAACAGTGTAAACCGCTTTTATTAACTATACATAAACCTCAAGACAGACTCGGTGCAGATGTCATTGGAGTAGATCCTGTGGGAAGGTTTGGTCTTAATTTAATCAAAGGCAAGACTTCACCCATAGTAGCCACCCCCAATCCTGAGGGAAATATTGAGCCAGAGCTTCCCCAAAATGACCCTAGACTAGTTACTGTAATAGAGATAAAAGATCTAAAACAGACTCTTGAAATAGAGATAGGTTATGGAGACACCAACGCCTGGGTAGAGTGGGTTAAATTTTCAGTACTTGCTTTGAATAAAAGCGATTGTTATGCATGTGCTGCTGGATGGCCACAGGCGCAGGTGGTTCCCTCTCTGCTGGGACACAGATCCCACTGAGATGAACTGCATGTTGGCCCTGTACCAGGACAGGGACGCTTGGGGAAATGAGACTTGCAAGGGCTTGTCTTTACTCTCTCATGCACTAAAGAAGTCAGACCCAAGGGCAATCCCCTCTTTTTCTATAGGGAAGATGAATCACTCCTCATGCCTCTCTAGGCAAGGGGAAGGTTTCAGAACTCCTGTGGGGAACTTACTGACTTGTACCCATATCCTAAATGTCTCTAAAGAGGGCAACTTCTCGAAATTACGCATCCCCCAGTGGATGTTTGGTGGTACTGTAGAAAGGGGAACCTGTGCTACTTGTTGCCACCCACCTGAACTGGGACTTGTGCTTTAGTCCAATTGGCCATTCCATTTACCCTAGCATTTCTCTCCACACCCAATGAAAAAATGTTCATAGAAGTCAAATGTATACATTGACTCAATCGGAGTCCCCAGGGGAGTCCCTGATGAATTTAAAGCTATAAATCAAATAGCTGCAAGATTTGAGTCAGTACTATTTTGGTGGTCCACCATCAACAAAAATGTAGATTTAGATCATTAACTATACCAGGGATGCTCTTCAAGGAGTAGCTAGTCAACTAGATGCTACCAGCAGGATGGCCTGAGAGAACAGAATAGCATGTGTTAGCAGAAAAAGGAGTCTGTGTTAAGTTAGGAGGAAAATATTGTACTTTCATCCCAAATAATACTGCCCCTGATGGTACTATTACTAAAGCCCTGCAGGGACTCACCACTTTAGCTAATGAATTAGCTGAAAACTCTGGCATCAGTGACCCTTTTACAGACTGGTTGGAAAGATAGTTTAAAAAAAATAGAAAGGTATGGTTGCCTCTTTTAACATCCCTTGTTACAGTTGCGAGAGTTCTAACTGCTGTAGATTCTGTATCATCCCTTGTGTGAGAGGCTTGACTCAAAAGCTTATAGAGGCAGCCATAAACAAGATTAGAGAAATTTGAGAAAGGACCAAGCATGAATTAAAATACATTACTGGGAATAAAATCAAATTCTTAAATAAAAAGAGTGGGGAACTGTTAGGAAAGAGTATAAAACCTAAATGTGATTTATTCCCACTAGGATGTTTAAACATTTTAACAGTAAGGTATTAACAAAGGGCCACGTGGTAGAAGCTGCTCAGGCTGGGGGTGGGGGTGGGGATTGATAAGGGCCTGGCAATACCTGTTTGAGTTTTTTGAACCTACCAATAAAATTAAGACATGTAAAGGAAAGATATAACTGGCTTAGGCGACTTCCAGGAAAGAATGTGAACCCTGTAGTACTCAGCCAATGAGAAACCAGGAGAGGGACTCGCGTACTAGGAGATAAATTATTGGCGCCAAACTCCCCAGGTATGCCTGCCCACCAGACACCCGATCTTGCAAGACCGTCATTAAAGCCTCGCTCCGCTGTTCTCTTTGTCTCCATGTCCACTTATTGAATTTGGACCAGTGAGTGTGTTTCTCACAGGTTTTAAACTTCATTTCTCCCTTTGATTGATTTCGGTTTTTAGAGGTATTTTGCCCCAAGATTTCCTCTCCCTGGACATACCCCTTCTGAGGGGATACACTCCATTATCAGGTATTAAGAGAAATGGGAAAAACACTGAATTCCTTGGAGCCTTAGTCCCATAGTCTGAATCTGTTTTTATTCCCACACTTGACATGTCTTTTTAAGTAAAATTATAAGTTAAGATTTCCATCTATTACCAATATAAGCTGCTCCAGAGCTAACAGTGCCATCCTGCTTCCCCAGGTCACATGGCCAGGTAACAATATATTTGCATATACCTTGCACACATTCAATGCGTAATAAATATTTAAAGAAGAAAACACTTATTTACCAGTCATTTTGTTTTAATGGAAAAAATTGACAAATGATATTCTCATAATTGGCGAATAATATATCTTTTTCTGGGTAATTATAACTGCCAGTAAATTCTTAAGTCCTTTTTTTTATTTTTTAATGAGTTCACTTTCGCTTTTAGGTGCCTTTTAATACCCATTTTCTCATCAGGTTAGTAATAAAGGGTTCCACATTCTTGCTCCAGTTCAGCAAAGGTTCTCTTTAAAAGCAGTGCCAACCCAAGTGTAGAATCCTGGGGGTCCTGCCCTGGCATGTAGATGCATTTGCAGAAAGCAACCCCCAGAGGTCAGAATTAGCAAACGAAGTGGCCTCAGGGAGTTATTAGCTCAGGAACCCTCAGCTCTATTTCTCAAGAGTCTCATCTGTTGTGAGAGAATTGGGGTTTTCCCCAAAGGATCTTTAACTTCTCTTCACTCGGTGATACAGGAATAGGTCTCTATGAAAAAGAGACGTGTCAAACTTACTGTGAGTAGCTAATGACCCTTTTGTATATCGCACAAAAATGTTCCAAATGGATGATTTTGATAACTAAGCATTTCTTAATCCTCTGGTAAGGAAGAATGGCCTTCCAAATGGCTGATTTGTCAGCTTAGACCAAATAGGCCCTATGTGCACACTGACGGAATTCTGTTATGAATTGTTATAAAACCATTATATGTATCATTTTAGAAAACTGTTACATTTCATATATATATTTTTTTATTATAATTCATTAAAAAATTCTTGAAAAATCCATATTCACAGAAGCACGCTTGTATCTAACCTCAGTTATAGAGTGTGGCCAAGACCAACAATTGAGATGTGTTCAATGTTTACAATGTTTATGGAATCAAAATTTCAGATTAGCACTCAATACCTCTTGGCAGATAGTCCCATGAGAAAGACAGTTGCTTCTTTAGAGAGGAAAACTACTCCCTTGGGATGAAACAAATGTCGCAGAGTTTCCTGCATCCCAGTTGACTTCACTCCTGCCGGTGGAAAGATGGTGCACAAGTGACGCCCAGGTCAGGGCACCACTGTCATCCTGATTCAAGCAGTCCCACTGCTGCCATGGACTGCACCTGCACTGCAGCCGCTCTGATCATCTGTCCCCTTCCCTATGCTGCTCCTCAAATCCAAGTTCCCAGTATCTCCTCCTTTGCAAGACTCCTATGACTGTTATCCCACTGGATGGTAAACAATCCACCTGTTACTCCCAGAGTATTTGAAGAGACTTCCCAACCCTGCCCTCTACTTCTCTTGCGTAGAGGGAAACTCGGCTCTCCCTACGCAGTTGTGCAGCCGTCTGGGCTAGAAGCTGTTCTGTACAGTCAAGCTCTGCTTATGTGCAGAATTCTCCCATTTCCACCTCCAAGTTGTTAACATTTCCCTTAGTCCTTCCTTGTCACCCTCTCTCACTACAGATTCACTTCAAACTCAGGCACTTGTGTCACCTTCCTTCTGTGGGGCTTTCATTGCCATGCAAAAGACCATCCTATCCAGAAGCCACCTTAGTCTCAGTCTCATGGTGTTTTGATTTCTCAAGACCACACCTTAAGTTTAATTACCCCCTAAAATTGCTCCATCTCTTAAATCTTAGACTCAAATACTCACCCCCTGACCACATCTTACTCTTCCCAATCACCACAATACAGCTACTATTCAACTAGACTGGCAGCTCCAGTTCTGAATTCCACCCACTCTCCAACCTGTCAAACTCAAAGTGTGTTCCCTTCACTTTTTTTCCCACCCCAGACTCCCTGCTCCATCACTTCAGTCCCTTGCCTCTTGACCTATTCCTACCATCTCCAGTACAGCACCTGTACACACTTTCTACCTTCTCCCAGCTCTTCTCTCTTCTGTTGTCACATGACATACTTCTCAGTGACCTCACCTACTCCCACAACTTTAACTGCTACTTTCTATTGGACATTTCGATAAGCACTTGCAAACTCAGTTTGTTAAAACTAAGCGAATTATCCCTCCCCATAGTTGGGGTGAGAAATGTGATCTTCCTCTTATATCTTTAATCTTAGTGAAAGATGCATCATTTACCCAGTTTCTCAAATCTAAAAACCGAGTCCTTCTGGACTTCTCTCTCTTCCTTAGCCACATGCATTCTTTAAATCACAAGGCTCAGTCAGCTGAACTTAGGAAATTCCTAAGTGTCTGTGGAATCCATCCATGCCATATGAACCCTATTCATGTCTTACTCAAACCAGTTAGGATTCTTTAGTTGCAAACAACAAAAACTAGCTCTGGCTAATTTGTTATAAGGAATATCCATGCATTTATATATATCACAATGATATGGGTAGTTTCCCAAATTGGAAGAAAAACTGATGAACTGAAACTTTGGAAGGACAGGTACCAATGGCTTACAGAGGTAGGAAGCCTTCAAAGGTATATGATTAGCTAATGTGGTGCCAGTCATCCATGTCGCTGTGTTCCTCCTAATTGATTTCTGTTTTAACCCCTCCCATACCACCTTGACAATCCAGTCTCCAAACTCTGGTCAATAAACCTTCATTTTAGAATAGAAATCCAATCAAGTATCTCTCTTAAAATCCTTCAATGGCTGATCAGAGTTTTCAAAATAAAACCCCCAAATCTTCAGCATTTGTGAAATGGCTTCTTTCAATCAGCCCATCCCTGACCATTCCTTTCCCCTCACTCTATCTCACAACCTATTCCTGGGTCCTACCAGGCTACATTCAGTTCCCTGCATGTGCCAAACTCCCTCATGTTCTGGAGCCTGTAACAGTAGCAGCAGTCTTGGCAGAAATAGAATTGACCTGAGCAGACTTGAATGAAAGAACCACTTCCAGAGGTGTGGGAAGGGTTAAGTGAATCAACAAAGGGAGATGGAGTGCCCATGGACTAGCAATGGTGGGAAGTTACTACCACCCAGGGCTAAGAGACAGGGGAAGAAATAGTGATGTCAGAGCCCAGGGAGAGCTGGAGCCAAGTGGGGGGGGGGGGGCGGTTTACCTATTTGGAAGTGTACCTTTTGGGAGATGCAGCTACTGCCAGAAGGTTAGAATGCCATCTGTATCCCCAAGTGTTCCTAAGCTATTCTGCATAATGCTCATCACAGCATTTGTCACACTGTTGTTGCAGCTTATTCCCTTGTCTGGCTTCCATGTTAGCCTACATTTTCCTACATGACAAAGACCTTCCTTCCTCAGCTACTCAAAACATATATAGCATGATATCTGGCACATAGATAGTGCTCAACAAATGTTTGCTTAATTAACAAACAAGTAATTGATCTACCTAGTTTCACGTTTTTCAAAGTGGAACCTGAAATCAACAGGTTTACAGGCAGAGTTAAGGGAAATGTTGAGATAAGAAAGCTACTACTGTGTTGGAATTCCTCCGTCTTCAGGACTAGGAGAAAAAGTGTTAAATTAAAACGGAAATAACAGGTTGCTGAGTCTGACTTTTCACGGTAACCATGAACAAGTACCCTTCAATAACATAATGCAGAAAATGAGGTATAGCCTCTGTCTTCTCTGATGCGAGAAATGAAGAGTCCATGGGTATGGATGAAATTCTCAAAAATAGTAGGATAATTGGACAGGAAAAATCAAGATGAACTGAAAACCTCTTTGGTCCACATAAATGATGCATGCAGGTGACAGTAAGGTGTCCCATAAGAAACAGAAATAAGGTGGCTCTCTGGGAGTAAATATAAATCAACACCTAAGGGATGAGATTCTAGAGAAAGAGAATGTTGCTACCTGTTAGACCTGCACGATTTGACTGTAAAACATTAGTTTACCTTAAGAGATATGTAACTTTGGAATGTGTCAGCAACTGGTGTGCGAGTATGTCTGGAGCAGTCTAAGATGATCTTGTGAGCCCTCGGGTCTGAGGACCTGTGGACCTGAGGTCCTCAGGCCAAAGTGAATCCACTGAGACTTAAGGTATGTTAGAAACCAGGCTCATCCCTCCTAGGTACACCTACTATGGGCTGCATTTTGACCCCACCCACCTAATTCTTATGTTGAAATCCTAACCCCAGTGTGACTGTATCTGGAGATAGGGTC
This sequence comes from Manis javanica, assembly GCF_040802235.1. NCBI lineage: Eukaryota > Metazoa > Chordata > Mammalia > Pholidota > Manidae > Manis > Manis javanica. Next base: position 90,388,204 of record NC_133161.1, read on the forward strand.
TTTAGAGGGTGACTAAGGTAAAAGGGATTCATAAAGGGCATGTTCTAATCTGATAAAACTGTGGTCTTATAAGGGGGAAAAGATCTTCAGTGAGGATGCAGACAGAAGGCGACTCTGCGAGTCTGGAAGAGAGCTCTTAACCAGGGAGTCCTTGACCTTGAACTTCCCAGCCTCCAGAACTGAGTAGATTTTTGTTGTTTAAGCTGCCTAGTCTGTGGTGTTTTGTCATGGTGTCAGATGACCCTTGATGAACTACCCTTTGAAAGGGTATCTCGCCAAGACCCTCACCCAGAATGACTTAGGAGACACAGGCCCACGCCAAGAGATTTTATTATCTGAAGGAGAGAGTGGCGGCCCAGAGGCGGGGGGAGAGAGGGAACAGAGAGCAGTGGGACAGGGGGGGGGGGAGAGAGAGAGAGGGAGAGGCAGGGAGAGAGGAAGGGAGGGAGGGAGAGCAGGGAGAGCAGGGACAGCAGAGAGACAGAAAGACAGAGAGCAGCAGAGAGAGACAGAGAGAGGGCAGCAGTGTGGTGCCTTTTATTGTGGCGGATCTGCTTGGCCTGTTGCCTTGGGGGAGGGTCGGGATGTTTAGAGATAAGGCGGGCGGGGTAAGTCCAGGCAAGTCCCAGGCAAGCTCAGGCATAATTCACATCAGCTTCTGTGCTTGGGACCCTGGGGCAAATGGAGGATAAATTACTATTTTCTTATATTCCTCCCTTTTCTGTTTTATAAGTGGTAGAGGATTTGGGAAGGGGTGAAGGTCAGTCTTCAGTAACTGCTTCCTGCTGATTAGGGGCGATGAAGTTCATTTTTGTATTGATGGGGGTGGTCTTCAGATGAGCCTTTTGTCTGCAGTGGTGATGGCATTTTCCAGGTTCAATAAGGATGATCGTCTTTGGAGAGGGGTTGGTAATCCTGTAATATAAGCTGGTTAAAGGTTTGGTTAGAAATTTTTTGCATTTGGGCTGATTGCTATGTTTACATAGGGTGGCTGAATTAATAGCATTTTGGGGGGACATATGTGTAGGCAGAAAAGCGACCTGTAGGGCAAAGGGAATCCTTGATGGCGCAATCTTTTGGACAGTCTGAAAGAGAAGAAAGGGCTGGTGTTGGGAAGAGAGGTCTGGTGAGAGAATAAGTGTTGAGACCAGGGTTAACGGTCTTGAGGCATGATGCATGGCGGTTGTAAGGGAGGTTTTAGGACTCCGTGCTGGCAGAAACTTCTTCAGTGATGAGTGGAAGTGGAGATGAGCAGCACGAAATGCAGAGAGTAAGAGGCCCCATCAGGGTGGAGGAGAAGGAACCTGTGGGAGATTTGGTGGGAGGGGAATAAGCTGAGACAAACGGCTTAAGGTGGGAGTTGTGTATCTAATGGGGAAGACCCTGGAGTTTAACTGCAGTTGGCATGGGAAGGATTACTGTGTATGGTCTTTGCCATTTGGGAGTTAGGGATGGTGTTGCTTGGTGTTTGGGATGGGCATGGTTTGGAGAAGTTCTTTTCCTGTCTATGGTAATGGCCTTGTAGTGCGGGGAGAGCTGAACTCCCAGATATGTGACCTGAGCAGTAGACAGCTGAACTTTGGAGGGTGAAACTGGATAGCTGTGTTCTGAGAGAAAGTTTAAAAGGAGAATAGTATGCTGTTGACAGGTTTGTAGCAAGGGACTGCACTGGAGGAGATCATCTACATATCCTTCAATATGGTGGAGCTCTAGAGTAAGGGATTTGAGGTCTTGAGTTAGAACCTGTCCAAAAAGGTGGGGACTATCTTTAAAGCCTTGGGGAAGGACTTGTTAAGTGTTCTCTGAATATTAAAAATTAACTTAACAAGGAATTTCCTGCCTTGATTTTTCTCTGGGATACCGGTGTCTTGGTCTGGGAGCATATCAAAAGGCTGCCTGCTCAGCTCCCAAGGTGAGCTGAGGTATTGTCTATTTGCTAAAGAATCCTGCTTTTTACTATGCCATCTACTGCTGGGTCTGCAGTTAGTTGCTCAGTTTGCAAAATTACCTCGTCAGATCTGAACGAGGAAAGACAGCACATAGGCTTGGGCCTTTTAGTATGCTAAAGTGAATCTTATACACCATTACAAATGATTAGCATAATAAAACATGTGCTACTCTTCTTTATCCGGGGAACATGAACTGATCTCACTTTAGAATGATTCTAGAGCTTAATATTCAACATAGTTTTGGTACAGGGGTGGTTTCCTAGCATGTAGTTACATTGCTCTGACTGCAAACATCCAGCCGTGCTTTCTCCAGAGGCTCTCACCTTATTCTAAGCCTATGGTCCCTGTCTCATTCTCCCCTCTACAGATGGAGACCTTAACTGCTGCTAGGGAAAGGGGGCGATGACCGCTCTGGCTGCTTCATGCTGAGAAGGGGTGCAGTAAAAGGTGCAGCTAGGTCTCTATCACTGGTCAGTTGAAAGGGCCTTGGAAGGTTGGCGCTTCTATTCTGGGTTTCATTTCTATTACTATTTGCAGTTTTGTGGCTTCTAGGCAAGATAGAACAAATTGTTATTAGGTTAAGTAGCAACATCTGGAGTTGGGTTTTCCATTCTGGAAGGATAAACTTGACGAGATTAAGAATGCATGGCTGAATATGAGAACTAGAAATATGAAGAGTCTAATTGAGAATTATAGTCAGGTATTATGGGGAAACTAGAATTCTGGATCGAGTTTACATCTCAATGACTAGTATTAGGATTTAGTATAGATAAGACTGCATTATTGAAACAATACTTTTCTCTAAAATCACCCTCATTTTTTTTTTGAGAGGGCATCTCTCATATTTTGTGATCAAATGGTTGTTAACAACAATAAAATTCTGTATAGGGGAGTCAATGCTCAATGCACAATCATTAATCCACCTCAAGCCTAGTTCTCGTCAGTCTCCAATCTTCTGAAGCATAACGAACAAGTTCTTACATGGTGAACAAATTCTTACATAGTGAATAAGTTCTTACATGGTGAACAGTACAAGGGCAGTCATCACAGAAACTTTCGGTTTTGATCACGCGTTATGAACTATAAACAATCAGGTCAAATATGAATATTCGTTTGATTTTTATACTTGATTTATATGTGGATCCCACATTTCTCCTTTTATTATTATTATTATTTTTAATAAAATGCTGAAGTGGTAGTTATATGCAAGATAAAGGTAGAAAACATAGTTTAGTGTTGTAAGAGAGCAATTGTAGATGATCAGGAAAATCACCCTCATTTTTATTAGAAGTAGCCAGATAAAGAAAATAATTAACAGCTGGCTTGATTATTTGCATAAGTGCAGCAAGAAGAGTAATTTATTACATGGGATCTTTTAAATGTGCTTTGCTGAAACTTTTTGTAAGGAATTTCAGATTGAACTTTTAAGGGCTTCTTGAGGCCAGAAAGCCAAGCCAGACTTGCCATCAGGTTGTGCCTGCAGTACCTGTACATTTGGGCAAATTCCTCTCTTCTTGAGGTTCCCAAGACATTCCTGAGGTTCCTGCACCTGCCAGGAAGTGAACTTCCTTACTCACCTGGTAAGGCTGCTGGGAACATTATAAGCAAGGTACCAGGCCAGTTCTTCCAAGAGGCTTTGTTGGTTTTATAAAGTCAACCTTAGTTCCTTAAAGCTGTTCATATCTGAGTTTATGCATGTGTCTCTCAGGTATGACATTCCAGTCAAAGCCTTGGTAGTATAACCTGTGTTTTTAATTGGTCCTCTTACAAGGAAAGCATATTCTTATTGAACTTATGCAAATAAACATACTGCCATGAAATATAAAAATAGTCAATGAGAGTTTTTAAATTCTGGAGGGATCAGGTAGAGAGAAAAATAAGTTTCAATTCTGCTTATAAAGATTAGTCATTTAATAAACTGTTGTCAGATTAAGAGAAAAAGCTTAAAACACTTTATCAGCAACATTTGAAACAAAAAGCCACAAAATCACCTTCCTTAGTTTACTTAATCCTATGTAACCAATACCTGGTTCTGCTGAAATCTAGTTCTTTACTAGCTTAGGAGTAATGAAACAGTGGCTATAAATGACAAAAGACTTACAAATGAACAAATGACAATGGTTAAAGATCTGACGAGAGCTTACTGTAAGACAGATGACAAGGAAATTCGGATATTTCTGTGACACAAAACATTCAGTAACAAAGTTAGGTATCATTCCCTTTGACAGTGCTTTCCAGGTAATTAAATATCAGATAAATAAGCCAAATTAGCCAGATACTTTCTTCAATGAAAAAAAATTCCTCTGACATGTTCCAGGGGCCCTCTGGAAAATATCAGAGTGAACTAGAGGTAAAAAGCACTTTTTGAATTTGATTTTGGGAAGCTGTTAAAAGTTTCAAAGCACTTGCTTAAATAGTTACTCACATTAGACAAAGCTACACTTCATTTTAAGCATTTTTCTTTGAAAGATTTAACAGATACCATCAACTTAAATGACTTTAGGTAAACTTAGGCAGCTGATAACCATAAGGACATGTCTATTCAGTTCAATTTAAATTAGCATTAATGCTTAATATCTTCTATTAGAATTTTCTGGAAATTTTAGAATGCCCAATTTTTACAAGCACTTGTCTTTAAATCAATTTTTATTAATACCATCCGGAGGTAGAAAAATATTTTTCATTTACACACTTAGACACAAACATACAGATTGAGACATAATGATACAGTGGGAGAACAGACAGAGCTCCTGGCATGAGCCAGGAGGGGACAAGAGAGCCCGTGGTGGTGCATTGTCTAGGAGTTTTATAGGCAGTTGAGGATATTTGGGAACGTGAAAAAAGCTTAGGGGTGTGGACTTTAAGGCAAGTAGTAGGTGTTTAGGATTGCAGGGGAGAGAGAGAGCTTGGTTCGGAGGTAGGAGAAAACCTGGATATATGGGATCTCTTTCCATTTGCCCATACGCTCACAGAAGTTGTATAAGTCGCGGAGAATTTTAGGATCTAAAGAGCCATTTGGGGGCCATTTAGACTGATTGTCCAAGGGATATTGTGGCCAGATCTCATTCAGTAGTGAACAGGTTTGAGGTCTGGAGTGAGGTCGAGGGGCTTTAGATTATTGAGTAAGCACCCTAGCGGTGAATCTGCGGGACCGGTGGGGCCAGATCCCATGGTGAGTACAAGACTGTTCAGAAATCGCTGAGGCGTCCCTGAGCGATTGAGAAGTTCACGGAGAAGACCAGGCACAGTTAGGGGGTCGTCACCACCTCTAACTGTGGGGTCGAGGCAAAAACGCCGGGGAGGCACGGTACCTGGTACCAGGAGTTTACAAGTAGAGTTGATACGTAGATAAAGTGAGACCCGGCCTCTGTGGATGAGGATTCTTACCATGGGGAGGCAGAGAAGGGTTGATATGGGGATCAACTGTGACTCTGAAAGTCGTGGTTGGGGGTGCCCCTGTCCCAGAGGAGCCCTTGGGGGTGCCGGACACTCAACGTCACTTCCCAGGTTCCAAAGGGACATTTAAGTAGACCATGAACGGGAGACTCACCAAATCGAAGGCCGGTGTTGAGCGAGAAGATGAGTGGTCGGGGAAATGGATGGTGAGCCCGTGGAGGAGGATCGGGCAGTGAGGGTTCCCAGAGCAGCTCAGGTTCCTGGAGGAAGAGCAAAGTCAATGGGAGAGCCTCATCGAAGTCACGGCACCAATGAAAGGGTATCTCGCCACGCCCCTCCTTACCCAGAATGACTCAGGAGACATGGGCCCACGAAAGAGACTTTATTATCTGGAGGAGAGAGTGGCTGCCCTGGGGGGGGGTGGGGGGGAGAGGGAGAGAGAGAGGGAGGGAGGGTGGGAGAGAGAGCAGGGAGAGCAGAGAGAGGGCAGCAGTGTGGTGCACAGCGTTGTGCCTTTTATTGCCGCAGATTCGCTTGGCCTGTTGCCTTGGGGGAGGGTCGGGATGTTTAGAGATAAGGCGGGGTAAGTCCAGGCAAGCCCAGACATAATTCTCACCGGCTTCTGGGCTTGGGACCATGGGGCAAATGGAGGATAAATTACTATTTTCCTATACCCTTGGTGATCCTTTGTTCTGATTTCTGTAAAATGGGTGTGTGTGTGTGTGTGTGTGTGTGTGTGCAATTCCTGCTCTGCCAGCCTCACATCATTGCTGTGATGTCCAGATGCGTGAAAACACGCTCCACAAACCTGGAAGTGGCCAGGCCTACCTCTTCAGCCCACAAGGGAGCTCCTCATGATGTTTGCTGGCTCCTAGTTTTCTTTTTTGACCAGAACAAAAGGCCATTATAATTCCTAGTTGGAATAATTAAGTGGGGAAGCCGTCAGATGCGGCAGGAAAATTTCAGGCCGCCTATGCGGGGGAAGTCTCAGGTCAGTCCAGGAGGGAAACCTGGAAGAACTGAGACAGGGAAGGAAGAGTAAAACTGATGTGAAGCTTAAGAAAGAAGAGTCGAAAAACTGAGGGAGCTCTGGCTCCTCGTGCCAAGGCAATAGCCTGTCCTACATCCCACACCCCCTCCCAGGACATGGGGGAGAAACAGAGATGAGCTCCAGGGAGCGCCGTCCTCCGTCCTTCCGGAGTGGGCGGCGGCGGGGGTGGGGAGCTGGGGATTCGAAGACCAATCACTCGCCCTAAGAAGAGGCACAGCGAGAGGAAGAAAGCGAACCTGGCCTCAGGGGATTCTGTCAGACTTGGTTAAATACACACAGCTCAGAGGGCAGAAGCGGGAGCTTGAGCGCGCACACCCGGCCCAACCCCCGTCTCTCCCCAGAAGAGCCCAGACGGAGAGCGCTCTCGGGGAGCGTTTGCCCGGGGTGGTGGTGGGGGTGACGCCAGGCCAGGCCGGGGCGCAGCCCGGCGGACTTGGGGAGGCCGCCCCAAGGCGCTGGGGGAGTAAGTGAAAAGCGAGCAAACAGGACGTCGGGGCGCCCGTGTTCCACGCATGGGGCCCCCGCACAGACAAGTCCAGACCCTGCAGTAATCCACCTCACAACGTGGGGTGCACAAAATGGGCCCCATTTACCTTCCAGAGTCTTTGGAAGAACTAAAAAGCCTGGTAAGAGCGCACTTCACAGGGGGAAGCACAGCACACACACAAGCAGTGCTCACGCGGGCGTGTCCCGCACACTGACGGGCGCGGCAGGGCTGCCTCGGGGGCCCGCGGGGGGCTGCGCGCTGTTCCCGCCAAGGAGGCGGCGCGGATGCCGCCAGGGCTGCGCTTCCCTCTCCCTCCTGTCTTTTCTCGACCCAACCCAGCAACAGCAAAATGGAAACCTCGGGACTCCTGCACTCCCACCCACTTCCTCCGGCTCAAATCCGCCATCTCCCTGCTTCCCCAGAAATGGCATCACTCAGAAAAATGGGCCTGGGGCCAGTCCTCCGCCTCCACCTTCCAATGCGAGGAAGCGGGGCTCCTGCCTCCCGCCAGCGCGGGGAAGCGTTTTGAAGGCCAGGAAGGCGCAGGGAGAGCAGTGGGGATTGTCGCACGAAGATCCAGAGAAGTACCTCGCGCGCAAAGAACTTTGGGGGGCCCGTGCGGACCTGCCCTGGGGCCACGGAAGCGGCTGGGTCGCTGTGTATGGCTGCCTAGAGGCAGGCGTCCGGGCTTGCCCTTCTCAAGTTGCAGCCGCTCCGCCCCACTGCGCCACCTGACCCCACCCCGGGCAGGCTCTCCTCAGTCCCGGGCCTCCTCTCTCCCATCTTGAGAACCCAAATAGGGGCCCAGGACTTGGTGAATTCAGCCATGTAGGGCCCACCTTGTTCTCTTTCTGTCTGTCCCTTTACGCGGAAAAAAAATTGCTCCCCCAGCCCCCTACATACACACCCTGCGCTCACCGTCTAGTTTGGCAGCACCATGTTCACAAGGGTTTACTCACCAACAGGTCTGTTCTTGACTTTGTGGTCTTGAGCCCCCAACCCTGGGGACAGGTGAGTTCCAATCCACTGATGAGATGTAGAAGCATGTGAGAGAAAAGAGGACTTGGCTGCCACTCCATAATACACCCTGGGATGTTTTTATCGCAGGGCACAATTTAGGATGCCTTCCATGACTGTGTTATTCAACTGGAGCCTCACAGCAGCTCTATGCAGGAGGCTGTCATACTAGGGTGGAGGCCAAATAACTTGCCCACCAAACAAACATCAGAGCTGGTTAGAGATGGTCCTGGAGCCCAAGCCAGCTTCTGCCTGCTTCCCTGTCCCCCCACCCCCCGTGTCTCTAGTTTCTGCTGCCTCCTGACCCCCACCCTACACAAATACTAGAACTCAGGCCCCCACTGGGGAAGCACACCCTGCCTGTCCAGGAGTGCTGGACACACACACAAAACCAATGAGCAGTAACAGACTTCAGACTGAGAACCAGGTCCCAGGGACGCCCCTGGTGAATGCCCTCTGGGGCAGAGATCCCCTCTGCTCCAGGAGATGGCTTCCTCCACATGCACAGAAGCTGATCTTGGCTGCCTGTCCCATGGCTGCTGACAGGAAGTTTCCTCAAAGTGAGGTGATTTCAACTCAGGGCTCCTCAACTTTGTGCACAGTAGAACCACCTAGAGACCTTATAAGAAATGCTGATTGCCGGGATCCCACCCCAGAGCAGTTGAACCAGAATCTCTGAGAGAGGGACCTAGGCATCTGGTGTGTTTTAATTTCCCCAGCTGATTCTGCTGTACAGGGATGATTTAGAATCTCTGATCCAGGTGCTCAAAATGAGTGAGGCACAGGCCTAAGATGTAGGATGGATCACAGGATGGGCACCCTGAAATGGAACCAGTGTCCTGACACCCTCTTCTTTTCTCTATTCTCCCCACAAAACATTGCCCTTTCCCTTTTAATTCTGGGTCCCAGGGGGCTCTCTAAATTTCTTGAGAGCAACACTCAGTTTGAAAGGAAAGGAGCGACACACAGCAGCAATTCACCGGAGAATTCCGCTTTATTAGGGAAAGGTGCTGGGTTATATAGGAAGGGGCATGAGCTGATTGAGGTGTCACTTCTACGGGGCTGGTGGCTATTGGCTAGGTGCTGGGATTGGGAGGGGGGTGAGAGGTGATTGGGCTTCAGGTGGCGCCGGCGGGAACCGAGGACCCTGAAGAGAAGCCAGAAGTTCGCCATCTTACTGGTGGGGGCCCTTCATTACCCCCTTTCTCCTCTATGGGGTTGTGGACGTTGCTTTTCTCTCTGACTGCTTCCTGCTGAATGGGGGTGGAGAAGGGAGTGAGGGCTTGAGGACTGGGAGGAAAGGGTTGATAGGACTCCCCACAGTAAGGACGAGTAGGTGTGGACTTCTTCAGGTTGGGAATCAATGAAGGTTCCCTGTAACCATAGGTCGAGGACTTGTTGATTCTAATGGTGGTGCCAGGAGGATACGGGTGCCAGAAGCCAGGTGTCTGCGGCCATTGTTTCCAGGAACAGTTTCCAGCAGAGAGGGGGGTCCATCTCAGCGTGTGGTGAGGAGGTTACGTGAGGGTGAGGGATCTTCTGTGGCCAGAAGCTGGTAGTTCCTGAGTAAAAGCTGGTTGAAAGCTTGATTAGAGAGTTTTCCAACGTAGGATTTGATGAACTTTATTATACAGGGTAAGAAGAGACAGGCGAGAAGAATGATTATTATGGGGCCTGCAATGGACCAGAGCCAGCTAAGGAGGGGGTTTGTTAGTATTGAAGAGAATGGGTTGGAATTGGAAGCAGAGTGGAGACTGGAGGCAAGGTCGGTGAGTTTGGTAATGTCAGTTTCTACAATGCCAGATTCGTTGATGTAATAGCAGCACTCTTCCTGGAGGAAGACGCAGGTGCCGCCCTTCTCAACTGTAAGCAGATCTAAGGCCCGCTGGTTTTGAAGGGTGACCTTAGCTAGCGAAGTGACCTGTCTTTGGAGAGAGGCTAGGGAATCAGCAGTGGATGTCAGGGCTCCCTCAAGTATGACGTTGAGATCTCTAACTGCCCATAGAGAGTGACCCAAGGCTCCTCCCGAAAACCCTGCCCCAATGGCTGAGGTGGTCAAAGAGATACCGACCATGATGGGAAGGAAAGCAGCCCTTTTGTGCGCGAGGGCAAGGGAGGTTGGAGCTCAAGAAATTCTGCCATGCTGTAAAGTGTAAACTGTGGGATTAGGGTGACGAGAATGCAGGGTGTATCGGAGTTGGGAGGCAGTGAAAAGACTGCCATTACACCAAAAGAAGTATCCTGGTTGCATAAAAGTCTTAGAGCCAGAGGTAGGGGTGTAGATAGAGGGGCAGTGAAGTGCGCTGGAGGGGGGTGGAGTTGGGCTTACACAGTGGTGGATGGTGGGATTATCTGCATATTCTGGTTCTCATAGGGGTATGTCTGCCAGGGGGCAGAGGGGTCCTTCTGCATGGAAGGAGTAGTTGGAAATATTAAGGGGCACGGCGGCCAGCAGTGGGCACTGTAGTGATCCACACAAGGAACAATTGGCGGTGTTCAGGGTGTGGTTGAGAAAGACGGTGGTGTTTTGAATGAGCTGTAACTAAGAGTAGGAAGAATAAGAAGATGAAGAGGCGCCGTCAAGAGTTTGGATAATGACTTTTTCGGAATGTCTGATATCTGATGCAACTTGAGAGATCTGGGAGTGAGAGGGAACATACTCTCGAGAGATAAGAAGGGTACCGTGGGGGGTCGAGGACCCCCGTGTAGTAAACTGAGGCTGTGACTCCAGCAGCTCATCGAGAGTCCCAGGGATCTGGGATTGATAAGGAGAATGAGCCGTTGGGATATTTCATGAAGCGGTTGGAGGAGTAATACTGTGGGTACTGGGAGTTACCCATGTAGTGAATGGTGCAAGACCAGTAGGGACATCCCCCGTAAGTGTCTTGCCATTGCCTGCAATAGGCTTGTCTTTGGTCATAGAGGAAGCAGAGGTAGGGAGAATAAAGGTAGCTGCTAGTGAACACTTCGGTGGAGGGAGGAAAGTGGAGGTATAAAGGCTTAGAGCAGCCTTCCAGAGGGCACTCTGATGTGGCAATGAGGGCAAAACTTTTGTTTTCTGCTGTGTGTAAGTTTGTCTGACTTTGAATCGCCATACAAAGGAGGCTGGGGTGGCGGGGAAGACAATAGGAATGAGGAAAAAAAGCGAGAGAGCAGTAAAGGAGGAAAAAGTCATGATTTGGGTATGGATGGCAAAGGGGGTGAACGGGATTTTGGAGGAAAGAGGACAGTAAGGTCAGGAGTCTGGAGGGAGGGAGAGTCTGTAAACTTTTGTAGGTTAAGAGATCTTTTAGGTGATGTGGGGACAGAATGGTAAGGGGCGCCCTGAATGTCAGTTTATGAGCTTCCTTCTGCAAGAGCTGTCTAGCGGCTAAAGCTCGTAGGCAGGGGGCCCATCCCTGAACTGTGGGGTCTAATTGCTTGGAGAGATAAGCTACTGGGGCAAAGGATGGGCCATAATATTGGCCTAGGTCTCCTAGAGCTTGACTGGACCTCTCATGAATGTATAATGAGAAGGGCTTCAACAAATCAGTAAGAGGGAGAGCTGGGGCTTCTACAAGGGCTTGACAGAGCTTAATGAAGGAGTGTCAGGGTGAGGAGGATAATGGTTCTTCAGGGGGGCCCTTGCTGAGGTCGTATAGGGGTCTTGCCAACAGGGAGAAGTTAGGGATCTATGCTCTAAAATACTCAGCCAGGCCTAGAAAGGAAAGGATTTCTGTCTTGGTTTTGGGAATGGGCAGGTCAGAGAGGAGCCGTTTTCTGTCTAAGGTAATGGACTTTCTTTGTTGAGATAGAAGAAATCTGAGGTAAGTGACAGGAGGGGAAGAGATTTGAGCTTTGATGGGGGATACTTGGTAACCTCTGGAAGCTAGAAGGTTAAGTAGGGAGGCAGTGTCATGTTGAGACTGTTCTCATGAGGGACTGCAGAGTAGAAGATCATCTACGTATTGTAATAAGGTGGACTCAGAGTGATCATGATGAAACTGTTTGAGGTCCTGAGCTAGGACTTGTCCAAAAATATGGGGACTATCTCGGAAGCCTTGTGGCAAAACTGTCCAAGTAAGTTGTTCAGAATGTCTCGTGCATGGGTCTGTCCAGGTGAAGGTGAAAAAATCTCGGGAGGAGGGGTCCAGAGGGATAGAAAAAAATGCGTCTTTGAGATGTAGGACTGAGAAGTGGGAGGCTGAGGCAGGGATCTGCGATAAAAGGGTGTATGGATTTGGAACTAAGGCATGGATAGGGACAACGGCCATGTTGATGAGGCGAAGGTCTTGGACAAGGCAGAAATATCCGTTGGTTTTTTTAACAGCTAATATGGGGGTATTAAACGGGGAGTGAGTGGGTCTGAGGTAATTTTTGTTTAAGAGATCTTGAATGATGGGTTGGAGGCCTATGGGGGCTGAAGTGGTTAGGGGGTATTGGGCCTGACAGATATACTGAGAGGGGTTACGTAATTTGATAGAGGCAGAAGGACATAGAGCTACGGAGGGGCTTGTAATGTCCCAAACTTTGGGATTTATAGGGTGCATGAGGGCGGAACCGGAGCTTTCATTGGGTAGAGGGGGGTCATCGGTTATGAGGGCCATCAGAAAGGGAATACTGGGGGCTGTGGGAGTAGATATAGTTATGGAAATGTGGAGGAGAGAAAGGATGTCCTGTCCTAGTAAAGGGATGGGACACTGGGGCATAACCAGGAAGGAGTGGGAGAAAGGTATGGGATTGTCTTGGATTGTGCATAAAAAGGTGGGGGGGGGTTAATGGGAAAATCTGTTTACTTCCTACCCCGACTACAGGAGTAATGGCAGGCGTGGTAGGGCCCCAGTATTCTTGCAAGACTGAGAAGGTGGCTCTTGTATCTAGGAGGAAGGAGATGGGGCGACCGTCTACTATTAAAATAATACTGGGCTCCTGCTTGGTGATGGAAATGGTCGGGCGAGAAGCCCCCGGGCCCCGTCAATCTTCTTCTGCTAGCCCCACTACAGCGGGCTTAGGATGGGGGTTGTTCGTCCAGCCTCCCCTTTGGGTGGTTGGGCAATCAGACCCCTAGGGGCCCTTTTTGTGGCATCTGGGGCATGGGGTGGTAGGAGATCTGGGGGAGGGGCACGTCCTTGATGAATGTCATTCCTGTCCGCACTTGAAACGAGCTCCTGGGGGGTGCTTGTTTGTAGAAGGGCACCCAGGTTGTGGTTTTATCAGCTGGGCCAACATTTGGAAGTTGGCCTGATCAGCCTTTTGTTTACGGCATTCTTTCTCCTCCTCCCGGTTATGGAAGACTTTAAAGGCCACTGTTAGGATCTCAGTCTGTGGGGTAGCGGGGCCCTGTTCTAACTTTTTGAGTTTAGCTTTAATGTCGGGGTAGCTTTGAGCTAGGAAGTATGTCATAAGGACATGTCTTCCATAAGGCATTTCTGGGTCAAGGCTGGCATACTGTATGTAAATAGGGCTTGAGTGAGTCTGTCTAAGCTACGTCTTAGGGGGGGGGCGATAATTTTGGGAGGCCCTCGGGACCGAGTCTGAGGGGGACTGAAGGGTTCTGGCTCAGTCTGTGGGGGAGTGACGCGGTCTAGCCACACCTAGTCAAGCAGGTCCTGAAGTGCGGAAGGGGGGCAAAGAAAATAAAGAAAGATAGAATCAGACCCACGTGTTGCCAGCCAGCAGCCCAGCTGCTTGCCTCTGCCACTCTAGTTGGGCTTGAACTCATGACTCTGAGGTTAAGAGTCCCATGCTCTACTAACTGAGATACAGCAGGGCTCCAGTTAATTGCTTATGGAATGCGTAAACAGAATGTTCTTTGTTCTCCATTCCTGCCACATTCGCAAGTGGGGGAAGGGCATAGCTAGAAACAGGGGTGGTGTTTCTACACATCTTCAAGGTCTCCCTATTTTCAGAGTGAGGAGTCTTGGCTCGTCTTCGAGGACAAGATATGTTTTTGTGGAGAGATAATTTCCAAGGACTGCACTGGTTGTTCTTAAGCTTGTGCTTTCCTATGCTGCGTTCAGACATGGGGGAAGGTGCTTTCCCATTCTGCCTACAAACATGTGAGAAGACAAAGGCGGTCCCCAACAGGGGAGAAACAGGTGATGAGGGCAAAGACGGAGGAGGCCCCCAGGACCTATTTAAAGGGGGGCTGAAAGGCTCAGGCTTAATCTGCGGGGGACGAAGGCGGACAGGTGAGATGGGGGAGGAGATGGTGGGGGAGGAAGGGAGAAGGGCTGTTGTAGGAGAAGAAGGGGAAGGGAGTGAACGGGAGGCTTCTGCGGGGGCAGCGGCTTGCAGGCTAGGAGAACTTGGGAGGAGGCGGGGAGAGGAGGAGGCAGAAAGCTTCGATATAGGGAATCTCCTTCCATTTTTTCAGGCGCTGGCAGTAGTTAAAGAGATTGCGAGTGATGTTAGGATCAAGAGGTCCCCCTGCAGGCCATTGGTTGTTATTGTCTAGAGGGTATGTCGGCCAATCTTGGGAGCAGTATTTACGGAGAAGTTTTGGTTTTATATCATGTGTCAGGGAGAGGGTAGCCAGATGCTTAAGCAGGCATTCAAGAGGTGAACTTTCAGGGAGGGATGAGGAGGCTCCCATGGCTAAAGGACAGAGAAGGAGACAAACAGGGGAAGACGAACGGAGATCCTCGGACTTGAGGCAGACCGCAAGGAGACAAAGGGCGTCCCCGATGATCCTTGGTGGTCTGCGAAACTCGTATACGAATCAGAATTTCTTAGGAAGTGTGGGTCGTCACCCAGACTTCCCTAAGAAGGCAGAGTGTCGGAGTCACGAGGTACCTAGTACTAGGAATTTTCGGCAGACGGAATGAATTTCGGCAAACAGAACGGAAGGACGAAGGGGGAAAAGGGAATGTTCTCATCCACAAAGGAGTCACCTCGTGTATGGCTGTTGGAGGAGGGGCCTGAAGGTCTGTCGCAGCTGTGAAGGCCTGAGGTGGCAATTTATGGCTGTTGGAGGGGGGCCTGAGGGTCTGCAGCAGCTGTGAAGGCCGGAGGCGGCAATTTATGGCTGTTGGAGGGGGGCCTGAGGGTCTGCAGCAGCTGTGAAGGCCGGAGGCAGCAATTTATGGCTGTTGGAGGAGGGGCCTGAGGGTCTGCCGCAGCCGTGAAGGCCTGAGGCGGGGAGAGTTCCCTCCTCGTCCCCGAGCGTCAGAGCCTTGCTGGACGATCACGGTCAATGGCACTGTGATAGCTCAGGGAAGAGTGGCCCAGTCCGTGGGGAAAAGTTACCTAAAGGCCAGAGAGGAGTGGTGAGTGTGATTAGCCAGCGCCAGAAAAAGAGGATGAGGGCAAGCTGCTGCTGGTGTCAGGGGGAAGACGGTGCCCAGTTGGGATGTCCTGTCTCCCAGGTTTCGGCGCCAATGAAAGGAAAGGAGTGACACACAGCAGCAATTCACTGGAGAGTTCCGCTTTATTAGGGAAAGGTGCTGGGTTATATAGGAAGGGACATGAGCTGATTGAGGCATCACTTCTACGGGGCTGGTGGCTATTGGCTAGGTGCTGGGAGTGGGAGTGGGGAGAGAGGTAATTGGTCTTCAGGTGGCGCCGTCGGGAACCAAGGACCTGGAAGAGAAGCCGGAAGTTCGCCATCTTACTGGTGGGGGCCCTTCACAGTTGTTCAAGGTTTTTGACATTCTACCAAATCCCACTGCATGGCCTGGAGTGTCAGTGCCCGGGGAAGGGTCCCCCGCCTCAGCTCACTCAGCGCTGCAGAACAGCAGGTTGCCCAAGGCTATTCTAAAGACACCCCTCCTGTCCCAAAGGGTCACTCACTGCTGAAGAGAAATGGTGCCTGGCCAGCCCACAGAACTGTGGCAATACGCTGAGGAAGCGTCTGTAGGAAGCACGCACAACACAGAGGGAGAGGCCAGTGATTTTATAAACTGCTTCAGTTATCCTCACAACAACCTGTGCTCTCACCTTCAGGCCTTTGCGCTGGCTGTCCTGTCTGCTGGGGCCCCTCTTCCCGGGTCATCAGTATAGCTAAACCCCTCCCCTCCTTGAATCTTGCCTCTGAATGAGGCCAGTGCCAACCACTCTATTTTATATCACACACACACACACACTACCTTGCCCTTCTTCCCACAGCACTAAACGCCTTCTAACAGGACACCATTGACTTGGGTATTACTTTCTTATTTACTGTCTGTCTCCCCCAGCTGGAACATCGGCTCCACCAAGTGGAAATCTCCATTTCGTTTGCTGATGCAGCCCAGCGGCCCGCAGCAGTACCTGTTTATGGAGCAGTTGTACTGCTCCATAAACACAGACGGAGTGATGCATGAATTTAAGGATTTGCATTTTGTCCTGTATGTCCCTAATCTACCAAACACCCAGGGACCCACCACACACACACTTCCCTGAGCCCGCTGGGATGCCTCCTCTGAGCTCAGAACCAGTACTACAATCAGCCTTCAAAGTCTTTTTACCTCCCCACCTCAGCCTAAGCTGGGCTCTGCACTGAGAATGCTGCCTCATGTACCTACAGTGCTCTTCAAAGAGGTGATCTTTTCTCATTTTAAATGCACCATGCACAGTGGCTCCTTCCCTATCTCACCCTGTCCCACTGTTCTTTCAGTTCCTTCTTTCTTTTCTTTGAAGTGCTTGTTACAACACGAAATCATTATTTTGTCCTCTGCCGACTTAAGGTCTTTCTCCCTCCTGAACAGAAGCTCCACAAGGATGGTGCGCGCCTGTCTTCCTCACTACCGTATCAGGAGCACTTAGCACACAGGACAGGCTCGCAGTGAATGTCTGAGGAAAGGGGGAAGAGATGAAGAGGGAGGCGGCGGGAAGCACCAAGGAGAGCTGGATTTATCCTTGTTTATTCCAAACTCTTCTGCTTTATTCAGCTCCACAGGAGGAAATGATTCCTTTGAGGAACAGTCCTCTCATTCTATTAGACGGTGAGCAGAGCTTGAGAAGAAATGGGAGCTCTGGATATTTAAAAAAGGGTAAGGTACAAGATCTGCCGCAGAGGATCTGATACTGGATCCTAGGGGAGGAGGGACAGGATCCTGGTCAGCAGAAACAGGACTGGCTGGAACCAAACACAAGCCTATTGGCTTGCCCTCTCCCACTGGCTTGATTAAGGGGTTCTTGGTGGCTAACTCCAGCATCCATCTTATGGACACAACCAGAAGCAAGACAGCAACCAGAAGGCCATTCTTCCAGTCTAAGTGGTGACAGCTTTGTCTCCTTGATATTCCAAATAAATCCAAGCACACCCATGGAGTAATATCAAATCCAACAGCCTTTCCCATTTAGATTAGCAAACCATCCACTAAAGGCTTAATGTGCATCACTGTGTCTAATTCTCACCATAACCACATGGTACAGCTCTCATTACTCCTGCCTTACAGAAGGGAGCCTGTTGAGTATGCAGGAAGCATGGGCTGGTACTTAGCCTGGTCAGGCTTGCAGGCTTAGCCGCTACATTTTATTTCTGCTACCTTCTTAGTAAAAGGGCTCTATGTAGTTCATTTGACTACAAGGATAACACCCCAGCACTTCTGGGCTCAGACCTAAACTGTGACTTGTTTAAGAAGCTGACCCTGCAGTTGTTGGTGCAAGGAACGTTCTAGTTCACAAGAGTTAGTAGAGATTTAAAAAAAAAAAAGCTGCTGTCAACAACTGCCTATGGGCTATTTTATTCTGATTTTTCATCATGTTGGAAAACAGTCCTTTTGTTCCCATTTTGCGGAAATGGGAAAAGCCACAAAGTGTCAGCAACACAGTGGTCACCAGGCCCTCTCTGTGATGAGGGCTTCCCCTGAGCCACCAGCTGTAAGGAAAGTGAAGCCACTGAGGGTGAGGCCTTGGAAAGAGTTTTCACATTGCATGTACCTATCAGTGCAGCACTTACTTCTCCTTTCCAAAAATAGGACTTTTATTCAGATCTACTTTGTTCTCCTTCAAAGAGAAACTATATTTGAATAAAAGCATAGGTGCCACCTGCCACGCTCTGGTTCATGCACACTGAAATTATTTCTGAAACAGGGCTGTGGAGTCAGGGTGTGGGGTGAGCGTCCTCCTGCAAAGTTGTACTTAGAGTGTTCTGAATTCCAACTTGAGCCACTGTGGGTGACTTCTGTCTCCCTTAAATGCCACATTAGTAGCACATTTTCCTAAATACTTTCCCAGTACCATCTCTAGAGGCAGGTGCTCATGGGAATTCTGTATATATTTAACAAACAGAATATGATTAAAAGAAGCATCTGGGGTAACCTAGAAACTGAAAGAAAGGGGTGGGGAGAGACTATCTTAGTCTAGAGACATCTAAAGCCTGGAGGCTGGGAAAACTGAAGGATGTGGGGAGGTTGCTATGAGACTTCAAGGTGTGGGGGCCTCACATCTCCAAGAACAGGGAGAGAATCAAAGGGACACACCTTCTCTCTTCTTGAAGCTTGGGAGCCTTAGCCTCCCCAAAACTGAAGCCCACACTCACCCTTACCAGAGGCAGAATGTAATTGGCACCTGATCTCTTTGCCTTGAACTTGGAAGTAACAGCTCCCCTGACTGTTCTCTGAGGTCCACCCAGTCCTGCCAGAGTGGTTCCTTGTCTGCTCTCTAGATGTGCTGGATACCCTCTGGGGGAACCCTGCAGTCACATTATAGGAACCAAGTCCCCAGACTAAACTGTCAAGAGCTCAGGGCTATCCTACAACCACTGTCACCTGGAAAGAGCCATATGGCCTGAATGTATTCAAAATCAGTTCATTGAGGGGGAAATTCTTTTTGATTCAACTCTTCTCTTTTAAATCATCATCTTCCACTGAAGGGACAATGTTCTTGAATATCCAAAATGGTTATCAGTGTGGTCTTAGGACCATCTATCTGCATCTGAACCAGCTAGGGTACCTATTAAAAATTCAGAGTCCTGGGTGCAATCTCAGACCTACTAAATCAGATTCTCTGGGGGTGGGACTTGCATTTGGCAGATATAAGGGATCCTGAGACATACTAGGGTTTGGGCATCACTTGAAGTGGTAATTCAAGATTTAAACTCTTTCTCAGAAAAATGTGGCCCAGGTGAGATCACAA
Source organism: Manis javanica (assembly GCF_040802235.1). Taxonomy (NCBI): domain Eukaryota; kingdom Metazoa; phylum Chordata; class Mammalia; order Pholidota; family Manidae; genus Manis; species Manis javanica. The sequence continues at coordinate 90,407,144 of NC_133161.1, forward strand.
ACACTTTTAGGCCAGGATTTTTTTTCAAGCTCCCCCTGTTCTTATGGTAACAATGAGGCACTTGGGAAGTTGGGGATTCATTTCAGAACAAAGGATCTGTACACAGAATGGTGGCATCCTTTTCAGTTAAATGTCTCTGCCTCACTAATGGTGCTGTTCACTGCTTAATGGCAGTTAGCTCTGAACAAAAGGAGCCGAGAGCTGCTGTACAGGTGAACCCCAGTTGCACTTGCAATTGCCATGGAAACGGCAGCCATCATCACTAGCTGGAGCCCCTGCCAGGCAATCCTGCCAGGCCATTTCAAAAGCCCTGGCTTCTTCTGTTTGCTTCACATTGGAAACCCTGCCTTCTTGGGGCACTGTTCTGAGGGTCAATAAATGTGTATCCAAAAAAGAAGTAAATAAGGAATTGTGCTTTCCACCACTCTGTTTTCTCCTCTTACATCTTTCAAAAGCATTTCAGCATAATCCAAACAGGATGACAATTCTTCTCATCTCTTGGCACAAATCTCATATCGCCTCTCGCTTGTAGGGAGTAGGAGGGGTTGTGTTTGGGGTTGAAATCATTCATTTGCCTTCTTCCTTTCTCTTCTTAATTAGTAGGCCTAATAATAAATGCATCTGCACCAGGATGTTAATTAAGCTGAAGTTTTAAAACATTGTTTATTCCATACTGCATTTAGGGGAACTTTCAAAAGGATAAATGTGAGAGAAACAGCATCATGCTTTTGCTCTATAAACCTAGATGTTAATGTTGAGCATGCGATGCATGATAAGTAAGCACTCTATCTTACGTTATGGATTGAGCATTTTATCTTTGCCTAAAAATGGTAAAATAACAGCAGCTAGAAGCATATGTGTTTATCACATAGGAACAAGGCTCAGTGAGCTGTGTCCTTACTAAGAAGAATTTTCCACATTCCAGAGTCAGGTCTTCCCCCTCCCAGGCGGGAAACTCGAGTTCCCTGAGTATGTTGATCTCCTCAGGGGAGACACACACCCATCCACTAAGCCCCCAAAACTCAATATCAGATTGTTCGTTTACAATGAGATGTCTCATAGAAACAGAAACACATGTATACCCAGCCCTTTCCCCCATAGTTGGTTGGCCTATGGGGTAAGCTAAATAACATACTGGTCAAAATGCCACTTTGTTCATTTACAATTAGGAAACAAAATAATAATAAGGAATTAAATACTCTTAAGCCCTCATAGCAGACCCATTTCTGTGGGCAGGAATACAGAGGAAGTCAGATAATAATGGGAGATTGCCTGGAGAGCAGGAAATGAGAACAAAGGGAGCTCTTCAGATAAATCCAATGCTTAATGGCATCAGGCTGGGAGAGCCTGAGGCTTCCACCTACAGATAGGATTGGTCCAACCAATGGGAGGAGATCATTTCCTTTTCTCTGGACAATGCTTGGAAGAGCCATTGCTGCAGGTCCTGGTGACTCAGTTTTCAATGCTTCCAAGTTTATCACTGTGCTCTTGATTTTCACATTATTTCTTTAGTTTTACATCAGTAGGATTACTGTCTTGCAGGCTTGGAGGGTGATGGGGGGCACTGTCTTGTAAATGGCCTCGCATATTCCATGTTCTGTATTCTGCACCATATTGTGTTGATTTCATAGTTTAACTCTGTGCCATCTACTTTATTTCAATTTCTTGAAGGCAATCTCTCTGAAGCGCCTCATAGGGGCAACATATCTGAGTATTTGCTAAATAACTGCAGCACACGTTTGAGAAGACAGTAATAAATTCACAATCCATGTCATCCTGATGCCGGGGTTCTTGTTCATGAAGCCGAAGAATGAGCTTCACAAACACTCAAGGTAGGTGAGCAAGTTACAGGTTTTTATTTAGAGATGAAGTGATAGGACAGAGCTCCCAGCTCACACCAGGAGGGTAACAAGAGAGTCCGTGATTGGCTCATTGTCTAGGGATTTTATGAGCGGTTGAGGATTTTCAGGAATGAGGGTAAAGGGTTAGGGGTGCAGACTTGTTGAGCGGTCCCAGAATGCTTATTCTTGATGAGTAACAGAAGAAATTTTCTGCTCTGATTCTTTCTCAAGATAGCACTTTCCCTCTGGGATCATGTCAATTAAGACCACCTACCCTGCCCCCAAGGTGGGCTGGGTTGTTGCCTGTTTGCTGAAATAAGTTAAGAATCTTACTTCTTAACTTCTTGGGCTGTTTATAGTTGGGCTTACTTACTAAATTAGTCTTTTTCCTAGGTTGCAGATTACTTGGTTAGGATCAAAGAAGGAAATATAGCACATAGGTATGGCTAACATAAGCTGGGCCTTTTAGCAGGCTAAGGTAAATTTACAGTGAAGTCACGGTTTATGCTAAGACACTTTTCTTTATCTGCAGAACACTCAAACATTCCAGGCTAAGTTGCTGCTGGCCTTTTGAGTTTTAACTGATGTCACTGAAGATGCCTATATTCCTAGTCTGGTATCTTTACCCTAGAGAATTACTGTGACTCTGACTTTGGGTAATGCTTATCACAGAGTTTCAATAGGGACTTCTTTGCATATTGCTACATTGTTCTGACTGTAATTATCTTGCTCTGCTTTTTCTCCAGAGGCGCTCACCCTACTCTGCCTAATCCCATGGTCTCTGTCTCAATCCTTAGTATGTATTTGGTTCAGACTGTGAGCTGGGCTGAGCCACCTTCAAATGCCATCGCAGGGGCATCCTGGGTTGCTTTAGAGATGCTGCCCTCCTTATTGTCCTTGTTCACCTCCTGGTTACTGTTTTCCCATGGCCAGTTACCCACTAGGGGAATGCTTGCATCTTAAACTGAGAGGGCTGGGGGCAGATGGGGTGGGGTGGGGGAAAGCAGAGGTCGAGCAGGGAGTGCAGATGGGCACATAGGTGCCCCAGGGCCAGTCTGCGTAGGCACAATGAAGTGGCCAGTTAGAGAATTGTTTAACTTCAATTTGTTCTATTAATTTCTTCGGTTTGTTGGACTGAATATCTATTGCATGAATGTATTCAATTTTGCACATAAGTTACTCATTTTCAGGTTACTTCTCATAAGTAGAAGAAAAGGGAAAACAAACACTTTCTATAGCCCCTAGGGCCATTTTATCTTACTAGGGCAAAGAACCTAGGGACTCAGGCAGGTTCTTCTGAAAGCTTTAGCCTGGAATGAAGCTATCACTCAGATATTAAGGATTAGGCCAGGGCAGCAAAACAGAACTTCAAAAACCCCCAGACATACCAGGCTGCTCAGTCTATTGATTCCAAAAGCTGTGTGGTGTCGGGCATTTGAGGAATCCAGGATTTAACTTCCTCTGCCCTTTGACCATTTCCTTTACTTAAAGCATGTTCTTGGCTGCAGGGGTTTCATTAGGGTCTCTGTAAGGAAAGTGTGAGCACAGTGTCCAGCATTTGCCCTGCAGGGACAGCAGACCCCTAGAGTGGTCTTTGCACTCTCTGTGGAGATCTGTGGGACCCTGCAGCAAACTAAAGGCATGCAGAATTCCAGCCTGAGCTTCTGCCAAGTCCAGAAAGCTGGGGATCCAACCTGAATAGGAAAATAAAGGAACCTGAAAAAGTCTGGGGTTGCTGAACGCGACTCACTGTACTGACAACTGTGCTGGTAATCCAGGCTGATCAGAAAGGAGACAAGTCCAGGGACCTCCATGGAGCTAGTCAGGACTGCTCTGCAGATTCCTGAGTAACCCAGAGGAAAAGATGTGATATGTCTCAGCATCTACCCAAAGCTAAAGCCTAGAAATTAAGTAGAGGCAACTGAGATAAGCAAAAGGACAATTTACCAATTTTCGGCCACAAAATTTAAAGATCCTGGAGTCTTAAACTTGGCAATCTAGAAACAAGATGATGTTAGGCTTCAGAAGTCCTATAATGGATGTTAAAGAATTGAATTAAATAGATATTTTCTGAACTATTATTACACTTCTATGTAGGAAGGAAGGAGAAAATAAGGAAAAGTGGAGGTCCTGGGAAATGTTTTATCATTTGAATGTACTATAGTCTAACTCCTTTTTTGAGCAGAATCATTGCAACTATCCAACACTACATTGGCTAATATATATACACATTATATATACATATATATATAAATAAAATGTTTTAATTTGGAGATGTAGAAACACTAAGCATATACCACAAACAACATCCAAATAAAAGTGAAAGAAGGTGAGAACCCCAGAATTTGAATTAAATTGCTTGTAAAATGTCTTATCTGAACAGCCATGGAAGCCCAGAATGCAGGTGAACCCTCTTTAAAGAAATCAACTATGAAGCAAATCCGTTCCTACATCTATACACTAGTTCTGCATATTTCCTATTGCAAACAAATGTCATATAGAAAATTTAGAAACTGTCTTCTGTTCCATTAAGGGAACAAAAATAGTTTCAAGCTCACTAATTTAAAACAAAGCATCAACACTGGGAAAAATCCAGAAGTAGAGGCTATATTTTCAAACTTGAACTATTTGAGCTGCCCAGCTCCAAATGAACTACTTGGCAAAAGCTAAGGTTTCTAGTGTGGATGATGGTGTCTGTGAGTAAAGCCCTTTTCATTCAGTTACTTGGGAGGATCTACAGCCTGACAGCCAGCCCCTACCCTGCTCATGTGGGAGCAAAGACAACTAGCCCACAGCCTTGCCTTGCCAAGTGTCAGCCTTAAGAGTCCTTCTTACATGTCAGCAGAAGAAAGCCACACTTGCTACTCAGTCTCTTTTACAGAAGAATACACAAGTTAGGATTGCAAGGCATCAGAAGCAAACCAGCAACAAGAAGAGAAACCGAGATAATCAGAAAAATGGAAACAATTCAGGGAACAAAGCAATTGTAATTAAAATACTGAGAGAGATTAGCTATCAAGAAACCAAGGTTAAGGTGCTATAAATAAGGAGCAGTCAGAAAACAGACAGAACCATTTGAAATTATTAGTTACTGCTGTAAAAAAAAGTGCAGCAGGAGAATAGAAAAGTCAAAAAAACTTTCCAGCCCTTAGAAAAGACAAAGAGAGGAGAAAATGAAATAAAAGTTAAAAGACAATTTTATGTTTTATTTCACCATAATAAAAAAGAAAAGTTGAGACAAGACTAACTCATCAAGTCTAGAATTCAACTAATCAAATTTCATGAGAGCATAGAGGCCATAAGGAGGAAATTAGCAAAGAAATAATGAAAATATTTTCAAGCCAAGAGGTCACAAATCTCTGGGTCAGAAAGATCTATTAAATGCCAAGTTCAAGAATTTTTAAATACATAATTCTAAACATATTACTATGAAATTTCAGAATACCAAGCATAAAGAGAATCTTCCACAATCTTCCAGAAAGTAAAATCAAGTCAGCCATAAGAGAATAAACCAGACTACCATCTGATTCCTCATTAGTAACAGTGGGTACTGAAAGGCAATTCAGCTCTGCTTTCAAAGATCTAAGGGAAAACACTTTTTGACCTGTTTGGCTAGGATCATATCTTGAAGTATTAATCTTTATGTTTCCTGTGTGTTTCCTTCCCTCTTTACTTACTCACTTGAACCCCTAGGGTCTTTTTTCTTCCACTCAGTTCCACTCAGATAGGCATGAGTCATCCTCTTTGGAAACTACAATAAAGATTTTGAAATTAAAAGGCAAAAGCCTCTAGACAAAGGACCAGACAGGAAGATATATCTGTACGCCTGCAGAGCTTGTTTTTCTACTCCAAAGGCTAGATAAACTATGGACTGAAGAAGAGAAAAAAAAAGGCAAAGGTACCACTTCAGAAAGGAATAAAGAAACTTAAAGAAAGGAATTGGTGGGATGGGGAAAGCCCCTCATCCCAGATACTGGTTGGTTTCCTGGAAACCGAGTTGGTGCTGAGCCATCCACATGGCTTGCAGTCTCTGGTGAAGAGCTCCAACCTTCTGGTCTGACGGCTGGTCGTCATCCCTTTACTGTCCAGTTTGATGGGATACTCAGTATGAGTGCATTATCCACTAGTTGATGGTGTATACCTTAGACATTTTGTGGGATGTTAGTGACATGAATAGAAAGCATTTTTCTCTAATCAAGACAGGGTTGTGCAAAACCAGTTGAAATTGCCCTCTTCCAGGAGAAAAACTACACCCAGTCAAACTACCAAATGTGTTGACAAAACTGAGATATTTTGATACATTCGTATCTTAGCTGTAAGTCATTTTTAGGAAGTATATTGACCTATTTTAGCAAAATGAGGGAGGAAACCAAGAAAGAGGAAGACACAGAATTCAGGAAACAGCAGATGCAACAGAAGGATCACGAGGGAAAGTCCTGGTATTTCCAGAATGATAGCTAGTGCAGGCCTAGAATATAAGCAATTCCTATAGGAGCAGGAGGTTGGAGGACTCTGAAAGGGAGAGAGGTTTGGGAGGGTGGTCTCTGTTAAAAAGATGATCTAGACAGAAAAGATAGTATATGGACTGAATGTTTGTATCCCTCCAAAATTCCTATGTTGAAACCCTATGCCCAATGTGATGGGGTTAGGAGTTGGGGCCTTTGGGAGGTACTTAGAATTAGATAAGGCTGCAAGGGTGGAGCCCTTGTGAATGAGATTCGTGCATTTATAAGAGGCAGGAGAGCTTGCTTCCTTTCTGCTCTCCGCCATTTGAGAGGATACAACAAAAAGTTGCAGTCTATAACCTGGAAGGGGCTTATCACCAGAACTAACCAAACTGGCACCCCGATCTTGGACTTCCAGCTTCCAGAACAGAGAGAAATAAGTATCTATTGTTTAAGCCACCCAGTCTATGCTGTTAGAGCAGAAGACAGATGGTATGATGGAGTAGATGGTATAAAGGAAAGGATTTGTTGAAGCCAGTGTTTTAAGAAAAAACAGAGAGAGGCACTTACAAAGATATCCACAAGAAAAAGAAATCTAAATATGTAGCAAACTCAAATGCATAATGGTTTTAAGAAATTTCTAAATTGTAAGAAAAGAGAATACATTTGGCTTTGAGGAAAGGAGATCCTCCTACTAATCCTAAATTTATACCATCTGGCCCAAAAAAGAAGTGAAGGTATTTCAAGTGCATAACTCGGGCCAGCATCCGCATAGGCCTAATAACATAAAAATTGCTTTTTGGCTTGCAAGGAAGACTTGACTGGTAGCAGAACAGAATACAAGTTGCTCATCTTAATAATATAGAAGGAGGGCGGTGGCAGGAAGAGGAAAGTTAGAGAAAAGAATGAGGCACCAATATCTTTCTAGAAAGCTGGTGGTCATCAGATAATGCTAAAAATCGATGACACAAGAAACAAAAAGCAAGTATATTACCTACAGTCACAAAGACAACCAATGGAAGAATTGGAAAAAGATACCAGACACACATCCAGTCCTGGAAGGAGTGGAGGATAATATCAAATATGAGAACTAAAACAGAAATATTTCTTCAGTGTTGACTGTAGTCAAAAATTCAATCAGTTAGAGCTGCTGTAACAGAATATCATCCATTGGGTGGCTTAAACAACAGAAATATATTTCTCACAGTTCCAGAGAATGGGAGATCCAAGACGAAGGCACCAAGTGGCCCAGTATCTGGTGAGGGTACTCTTCCAGGTGTGTGAGGGCCTCTTCCAGTTATATCCTCATGGGGAGGGATGCAGAGAGAGATCTTGTGTCTCTCCTTACAAGAGCACCAGACCCATCAGGTAGGCTCCACTGGTGTGACCTAATTATCCCCACAAAGACCCCACCTCCTAATACCATCCCATTGGGGTTTAGGGTTTCAACATATGAATTTGGGGGGACACAGCATCCATTTCACAGCATTGACTATGATAAAGTGGGCCACAGGCTGGAGAGAGGTAGGGAAACTACTATTCTTTATTATGAACTTCTTTATGTGCTTTAATTCATTATTTTGAACATATACTTCTTTGAAAAATTTTAAATATATTTCAGCAATCAATCACCACCTCTGTGAAACCTTTTCTGGCTCTCCCTCCCCATCCCCACCAGTCGAGTTGGATACATTCATTTGGGGCCTGACTATACCAAGTGTACTTACACCAGATGTTATGGACTGAATTGCATCCCCCCAAATGCATATGGATGGCCCTAACTCCCCTTGTGACTGTATCTGGAGAGAGGGTCCTTAAGGAGGTGGTTAAGATGAAATGATGTCTTAAGGGTAGAGCCATGACCCAGTGGAATTGGTATCCTTATAGGAAGAGGAGGAGAGACACCAGCGCTCTCTCTGACTTGGGAGGAGACAGTGAAAAGACAGCTGTCTGGAAGCCAGCAGGAGAGCTCTCAACACTAATGCTTGCACCCTGATCTCAACTCCCAGCCTCCACAACTGTGAGAAAACCAGTTCCTGTCGTGTAAACCCCCCAGTCTATGGTATTTTGTTATGACAGTCAGAGCTGACTAAGTACCAGGTTCTCCTGCACGATTAGATATATCTATTTCCCTTTCTAGATTCTAGACTTCTTGAGAGCAAAGACCCGATGTAACTGCTATACTGAGGGCTTACAATGTGCCAGTCGCTGTATGAGGCACTCACACGCTATCTCATTTAATCCTTACAACCTCTCAAGCCAGAACTATCATCCTCATTTTACAGATAAAGACACCAAGGCTTGGAGAAATTATATGATTTGTCTAAACTCACCAGAATCCATTTATACATGGCTCCACACGACCGTACTGCTTTCCTGGTCATCTGTGTCTCCTTGCCTCCTAATAGTTCCCCACACATAGCTTGTTTTGAGAGGCTGTTAGTTCCTTAATAAATGTTCTCAGCACAAGAAAAGGACCCTGTTTCTTTTTACAATAATGAAACTCCTGAAGTTGATGTTCTTGAATACTCCCACCTCCCACAATAATGAAATAAATGTAAAAACCCCTCCTCCAGGGAACCCATCTACACAAGTTACAGAGATCAGTGCAAATAAAATTGCAGGGCCTCTGGTTCAAAAGTTATTAAAAATAATAGCACTTCCGGGTTGGTAAACATGTGGGGGTTAGGGGAGAGTGGCGCACGCAGAGAGCAGGGAAGCTCTGGATCCTTCCCACATGTGCATCTCCTCCATCTGGATGTTCCTCAGTTAAATCCTTTTATAGTAAACTAGTAAACATTTGCCTATGCTGGACACCTACCTTGGTTTAATCACAGAACAACCGACACCAGCAATCTCCCTGCAGTAATATGTCTAGATCTTCCTCGTTCCTTCTGCAGCTTCGAGGTTCTGCATGGTGTGGCTTATTCAACCAGTCCCTGCTGATGGACATTCGCCCTGTTTCCAGCCTTGTGTTGTTACAATAGAGTTACAATGAATTTTTTTTTAAAAGTTATCTCAAGATGGCAACAGCGGAGCCCTGAGTGCAGGGCAGGGTCCCGCCATGCACAGCACCTTGTGTGAATCTACAGTCACAGACCCAGGAATCCTGACATTTTCCTCTACCTTTCTTTTGAGACCAGGCACAAGTCCCAGTTTCCAGCCATCTCATCTGAACGTGTTACTACCACAAGGGTTTAGGTTCAGGTGGGGTGAGAGTGCTTAGGGATCACATACCCATTTCTCCTTTGCGTTTCTGTTTCCTGAAAATGGTGCATTTACCTATTAAGAACCAGCACTTGAGAAAGGGAGGATTCTCAAAAGGCAGAGTAGCATTAGTCAACAACAAAAAGCATTTGTGGAATGTGATCAATTAGCAAAGGGCTGAGAGTCTATGATTCAGATTTTACTGCAGAAAGAGGAAATATGTAAAACTCCACAAAAATATATTACAAAATGAGGAGATATATATTAATCACAGGAGATTAAAACATTTGGTCCATTACCATACAATCTATTTAATATATTCTAATACAGTGAAGAGTTAGCATCAAAGTTGCTAGCCCTAGCAGAATTCTTCCATCTGGAGCACTCCATTTGCAGCTAGTGGTTGTGGAGCTTTAAACCAAGAATTGCAACTCCCATGCCTCTGGGAGCCAAACAGGGTCTTGGGTGAGTGAGATCTGCCAAGTGTGGACTCGGGCAGCAGGAGAGCACGGCTGGGCCTCTGTGGTAGCTGTGCCCTTGTCCAGCTGATTCCTACCTCATGTGGGCTAATGTGGTCAGATCTTCTGAATTTTCAAACACAGCCAGAAATAAGTATATCACAAATTGTAAATGTTAATGACTAATTTTAATAATTTTTTTTAATGTTCTGGTCAAATAAGAATTATCTGGGAGCTGATCATGGTCATGGGCCCCTAGTTTGAGCTCTCTATGACAAAAGATTCATTTTATCATACCAAATCCTAAGGAAACTAAGTTTGGGACTAGAGTCTCATATACAAATCCATCACTCACAAGAATGCCTGGGTGGCAGGATGTTTGAATTAGGAAGAACAAAGATGTGAAGGCAGTGGTTTGTAAATCCACCACTCCAGGGGCCATGTGGCAATGTCTGGAGACATTTTTGGTTATCATAACTGAGAGGAGAGTGGGAGTGCATCTGGTATCTGGTGGGATGCTACAAACCCTTGTCCAATGCAGAGAATAGCCCCACAACAAATACTCATCTGATCCAAATGGCAATACTGCTGAGGCTGAGAAGCCTGCTCAAAGGCAATGATTTACTCTCACAATGCAGTTCTCACATTGAAGCTTAAAATGCAGATCCTTGGGTTCCAACCCAGACTACTCATCAGATGCTCTGTAAGTAACATGTAAATATATGCATTTTAGAAATCTTCCCAGCTGATGCTAATACATGCTAAAATCCAAGAGCCCCTGAACTGAAATAACAGAATCTAAAGGACTCATTTATATCTAGAGAACTGCCATTGTATGTTTAGCAGGGATGCATGCTCAGTGATAATAGAGAAAACTTTCACTGCTAAACTGCAAAATACTGCACAGCCAAAGCAATGGTATCAGAATAATCCGCCCACAATCACACCCTGTTCCAAAAAGATAGAGGGAGTTATAAAGAAGAAAAATTGTCATTGTTTCTTTACCCTCCAACTACAGAAGGTAATTTCTTAGACTGCTAAAGGTATTTTTTAAAATTTTTTCTACAAGAAAACAAAACAGCTAAAAGAATCACAATTTTGAAGTCCATCTATATTCCTCAAGCATTGCAAATTCAAGCATTTTAAATTAGGATATGTTAAATTGAAGAGAATATGTTATAGACACCATTACTATCTCCTTCAATACATGTCACAGCAGTTGTAAACAGTTTAAGCTTTATAAAGCACCCTATGTTGCAAGTTTTTGTCAATTTTACATTAACATTAGAAAATATATTTTAACAGAAACACTGCCTGGGGCCCTCCCTCTCTTTTGAGGTGTGTTAGAAGCTTCCCCACTCCAGGAAGGCCTATAGATAAATAACTCTTCCCCGCTCTGGCCAGTTGAATACCCGCTAGCATGAGCTGCTGTTTTTCACAGAGGTGTGTGGCACCTTCGGCTGGTAGACTGGGCATGCGTAGTGGCCATGATCCCTAGGGGACATAAATGGAAAACAGCCCAGAAGCATAAGCACAGAGAAGAGATTTGTCCCAGGGTTGACGCAGTAGGAATTTCTGTCCCGACCCGTGGGACAAACGTGGAGTGTGCCGGAGACGCCTGCAGAAATGAGACAAGCAAGAGACACAAAGAATGACCAGCAAGACAGGATGTCTGATCAAGCTGGCACAGTTTATTGTTTACAGGCTCAATTTATACAAGTAGCAAGTAAGGGGTGGGTCAGGAGATAATTGGACCTTAGGTGGCGCCAGCGGGGAGGTGTAGAAGGGTGATTGGGTCTGGGTTGGCGCTGACGGGAACGGAGGACCCGGAAGAGAAGCGGGGAGTTCGCCATTTTGGGGGCAGGGGAGGTGTTTTCACACATCCTCAAGGTCTCCCTATTTTCAGAGTGAGGAGTCTTGGCCCATCTTCAAGGACAAGATATGTTTTTGTGAGCAGATAACTTCCAAGGACTGCACCAGTTGCTCTCAAGCTTGTGCTTTCCCATGCTGCGTTCAGACGTGGGGGAAGGGACATAGCCTCGGCTCCCAACAAGTTTCAAGGCTGTAAACCCAGACAGAAGATCTGAGAGATGTAGCTTCCTTGACAGTCAAATCATTGCCTTGTATGCTAGTATAAGTGTTTTCTGATATGGAGTAAAAAGGCATCTTTGTAGGCTGGCAAGATCACTGAACTCTAGAAAGGTCGCTGTAAGATAAAGAAAGGCCTTTCCACACTCCAGCAAACTTATCTTGCGTATATCCTTTGTGTTGCTCTCTTTTATTGCTTTTAGAGAAAAATCAAAGTAAAAGTGGTCATATCTAGGCCACATTGTCATTGTTACTTATATGCAAACCCAGATGAGTGTGGAGGAAAAAGCTTAAAAGACATTACTTAACCTGGGGAGCAGAGATCAAAGGGCCTCATTCCCAGAAGTTGCACTGTTACTAATCCACAGAGGAAGTAGAGCTCTCAAAGTCCCAACAGGAGAGAAATCTCTGGGCCTCTACCTTCCCTCCCAGCCTCATCCTTGATGACATCCCTGGTAATCACCAAGGGCTACCCAGCCCTTTGCTGGCCCCTGGGCCCTTGTGTCCCCTCCCAATGCCTGTCTTTCATATCCTTCAAGGCTCTTTGCCTCCCTCCCAGAAGATAAATATTCAAGGCTCATTCTGCCCAGTTCTTTCCAGTGGAGGAGACTGATGTGATTAAACTCACTAATATTTAAAGAAAGTAGTATGTTACCTCCACAAAGGTTCAGAAGATGTTACCCCAAAATATGCCACTTTGGTATACTGATCATTTTGAATTAAAGGTACTTGAGAAACAACTGGTGCAGGAAGGATACTCTCTGACCTTTTGTTCCCTAGAAAGGAGGAGATAAATCTCTCATGGGAAAGGTACCCTCCCCATGCCAGGAGGGTAGAAGATATCCTTTTCACCACAGATAGAGAATTTCGGGCCAAGAAGGCTGTATAAACTACCCTTGTTACTTCTTTACCATTTTACTACCCCTAGCCTGAACTCCTTTGTCGTCTTGATTCTTTACAAACTTATCATTTCTTTGTTTAAAATGTATAAAAACCCTCCTGCTTTGGTCATCTCTTTGAGTCTTATATATTTGTGGGGCTCCACACAAATGTATTTAATTAAGTTTGCTTTACTCCTGTTAGTCATTTATTAAGGAGGTTGGGGGACAGGAGAAGGTCCTCACCTAAGAACCTAGACAAGTAGAGGTAAAATTATTTCCCCCCCATACCTCCTTGCAGAAAGTATTTATACTGTAGACGTTAAGAAAGGTAATACTTAATCCAAAATAACTGATCTCTTAAGGTAAATTTTCAAGGAACACATCTGAATGGAGGAGCTCTCACGCCCTTCAGACCACTGCGGGCAGTCAGAACGTGAGCCATGGAGAGGGTGGAGGGGAGGCTCGTAGGAGACCAGCTCGGTCAGTGAGTAAACAGTTCCCCATCTTCCAGATCCATCAGGAAATGGAGATGTCCTTTCCCAAATTTTTTTTTTTTCTTGAGAGGGCATCCCTCATATTTATTGATCAAATGGTTGTTAACAACAATACAATTCTGTATAGGGGACTCAATGCTCAATGTACAATCATTAATCCACCCCAAGCCTAATTCTCGTCAGTCTCCAATCTTCTGAAGCATAACGAACAAATTCTTACATGGTGAATAGTACAAGGGCAGTCATCACAGAAACTTTCAGTTTTAATCACATATTATGAACTATAAACAATCAGGTCAAATATGAATATTCGTTTGATTTTTATACTTGATTTATATGTGAATCCCACATTTCTCCCTTATTATTATTATTATTTTTTAAATAAAATGCTGAAGTGGTAGGTAGATGCAAGATAAAGGTAGAAAACATAGTTTAGTGCTGTAAGAGAGCAAATTTAGATGATCAGGTGTGTGCCTGTAGACTAAGTGTTAATCCAAGCTAGACAAGAGCAATAAAACATCCACGGATGCAGAAGATTTCTCTCAAAACAGGGGGGTGTCCTTTCCCAAATTTACATTTGAAATCAGAAAAGTTGGAAAGCATTCTACCTGGAGCCTATGGTACAAATTCCTTTATCTTCAAAAACAACAATGGCAACTTTCCAAAAGTGCACCCTGAACTGAAAAAACAGTCATTTTCCATTAGCTTTGCAGGGAAATAAGAAAGACTGTATCTCACTCGGCCTCTTTCTGACTCAGCTTGCTCATCTTTTAAGCTGAACTGCTCCTACACAGATATCCTGGATGTTAATGGTCTCATTAACTAATTGTGCCTCTGCTAATAATGATGATGGCTTTAAAGGAGGCTATTACATAAGGAAGAGGCTTTTTTGATATAAAAATTATTAAGGTACAGATCTAAGAATGTGGCAGTATTTTCAAAACCACAAAGAGAATGGACATCAATGCAAATAGCTGTAGCTCCGAGTGAAATCCTGGCTGAGAATTGGACCTGTGTCCTGCTCCATGTGCCACTTCCTGCCCTTCAGGTTGTGTGATCCCAGCTGAGACAGGAAAAAATAGGTTGAACATCCTTTAATAGTTTAGGTATCCAAGTGTTCCTCAACAGAGGAGAAGAACCGAGGGTGGTGGGGGTAGTGGATCAAAGATAAGTTTTGAAAGACTAGTAAGAAAGTTTAGCCATGAGGTATAGAATGAGTGATGTGCCTGCCCTTAATTAAGGACCAAGTATTGTGAAAAGAAGTATACATTAAGTAAAGACCTATTCTAGCAGGAAAGAGAGATGTAGCACTATGGTCCCAGTCCTATCGCTGATTTGTAGTTCACTGGAATGGCAGTTGTGAACGAGGTGGGGCTTCTTTTGTCTGTCTTATCTGCTGCTAAAGAGCCAACCCCTCCAGCAGTGCATGACACATATCAGGCACTCAATCAACATTTACCAAATAATAAGCAAATTATTTTAGTCTTGAAGAAATCAAACAGCCCTTGGGGACTATTTCTTCACTGATTCTTTCCCAACTAGCCTCACAGGATGCTGCTCCAGTCAAAAGCTCAGAGGAAGTAGAGCCCTCAAGTCCTAACAGGTGGGTGTGAAGAGAAGCTAATGGCATGTGGTGATGATGTGCAGAGGGACGCTGCAAGGCCTGGAGGTGAGGGTGGGGAACTGAGGTGGTAGGTGAACTGGTCAGAGAGTGAAAGATAGCCGAGCTCACTGAGCGTAGATGTACACACACTGGGGGAGGACAGGAGGGTGGCTGCAAAAGATCAGCAGCTGACCAGGGTCATTTAAGCAGAGCAGAAAAATTGGTTAAGCAGCCCAGTTTTCTTCTGGTTTCACCAAGGGGCTAGTGAGAATGAGCTAAGGGATGCAAATGGCACGACTGTGGGAGAGCAGAGGGGAGTCTAGCCTTAGGAAAGACTGGTCAGAAAACAGAGTCAGCTGATGCTGGACCAGCCATTCTGCCTGCCATTTTTTAAAAAGTTGGAAAGAGGGTCAGAGAGCACAAAGAATGGAAGAGAGTCTTATCCCACATCAGGCATCCAGGATTGTCCATGATAGTCTCAAATTTTTGTCATTTTATTGCTTTCACCAAAGGTAGCTTAGCCTAAGTTCTCTGAAAAATAGAGCTTTTGGAACTTGTGAGTAAATTGTTTATTTGGGAATGTGATTCTGGGAGCAATAGGGTGGGATGGGGAGGGAAATAGGCAAAGAGGGAGAAACAATACAAGAATGTGGAATGGAGCGGCCATTGCTAAGGGCAGCTAGTGCTCCATCTTCCAGGATCTTCTGACCGGCTGATGAAAAGCACCTCCAAACTATCTCCTGAGGGGGAGCTGTGGCTAACTTCCCCTTCTGTGGGCCTGTGCATGGGTAAGACAGGGTGGCTTCCTATAGGTGTCATCTGCCTCAGCATCAGCAAAGCCCCAGGGCCAGAAGTGAGAGGTTCACTGCATAGGCTCAAGTGCATCTTCCCAGGCCCATCAAAGCCTGCAGGAAACTATTTGTGCAGCAGTGGCTGGAGTAGGAGCTGGGGCTGGAAGATTGGACATGGGGTATAGTCCATACCCAGCTCCTCTCTGATCTGCTTATGCTCCACCTCTAGGAAGTCCAGTCCATCAGAGAGTCCTGATCCAGGCAGAGGCTAGTTGTAATCTTTGCAAAAACTTAATACTCAAGGGCTAGTGGGAAGAGCTACAGCTAGTCCCCAGGCCATTAGTAATAGTTAAGACTTCCCTCCTTTACTATATAATTAGATCAATGGTTCTCAAAATTTGTACATTAGAAGCACCAGAGCAGCTTTTTAAAATCCTGGAGCCTAGGCTGTAATGCAATTTAATTGTCTAAATTAGAAAACTAATGTGACTGTAGTTAATAATATTGTATTGTATATTTAAAAGTTGCTATGAGAGTAGATCTTAAAAGTTCTCATCACAAGAAAAAAAAGTGATAACTGTGTAGTGATGGATAGACATTATAGTGATCATTTTGCAATATACACAAATATCAAATCATTATGCTGTATACCTGAAACTAATATAACACTATATATCAATTTTTAAAAATCACAATTAAAAAAAGGAAACTAACATCAATAACTACCTAATTTGCAGACATTACCCAAATTTCACCAATTGTCCTCTATTGTTCTTTTTTTGAATGGGACCCAGGATCCAATCTAGGGTCAAGTGCATTTAGGTGTCCTGTCTCCTTAGTCTCCTGCAGTCTGTACCAGTTCCTTAGTCTGTCCTTATCATGACCTTGACTCTTTTTTTGAAGTGTACTGTTATTTTAGATAGTATTTCCTCAATTTGAGTTTGATAATTGCTTGTGATTAGGTTGAGGGTGTCCATTTTTGGCAAGAACATCTCAGAAGGAATATGGTACACTTCTCAGAGGATCATGTCATGGTTATATGGCATTGATATGTCTTAGTAGTGGTGATGTTAATCTCAATCACTTGATTAAGGTGATGTCTTCTAGGTTTTCTCTATATTTCATTTATAATTTCCCTCTTTGTAATCAATACATATTATGTGAGGAGATTCTTTGAGACTATGCAAGTATCCTCTTTCTCCTTATGCTTTGCCTACTAATTCTAGCATCTGTCAATGGTTCTCACATGCAACACATATGACCATGGTGTTTGCCTAATGTTGCTTTTCTATGCTCATCATTCCTTCTACATTTATCAACTGGAATCATAATCTAAATTAGAGCTGTGTGACATGTCTTTAAATAACTATGAAAATTAATAAAGGGGCTGGTTTGGGGCTAAAACCACAGGAATAGGTCAGAAATAGAATTTCTGGCATGAGAAGAATGAAATTAAATACCTGCCACTGGTTTTCATTTAGAGATGGATCGTGTCCCTTGATATATGGAGCAGCTGGAGATGAGGAATCAATAAACCACCAGAGTGAAATGTGTCATCTGGAAGTATTTCAGGTGTGAGACAAAACAGACCAGTGTCTTCTATAGTAAAAACCAACCAGTGAACTAGGTTGATAGGTGCAGGAAGGCTGGTATGTGATGTCTGTGGCAAAGGGCACACACTTATGCGAACAGCCCAAGATTAAAAGAAGGTACCAGCTGCAAAAACACAAACTAAGAGCAACAGAGGAAAAACTGAGCTTGATGTATCTGTTCAAAAGAAAACAGAGACATTGTTTCATGTGATTAAAAAAAAAGTGTTGGGGTAGGAGGCAGTGAGGAGAAACGGGAAGAAATGAGGAAATAAGGATTAAGGATTTTAGGTCAGAGTTGGAGAACACAGCAAAGGAAACTAGGAAAATGGGCTAGGGGTGAAAACTCCTGAGCCAAGAAATGGAGAGAGGCAGGTCCTAAAGGGTAGCAGTCGGGCAGTCCCAATTCAGACCCAGGGCCTTGTCCCTCAGGAGTCTGGAAAGAAAGGGGTCTGAGGGAGGGAAGGATTGGAAGACGGACAAAGTCAGTGCAAAGGGCATCTTAGCCATGAGCCTTTTGTTATGATGACAACAGCTCAGCTCAAACTATATTAAGCAAAACTAGAGACTCTTGACTTCCATGACTGGGAAGGTCACTGTGAGAGCTGGCAAAAGGTTGCCAGCATCCAAAACTCAGCCTTAGGGGCCTTTACTTCTTCTAACCCTAGCCCACCATCTTTCAGTTCTTTATTTGGTGTTGGTCTTCCCACCATAGATGGGCTTCCTCTGTGTACACAGGGAAGACAGCTGCCTGTATCTCAAAGCTTTCATTGTCTCCACATAGTAGCCCCAGCAGAAAGATGGACTATTTCATACCAGCATCTGCCTGTCACTACCAAGAAGAACTCTGATTGGCTCCCCTTGGATCCCAGGCCCACACTTAGAACCAGTCACTGCTGCCAAAAAGATGAAGTGATATATGAGTGGCCAGGCCCAGGTTAAATGCCTACCCAGTGCTCTGGAATCTGGATGGGACCAGGACTAACAAAATCACTTAGAATAGCAGTTCCCCAGAGCAAAGAGATGCATCGTAACCAGAACAAAGGAGGGCGGGTTTGCTAGGAACATCAAGAGATACTTCCTATTGAATGTCCCCACAAAGAACTTCTGGAAATAATAATAGTCAATTTTATGATAATAATAGCTAACATTCCTTGAGTGCTTACTATGTGACAGGCACTTTCCTAAGCCCTTTCTTGTTTTAAATCATCTAAAGCTCACAACATGCCTAGATATTGTTATTATCCCGTTATAGAAAGGAGGAAACAGACACAGGTAGTGAGTCACTCATCCAAGGACCCACAGAAAATAAGCAGGTGAACAAGGATTAGATACAGGCAGTGTGAATGGAGATCCTGTGCTCTTAACCATGGACTGACACAGGATCTGAGTGAGTTTAGATGTGAAAAATAACAACAAAGTCAAATAGAAAAAATGATAGAGTTTGAATGAAGCCATAGAGTAGGATTGTTAAATCCCCACAAAGAGCATAAACCCATCACAGCCCGTGATCTCATAGCAAGCATGGGCACCTAGAACTCAGAAGGCTATGACAACACCACTTGGAGAAGTCTAAAGTACTAGAAAGAAGCTCTGAAAAGACCGGTCCATTGTATCCATGGGGATATCAGATGAGGCTACTGAATTTTTTCCTTTTTTTGTTGTTGTTATGGTAAAATACACATAACACAAAATTTACCATCTTAAACATTTTTAAGTGCACTGGTATTAAGTATATTTACATGTTGTCTAACCGTCACATGATCCATCTCCAGAATTTTATCTTGCAAAACTGAAACTCTTCACACATTAAACATTCACTTCCCATTCCCCTTCTCTCCCCAGCCCATGGCAAGCACCATTCTATTTCTGTCTCTGTGAACTGGACTCCTCTAGGTACCTCAGATAAGTGGAAATATATAGTGTCCACCTTTTGATGAGTGGTTTATTTTCCTTAGTATAACATCCTCCAGGTTGATCCATGTTGTACCATATGTCAGATTTTTTTTCCTTTTTTAAGGCTGGGTAATACTTCATTGTCTGCATATGCCACATTTTTGGTATCACTTCATCCCTCAGTGGACAAGGCTGTTGATTTGTTATCATTCAGGGTAGAACAGGGAGGAATTTAGAACATGTTATTGTATTAGGAACAGCAATAAACAGACGTTTAGCCAATTCAGTCCTTGGACTTGCCTCAGCTTAAATTAATTGCAGTAAACCAAGAATAGAAGGAACCCTCCATGTTCACTGCACCACCATTTACAACAGCCAAGAGATGGAAACAACCTAAGTGTCCATTGACAGATAAGTGGATGAAGAAAAGGTGATGTATCTATACAATGGAATATTATTGAGCAATAAACAAGGAATGAAATCTTGCCATTTACAACCACATGGATGGACCTTGAGGGCATTATGCTAAGTGAAATATGTCAGATAGAGAAAGGAAAATTCCATATGATTTCACTTATATGCAGGATCTAAAACAAACAAAAAAACCAAGCTCACAAATACAGAGAATGATTGGTGGTTGCCAGAGGCAAGGGAGAAAGGAGGAATGGGGGGTAAAATGGGGTGAAGGGGACAAAGGTACAAACTTGCAGTTATAAAATAAGTAAGTCCTGGGGATGTAATGTACAGCATGGAGACTATAGTTAATAATACTGTATTATTGCATATTTGAAAGGTGCTAAGAGAGCAAATCTTAAATATTCTTATCACAAGAAAATTCTTTATGCATGGTGAAAGATGTTAACTAGATGGTGTTGTTCATTTCACAAAAATATAAAAGTATCAAATCAGGTAAATCAAAGATCAACACATGCTTTAAATATCCTTAATGTTGATCACTTAAAGGGTGTCAGATGATCAGCTATGGAGGTACTCTTTTCTGATAATATTCCTTTCTCTTAATTAAAAAAAAAAAAAAAAAAAGCAGTTACTGTGTGCTGACCTCCAATGAGTTCTGCACAGTGGTATAGAGGGCATGTCAAAGTGTGGGCAAAGGGTCTGTTTGTTTCTACGCAGAAGATCAAGGCCTAGCTTGGATACCCAGAAAATGAACTAAGATACGATATGAGGAGGAGCTTCCGGCATCAGCACTCTCTGGAGGACTCGTGCCAGGGGATGATCATCAAAAAGCCTCCACAGGGATCCGGACGATGCTGCGGTTGTGGCTGCATCCAGCCCACCGTCTCCTGGACTTGCCATAAGAAGGAGGAGGGAGATGTCTAGGCTGGCATGCGCATACAGTGAGACAACGAATTTGACTGGATCTGTACTGTTGGAACTCAACCAGGAGTTGGGAGGGGTGCAAGTTGTAGCACCCCAAAATCTCATGACTATAGACTATCTATGGTTAAAAGAACATATGGGATGTGAACAGATCCCAGAAATGGGCTGCTTTAATTTGTCTGATGGTTCAAGTACAGTTGGAAAATATCCATCATATCATAGATAAATTTTCACAAATGCCTAGGGTGCCTAAATGGTTTTCTTGGCTTCACTGGAGATGGCTGGTAATTATAGATTTGCTTTGTTTATGTCACCGTATTCCTATTATGTTAATATGTGTGTGCAAATTAGTTAGTAGTTTAAAACCTATACATACTTAAGGTACTATACAAGAAGATATGTCAAAGAAATAATCAATCCTCCCAAGTTTCCTTCATATGCTACATCTATAGCTTTTCTTCTTCCTTCCTAATTACAAACCTTAAATAGAATTCGTGCCTCATATCGAATTTACCGAGTATCATAATTCCTCCAGGTGGTAAAGATACCTCGAGACAAGTGCTGGGCATAGAACCACAGGGCATAAATCTGCAAAGAAGTAAAAAGCTAACCTTTGCAAACAATATGGCTTCTCTCTCACTTACCAACTTTACATTTCCCTGTATGGCCCCGGAAGATGACTGGTTAGCCAGAGACGGGTAAGATTCCTCAAGGGAGGAACAACCTAAGACAGGCACAGTCGCAGGGGGGCCATCAGGTGAGAATTTGGGGATCAACAGAGGTGAGGCTCAGAACCTCACCCCCCCCCCCTGCTTTGAGAGAAATCTTCTGCATCCGTGGATGTCTTGCTGCCCTTGTCTAGCTTGGATTAATACTTAGTCCATAGGCACACACCTGATCATCTGATCATCTACATTTGCCTTCTTACAGCACTAAACTATGTTTTCTACCTTTATCTTGCATCTACCTACCACTTCAGCATTTTATTAAAAATAAAAATAATAATAATAATAGGAGAAATGTGGGATCAACATATAAATCAAGTACAAAAATCAAATGAATATTCATATTTGACCTGATGGTTTATAGGTCATATTGCATGATCAAAACCGAAAGTTTCTGTGATGAATGCCCTTGTACTGTTCACCATGTAAGAATTTATTCACTCTGTAAGAATTCGTTCACCATGTAAGAACTTGTTCGTTATGCTTCAGAAGATTGGAGACTGACGAGAATTAGGCTTGAGATGGATTAATGATTGTACATTGAGCATTGACCCCCCTATACTGAATTTTATTGTTGTTAACAACCATTTGATCAATAAATATGAGAGATGCCCTCTCAAAAAAAAAAAAAAAAAAAAAGTATCAAATCACTATATTGTACACCTGAAACTGTTATGTTAATTATATGTCAATTAAAAAGTAGAAGTACATATAAACACTAAGTCAATAAACAAATATTGCTTACTATTAATAACAATTATTATTAGAAACTTTCTTTCATTGTTAGTATCAGTCCAGGAAGGTATATTTTTTATTTGAGTTTTTCAATAAATTAATATAATGTTAAAAAAAGAGTAGAAGGAAACACATTATTAATACTAAACCAAACTTTCCTGTGACACATTATGTAGACATGAATATCTTTACAGTGAACCTGAAAGCTTGAGAAAAGAGAATGGTGATAAAAAAAACTTTTGAGGCAATTACAATAGTGAAGATAGCCAAGCAGGACTGCTGCTAGGAAATCAGTTGCTTGAAGACATTTTCAGAAATTGCAGTTCAGAGAATCAGCCCAGGAGCCAGTCGGCTGGGCAGCCCTGGCCCTGGAAGGTTCTGACCCAGCTGTCATTCTCTGGATGCTGCCCTCTAACCTTGCCCCCAGTGGCTTAGAGCCCCATTACTCTTTGCCCTGAGGAGCATGTTGCAAGATAACTCAGACATACACGTGTCCTCTACCCCTCCATGCTGTTTCCACAGCCTTGAGCTTGCACCCAGTTTGCCCTAGCATTTGTCATCTGCAAGTTTCTCTTGCTGTTTTCTCTATCTCCTCCAGGCCAGAGGCCTCTCTGACCTCCTTAGGGGCCACTGCATTTTCTACAAAGACCCAAAAGAGTGTTTGGATAGGCACGCTACATTCTGCCAAACATATAACTCTGGCAATCTGCCCTGAGAAAGACCTTTAAACTTTCATTTGGTCCCATCTGTTACTCTTTGTCATTTCTGAACCATAGACATTAAGGCTGAGACTGAGCATGAGGTGTTCCTTTTCTCAATCTGTTCCATTACAAATGAAGAATTGTCCCATTTTAAGACATCTGGAGGCATTTCTCACATTCGAAAGTGACTGTTCAGCAACCCTCACAGAAAATCCTATTATATTCTCACCTAATCCCATACACCAAAGTTTCAACCTGCTGTTGGTGGAAGTAGATATTGCCTCAACATGGGCTGTCCTCCAATATATTTTCATCCCTTCTTTTCTAGTGAGAAATCCCTTGATTGGTAGGTGTTTACATGGATATTCAGTGTAAAGATTGCATCGTTCAGATTCCCTTACAGTTAATGTGGCCATATTACTAAGATCTGGCCAATTGCACGTGATGGGAAATGATATGTCCAGATCTGGAAAGTGCTAATGGAAGGGGCATGCTCATCATTCCTCCATTTTGTACCCTGTTCGCTATGTGGTTGTGGATGTGGGGCTGTGCCACACTGGACCACATGGGTAAGGGCAATATCCTAAGTATCATAGAAAAATATGATGGAAGAAACTTGGATCCCTGAATGACCTCATGGAGCAAAAACCTCCACATCATCCCTGGAACCATCTATCTCTTGTCTGTAACAGGAGAGAGAAATTCCTACATTGTTTAACTCACAGTTACTTTGGGTCTCTGATACATGAAGCAGAACCTATATAGCAATAAATTGGTCTCTGTCCCTGAATCTTTTCTTAAGGCCAAATCATATTCTTTTGATTCTCTCAAGATAAATCTCTATTTTTTCTGTACACTTTCTCCAGGCACCCTCTATTCTTCATTTTGAGTATCCCCATACATAAATTATGATAAAAGATTAGCTTCTAAACTACATACTCTACCCTTTATTCCTCCCTCTTCTCTCTACTTCGTGTCCTCCCACCTTTCCCTTTCCTTCCTCCTTTGTTTCCCTGCAACCAATAGTATGATGCTTCTACTGTGTATCAGGCACTGGATAGGACATTGTGAGAGGACACTAAGGTGCTAATATGTATCAGACTTCTTAGCTGACAGCAAAAGAAAACTACTGTGCTTCATTTAAGAGGAAAAGACTAGTTAAGAAAAAAAAAACATTGGTTATCACAAAATCACCCGGATACCTGGACAACCAGGATCATGGTTATACAGCTAGGAAAACCACCCCAAATCACCTGCTCTGGAGAGGCCACCTCTTGTGTAGCACCAAACACTGAACATCTGTAGTGCTGACACCACTGGCCCTCACCTGGAGCTGTCACCAGTATCACCACCTCTACTGCCCCACTGCCTGATGCTTCCTCACCATCCCCTCCTCTGTGTCTCCAGCTCCCAATTCAAGGTCTGGGCAGTCACCACTGGTTGTGGTGCCCACATCACATGCCCAAGACATAGTAGCAAGGGAAAATGAAAACAAAAGTATCTCAAGTGTTCACCTGGTTAAGTGTTAGCAGACTCTACATCACAGTAAAGCATAAAATGAAGAATTTTCCCAACATAGGAAGGAAGTTCAGAAGCTGGGCTACCCAAACTAATACAATAGGCACTATATCTTTCCTGGAGGAATTTAATCTAGTTTCCCTAAACCTATGAGACTGTTAAACTGGAATGCATCAAGAAGCTTCTGTTTTCCAGCTCTGCATCTTTTTAGGAGGCAATTCTAAACAGAGATATCTACCTCCTCACCTGTAGGAATATAAGGAGCACTAGAAAAAATTACACTTTCTTTTCCTACCCCAGAACTGGTAGAGATGATCTTTAGTATGCCAGATGTGGAGGAAATTTCTAGGAGTCTGCCTGTGTTTGGAGGAATTCCCACATCACCTAGGCCTTAATGGAGGAGACTGATCCTAATTTCACAGTCCCTAGAGGTTTGGGTTCAGGTGTGTAATATAGTCTTGGCCAGTCAGATGCTCCTATCCCAGACTTTAAATCTAGAACGAATGAAGTAAAGAAGCTGAATTGATTAAAAGTTCATCTGTGACCCTGTTTTCAGATGACTTAATATTGTACATAAAAAACCCTAAAGAATCCACCCCAAAACTACTAGAATTAATAACTGAATTCAGCAAAGTAGCAGGATACAAAATACACAGAAATCTGTTGCGTTCCTATATACTAACTATGAAATAGCAGAAAGAGAAATCAGGAAAACAATTCCATTTACAATTGCATCAAAAAGAATGAAATATCTAGGAATAAACCTAACCAAGGAGGTAAAAGACATATACCCTGAAAACTAGAAGACACTCATGAAAGTAATTAAAGAAGACACCAATAAATGGAGATACATCCTGTGCTCATGGATAGAAGGAAATAACATTGTCATAATGGCCATCCTGCCTAAAACAATCTACAGATTCAATGCAATCCCTATCAAAATACCAACAGCATTCTTCAAAGAACTAGAACAAATAGTTCTAAAATTCATATGGAACCACAAAAGACCCCAAATAGCCAAAGCAATCCTGAGAAGGAAGAATAAAGTGGGGGGGATTACACTCCCCAACTTCAAGCTCTACTACAAAGCCACAGTAATCAAGGCAATTTGGTACTGGCACAAGAAGAGACCCATAGATCAATGGAATAGAATAGAGAGTGCAGATACAAACCCACACATATATGGTCAACTAATATATGATAAAGGAGCCATAGATATACAATGGGGAAATGACAGCCCCTTCAACAGCTGGTATTGGCAAAACTGGACAGCTACATGTAAGAGAATGAAACTGGATTATCGCCTAATTCCATATATAAAAGTAAACTTGAAATGGATCAAAGACCTGAATGTAAGTCATGAAACCATAAAACTCTTAGAAGAAACACAGGCAAGGATCTCTTGAATGAAAACATGAACAACTTTTTCATGAACATATCTCCCCAGGCAAGTGAAACAAAAGCAAAAATGAACAAATGGGACTACAGCAAACTAAAAAGCTTCTGTACAGCAAAGGACACCATCAGCAGAACAAAAAGGTATCCTACAGTATAGGAGAATATATTCATAAATGACATATCCAATAAGGGGTTAATATCCAAAATATATGAATAGCTCACATGCCTCAACACCCAAAAAGCAAATAACCCGATTAAAAAATGGGTGGAGAATCTGAACAGACATTTCTCCAAAGAAGAAACTCAGATGGCTAAAAAGCACATGAAAAGATGCTACACATCACTAATCATCAGGGAAATGCAAATTAAAACCACAATGAGGTATCATCTCACACAAACTAAGATGGCCACCATCCAAAAGACAAGGAACCACAAATGCTGGTGAGGATGTGGAGAAAGGGGAACCCTCCTACACTGCTGGTGGGAATGTAAACTAGTTCAACCATTGTGGAAAGCAATATGGACGTGCCTCCAAAAACCAAAACTAGGACTACCATTTGACCGAGTAATTCCACTCCTAGGAATTTACCCAAAGAAAACAAGATTCAAAAAGACATATGCACCCCTATGTTTACTGCAGCACTATTTACAATAGCCAAGAAATGGAAGCAACCTAAGTGTCCATCTGTAGATGAACGGATAAAGAAGATGTGGTACATATGCGCAATGAAATATTATTCAGCCATAAAAAGAAAACAAATCCTATCATTTGCAACAACATGGATGGCACTGGAGGGTATTATGCTCAGTGAAATAAGTCAGGCAGAGAAAGACAAGTACCAAATGATTTCACTCATTTGTGAAGTATAACAATAAAACAAGACTGAAAGAACAAAACAGCAGCAGACTCACAGAACCCATAATGAACTA
This sequence comes from Manis javanica, assembly GCF_040802235.1. Lineage (NCBI taxonomy): Eukaryota > Metazoa > Chordata > Mammalia > Pholidota > Manidae > Manis > Manis javanica. The sequence continues at coordinate 90,433,785 of NC_133161.1, forward strand.
ACAGTTATCAAAGGGAAGGGGTTGTGGACAGTGGGTGGGGAGGGAGAAGAGGGGATTAAGGGACACTATAATTAGCACACATAATATAGGGGTGGCACAGGGAAGGCAGCACAGCACGGAGAAGATAAGTAGTGACTTTATAGCATCTTACTATGCTGATGGACAATGACTGCAATGGGGTGGGGCAGGGGGGTACTAGGTAATATGTGTGAATGTGTAACCACAATGCTGCTCATGTGAAACCTTCATAAGATTGTGTATCAATGATATCTTAATTTAAAAAAATAAAAAAATTCATCTGTGACCGATGGAGCCCACAGGAGACCCAGCATTTAGTGAGCACAGCAGATATATCCCTATTATGTGTCCTTTGGCATGATCTGGGCTCTGACTCTCAGCTGGGTTTTAGACTTGGCCTTCCTGGAGATGTTGTTACTTGCCCTAAGGCCCTTTCAGTAAATTGCTTTTTGCTTAAATCAGTCAGAATTTCTCTTGCTTACAATTAACAGTCTTAATGCACACACCACTAAAAAGCAACCACTACACTTAACTGTATATGTTTTTTTCTTTTACAACTGTTTCACTTTAACAACATATTCCCATACACACCAGTAACAACTACTGGATATTTTTAGCTTTGGCTATCATATTCACATGGTTTTTCTTCATCTTAATGCTACTTAAAGACTAAAACTAGGAGCCCTGGTGTCTTGCCAATGGGTTTCAGCCCCAGGGAAGTTCACTATGGATTCAATGAGACTGAAAAATGACAATGGAATGTTCTTGGGGTGAAAGGGTTTATATCCACCTTTATTCCCACGGTGGCAGGTCAATCATTAGAATCCCGTTCACTCAGAGCAAGTCTGAGTGCAGCAAGCTGGTCTCTGCCTCTGGGCCTCTCTGCCCCTGAAGCTGTCTCAGTCTCTGTCCTCAGCGCTGCCACCACTCCAGCCTCTGCTCTCCTGCAGCGTTGCAGCCCTACAGCCATGCAGCCCAGAGCACTGGGGGGAGCTCTTTATATAGAGTCAGTAGCAACGTATTGCACATACCTGTGTGGTGAGCTAGCCGACCAAGGCCAGGTGAGAATCCTGGCCATAGGAACCTTAACTTTATCCACACCTGGGGACTACTTCCTTTACTGAGGGAAACAGACTCACAGAGGTTCTCTCTCATTTCAGTGGATGAATCTCATTTCTGTGGATGGCCTCTGATCACTTCTCCAACTCAATCAAAACCATTCCAAATTAGGAACCTATCTCCTCTCATGCTGATGGTGCCGAACATGTATTTTAGAAACACAATGAGCTACTTTATTCTGTTACACAAACCACCAAAGGAAATAGAATACTGGGCCCCAACTAATCTCAAGGCATCACCACTTGTGTAAGCTATTCAGCCCAGTTTGGCAACTTTATCAACTTACTCCATCAAAACCATGTTTTTTTCCAAATTTGTTAATGAGCATGTTGATGGGAAGGATGGGATCACAAACTTAAGGAGGCAGCTGGCAGGGAATGAGGAGGTAGCTCGGACTTCCTTAACAAGCTGATACTAAAAATGTAAGAAAACTACCATATGAACCAACATTCCTTACAGCCTGTCCCCCACACTCCCAATGTCACTAAAGGAACAGGAATGGAGACTGCCCCCTCTGCTTGCATACACATGCCCATATGGTTTCTTTAGCTCTTACTGCTTCTATTCCCCCAGATATTGCCTGTGAACAGGATTTCACCTACATAAAAATCACTGCAGGGAGGCACTGCATGCTAAATGTACTGGAAATGTGTAGAGAACTTAGGAGGCACCCTTTCCTACTGCTGGGTGATTCCCCTCATGGTATCCTCTGCTCAGTGATCCCCATCATCTCCTATGCTCAGTGATCCCCCATTGTAGAGCTCTTAGCAGGAGAGCCTGATTCTTGATTTCACCATCCCTGAAGGTTTGGGCCCACATGTGTAACCCAATCTTAGCTGATCAGATGTCCTGCCCAACCCTTTAAATCTGGAAAGAGTGAAGCAAAGAAGCTGAAATGATCAGAATGAGGGGGTCAGTTTATAAGTTTCCCTCAGAGCAGCCCTGGTTACATGTTTAAAGACCAACCATGGCTTTTGAGTTTGCCCTGAACTATCTCCAGCCAGTCAATCATTAGAATCCCGTTCACTGGCAAATATGCTTGTCACCTTCTAATCTTTCAAAGTGGACAAATACAGTGAGTTTTCCAGTCTTTCTTGAGTTGCTCTGTGTACCTCTTCTCAAGAATGCCATTTCAGTTTGTTGGTAATTTTCTGCTTCCTTAAACTTTAATATCATTGAGATTAAGCTGTCATGGCTAGATTGATATTCATACCCTCAAATACATGTATCTCTTCTATATTATTCTGGATTAGGTTCAGCTGTAAAAAACAAAAAGAACCTCTAAATTACAGAGTTTAAGGCAAGATATAAATTTGTTCTTTCTCAATTAAAGGAGTCCAGAGGCAGCTGCCTAAGGCCAGGATGGGCATAATCCTGCATAATCATTAAGACTCAGGCTTCTTCTATGCCACTACTCTGCCCTTTAGCATGTTCCCTCATGTTTCAAAATGACTGTTGAGTGAAAATGATCACATCTGTGTGACATCCAGAGGAGAGAAAAACTCTCTTTTTAAGGACTGTGGGGAAGTTGGACCAGGATCCTCACTGAACTTAAACCACCTGATGATGTAACTGGCCTGTTGCTAGGCTACTGCTTCCACACCTTTAGGCAATAAGCTATTATTGCACTATATAGAGAGCACGCTAATGCTCTGGGTAGAGGTAGAGACGCTAGTGTTTGACCTACCACCAGGAGAACAAGCCAGGTAATAAACCCTTTCACCCCAAAGAACGTTTTGCTGTCAATTTCTTTGGTCACATTGAATCCATAGCAAACTTTCCCAGGGCTGAAACCCACCATCAAGACAATTGGCAAAGTCGTCAGGGTTCATTGTTGACCAAGGAAAAAGACAGGCTGCCCTTATGGGAGGGGTGCTTCAGCGGGCTGGCCCTGTCAATGGGGAGACAATGGATTGTCCCCCAATGGGTATGTGGTCTGAGGTGGCTTGCCTCCTAGAGGGCTGGGCCCCACCCCAGGACTGGAGGCAAGTGGAGGTGACACCTGAGGCAGTAGGATTAGCCCTTGGTATAGTAAGTAGGTCTTTTGAGAGACAGAGTGCCCGTGAGGCAGTGGGGGACTGTGGGTTGGCTGCTTCTCACAGTATTAAAAAAGTCTACAGAAGAGGACATGCTCCTGAAAAAGAGCCAAGAAATGGCAGCATGAGAGCATGAGCTGCAAACTTCTGTGGATTCCCTGAAGAAGGAAATGGCACTGATGTGAGAGGAGGCAGCATGAGAATGCCAGCAGCAAGGTGCCATTGAAGAGGTAAAAGATTCCTTACAGAACAAGACAGAAGCACTGCCAGGTGCTCTGAAGGAGGAAAAGGCCGTCAAGGGAAAAGACAAACTCCTGAGGGAAGCACAGGCGGAGGTGGCACGAGAAGGCCAGCTGCGAAGCATTGAGGTGAAGGTAAGAGAGCTGCTGAAGACTGAGCTAGCATTGCTGCAAAGCACAGTAGAGAAGTAAAGGTTGTAGCAGAGGAGGCACTCAGGGGAGGGGAGAGAAAGGTGCCATCAGCCGTGGAAATGGAGGAGCTGGGGAAGAATGAAGGGGTGGTGCCGGAGTCCCCAAAGAGAGGAGCAGCCTCCTCCCCAGGTCATGGAGCGCTCTATGCTCAGCCCCTATACACAGGCTGAACTGGTGGATTTGGGCTCCCGGTTTAGGCAGAAGCCCTCGGAGTCAAAATCAGCTTGTCTCCTGTGTCTTGCGACTTACGGGTGGATGGAATTGTTCTGTCGGGATCAGAAATGGGAAAGCTGGCTTCCCTGACAGTGCAGCCCGCCTTGAGGCAGCGATTACAAAATGCACATCAGACCCCAGGGAATCACTCCCTCCTTGATTGGCTTATGGCTGCACTCTGTGCTGTGTGGCCCAATCACAGTGATCTACCATCCTCTCCTGTTAGATGGCAGACATATGCTGAGCTCCAACAGGTGCTACGAGAGCTAGGTGTAAGAAATGCCATTTATAGTCCAGAGAATTATGGCCCAGATGAAGAGATTTTCACTACTGAGATGAGAAATATTTTACTTCAAATAGCTCCCACATCTCTCTTTGGGTCTCTAGTGGCCATTCTTTCCCCTCACTTAGGGCATCCCATAAGTGAGGTGACATGTACAGTAGCAGACCAAGGAGAGGCTGAAGCAATGAGAACCCAGAAAGAAATAAGGTCTGCTACTCACAAGAAGAATTTAAAGGACCCCATGAAGGTGAGGAGGACCCAGATGTGGGTTGATTTAATACAGGCAGGAGCAGATGGAAGGAAATTAGATGGGAAGTCAAATAGGATCTTAACTAGAGCTATGGCATCAATTGAAACCAGAGCAGCAGTTCCAGCCATTAAGACCAAAGAGGCAGAGGTCAGAGACAGAGCCACAAATCCAATCTGTGTGTTTGCAAGACTTCCTGCTGGAGAGCAAGCCAACCTCACTTGAGCCCACACAGGAAGATTAGTGGGGAACATGGTTTGACTGAGGGGAGGGTCGAGGTATCTGCCCTGAGGGACCAGGGGGGGACCGGAGGCCACATGTTGAAATAGCTAGCCATTGGTCCCCAGTGAACATACAACATATCCTGGCTCTGGTGGACACAGGGGTTGAATGTTCACTGATTCATGGTAACCCTGAGCAGTTCCCCGAGACCCCCACTATCATAGATGAATATGCGGGTAAGGCTATCAGAGTGACACAAGCCCAAATCCCTTCGGGAATAGGGTGTCTACCCCCAAAAAAGTATACTGTGTATATCAGAGTAACCCCCAAAGGTCACAGTAGTATATCCTGAACAGCCAGAGGTAGGAGCATCTTACCAGGGAGTTTTATCATTATGTCCAGTGCGTGCACCTCCAGTAGCACTATATATAGTCCCTGCAGTAACCCCCACTGGGAAAGGAGCAAAAATATGGTATACTAGACCTGGAAGAGACCCCTTCCTGCTACAGTCCTATCACAGGACCACTCTCTTGCATGCATCCTACCTGATGGACAAGATTTGCCTATGTTGGTGGCATTAAAACATGTGTCTTATTGCCCCTAAGGTCTTTGTGGATTGGGAACTTCCTCTGGCTTGAGGATTATTATAGTTTTTGTTATTATTAGGAACCTCCTCTGGCTTGAGGATTATTATAATTTTTGTTACCTGTATCAAAATCTTGTTGTATCTTAATTTTTGTTATTTCTAAGTTGTTATCCTCTGTTGCAGTTGTGGAATCTGGTTACAGTGCTCCAGCTTTCTTGCACAGGAACCATTGCAGAAAATAGAAAGCATGTAGATTGTAAGGCAAGAATCCTGGAGGGGTGGAGTGTGGGGAAGTTGGGGTGCTTATGGCCAGGATCCTCACTGAACTTAAACCACCTGATGATGTAACTGGCCTGTTGCTAGGCTACCACTTCCACACCTTTAGGAAATAAGCTATTATTGCACTATATAGAGAGCTCAGCCCAGTGCTCTGGGCAGAGGCAGAGATGCTAGTGCTCAACCTACCACCAGAAGAACAAGCCAGGTAATAAATGCTTTCACCCCAAAGAATGTTTTGCTGTCAATTTCTTTGGTCACATTGAATCCATAGTGAACTTGCCTGGGGCTGAAACCCATTGGCAAGACAAGGACACTGTCTGAAAGTTACATAACACTCCTTACACCACACTGGACAAAACATGGTTAAATAAGGACAAAGTAGAACTACAGAATATGGCCCATTAGAGGTGTGCATTGCTACTCCAAATAAACTTGGGAAGAGAGAGAATGACTATTGAGCAGGCAACCAATAGCTCTTCTGCAACTCACTAATGTTCTGTTTTTCTGATAAAGTCTATGTTGCTTTCCAGTAGTAGAGTCAAGTCAAGTGGAATATAAATAAAGAGTTTGGACATTGGCATCAGACTGGTTTAGCTTCATACTCATTAGGTTTGTGACTTTGGACAAAATACTTAACCCTTTTGAGGTTCTGTCTTTTCATCAGTAAATGGAGACTGTGACATCTACTTCATAGTGAAATGAGATTTTATACATATGCCAGATTAGAGATGACCAAATTTCTTTGGTATCCCTCATATTAAGAGGTAAAGTCCATATCCCTTCCTCTTTGAATCTGGGTGAGCTCTGTGTCTACTTTGGCCAGTAGATTATGGCAGAAGTGATGCTGTGGCCTCCAATCAATATTGCCCAGTGCTGGAGTTAACCTAATCACCCTAGGTTGAGTGACCTTCTGAGGAGTAGTACAGCACTAACTTGAATTATTCTTCCTTCCTAATAATTTCATATGGTATATTATTAGAAAAATAACCACATTTATACTCCCAGCTCCTACTTCTATCTCTTGGAACACTTGTTCTTGGAGGCCAGCTGCCATCTAAGTACAACTGCCCTGAGACCACAATGCTGTGAGAAGCCCAGGCCGTGGGGAGACCAGGGCCAACCAACACTAAAACTCTGAACCTGGGAATGAAGATGCCATCTTGGAAGTGGGTCTTCTAGCCCCAGCTGCCCCAGGGGATCCCATTTGGATCCTAGAAAATCACCCAGCAACAACTTTCTCAAATTCCTGACCCACAAAATCAAGAGCAAAATAAAGGCTGTCTTAAGCCAACAAGTGTGGAGGTAGTTTGTTACTACAGATAAGCAGAACAATGCACATAAGTACATGGTAATTGGGTGACTGTGGTGCTGACCTGGATTCCGGATTAGCAATAAGCACTGAGTGACTCTTTGGAAGCCCTTCAGCATGCTCATGCCCCATGTGAAAAACACTGCACATTCACAAAGGAGCACATACATTCCTCTATCACAGCTTTATATATTTATTGTTTTAATCCTACTGTTCCTATTTAGTTTCCTCTGTAATATCCTGTACTTTATTTTACACAATCAAAATACCCATGTTGAGCCAAAGTCCATTAAACTTCATTCACTTCCAAAGGAATTCATGACCAAAAAAAGGAGTAAGAAAAAAGGAAATAAGTTAGGAATCCCTGTTTGGGGATGGCAGAGCCACCATAAGAAAGGGACCTGGTTTCTTGAGTAACTGCATAAAGCACAGTCTCCTCCCTATCCACCCCCACAGACTCATAGTGGACTGTGATAGGAGCTTAACATAAATTTGTATTGTATTAAGCCATTGAGATTTTAGAGTTACATTATTTTGCCTACTCTTCTTACTACAGTGTCTAATTATAGAAGAACACATTTACAGCCATCAAAGAAAGCCTACCAGAAGGAGACTATGATAAGGATGGAAAACTTGAGCCAGGCTAATATAAAAAGATAAGAGGGACTTTGAAACCTGTAATTTGTTTCATGGGAACCTCCACCTGGGGCCTTGCTGCTCTGGAGTCCTTCCTTGCCCAAGTGCCACCATCTTCCCAAGGTGGACTCTTGGGCTCCTAATCTCCTGTTTGAGGCTGACCTCTGCCTCCTCTAGGCTGCTTCCAGGTTCTCTAAGGACTGGCCATTCCTCAGTGTTGGCCCCCTGCTGCCTTTGAGTACTGGCCTCTGCCTCTCCTTGGCTCAGGTTGGTCTCCTTAGCTTCACCCTGTGCCTCATTCTCTGCCTTGGCCTTAGGTCTCCTGGCCTGGGTCCCACCCAGCACCCAAAATGCACCCTCCCCAACATCACATGATGCCAGAGTTAACCCAGTTACCCATGGCTGAGTGAAATTCTGAGGGAGTCCAACACATATGAATTATTTTTCCTTTCTGCTAATTTCTTGGAGCAAATTAATTTAGAATATCATATTTATATTCTCAGCTGTTTTTGTTTTCTATCATATATTACATGAAAGAAAAAAACTACTAAACACCTTACTATATGTCAACCAATGTGTTAAACACTTTTGCATTTCATTTAATCACTGCCAAAAGACTCCTTTGATGGAGCTATTGTAGCTGCACATTTTCAGAAGAAAAGAATGATGCTCTGTAAGATTAAAGTTACAGTCTAAGGTCCCACAGCTCGTAGGAAGGTTAGCCGAGTGAACTAGGTTCATTTCATCTTAAAGCTCATTCCCTTTTCACCCTACAACATTGTCTCAAACCACCCCATTCTGGGCTATCATTATTCAAATAGGCAAATGGAATTTTAGGTGAGCCTGGGGAAAATAGAAAGTGTGAATGTACAGATCTGTCATAGGCTTCAGAATATTTCTCTCTTGATGACTTGAATCAGAACAGACATGTGCCCATCATTTGCCAATGAAATTAAAGTGATTAGTTGAACAGTAGTTCAAACTAATCATGGTAAAATTTAATAAGGGCAAAACTTCAAAAGGAAAAATACAAACACGCACTTTAGAAAGTTAATTCTGCATAAGCTTACTTAAAAATATTCTGAGGTTCACCATTTGCAACAACATGGATGGAGCTAGACGGTATTACACTCAATGAAATAAGCCAGGCACAGAAAGACAAGTACCAAATTATTTCACTCATTTGTGGAATATAACAACAAAGCAAAACTGAAGGAACAAAACAGCAGCAGGCTCACAGACTCCAAGAAGGGATTAGAGGTTACCAAAGGGGAGGGATGGGGGAGGTGGGTGGGGAAGGAGGGAGAAGGGGATTAAGGGGCACCATAATTAGCACTTACAATATAGGTAGGTCATGGGGAAGGCAGTACAGCACAGAGAAGACAAGTAATGAACCCATAGTATCTTACTACACTGATGGATAGTGACTACAATGGGGTGTGGGTGAGGGAACTTGATAATATGGGTGAATGTTGAAACCATAATGTTGCTTGTGTGCAACTGTATCAATGACATCTTAATTCAAAAAATAGTAAACATTATATGCTTAAATATAAAAAAGTCAAGAACTGGGTGAATAAATTTTGGCACATCTAAAAAAGAATACTCTGAGGTTCATAGTGACAGAGCAGAACAACCCTCATGATACATTTTGATCTTGATAATAGTACAGACTATTGTGCAGTTGTTCTGTAAAGTTTGATTCCAGGAGCTATTACCAAAATCACGCAGTGGAGAAGCCATGAAGTAACCTTTCCACTCTGCTCATCCTGGGTCAGATCGTCTTTGGATTGTGGAGCCACTCATGGTAAGTGATAGAGAACATCTTGGGCATATTCCAGAGGCAAAGCAATGACAATGATTACTTGGGGTAAAGAGTCTCATTAACAAAGCCCTGCGGGACCAGGTTTATGGAGCAGCAAAAGAGATCAGTGACTAGAGACTGAAATACCTATTTTTTAAATCCTATAGTAGAATTTCGGTTGGGAGAGGGGAAGCCCCTCCAAGCACTATACACACTGAAGTTGAGAATCTTTGTGCCAGTGGTTCTCAGCTTTAGCGGATGATAGAATCACCTGGACACCCACCCTAGCTATTCCACCCCAGGGCATCATACTTTTAAAGGCTTCCCAGGTGATTCTAATGGGGGACCAAGGACAAGAACCTCTGCTCTGTGGTAAAATATTAATGTACAAATGTTAACAAGCAATACAGCAGAAATGGGCTTATTAAGTTTGTGAAACACTTTAATTAGAATAATTCCTTAACATTCATTGTGAGTCACCCTTCCAGGATAAATGTACTTTATTTTGATAACAGTGATTTGGAGGAGGAGGAAAAGATGGCAGCGTGAGAAGTGTGGTGGAAATCTCCTCCCGAAACCACATATATTTTGAAAATACAGCAAATACAATGATTCCTAAAAGGGTGACCAGAAGAAAGAGTACACCAGCCAGTCTATATCTGGAAAAGTCAGCATCTCACGGAAAAGGGTAAAGTACAAAGCCACGACCGGGCAGGACCCCAGCACTCCCCCCACCTCAGCTAACTGGCAGGAGGAAAAGAATCAGAGTGGGGAGAGAGTAGAAGCACAGGACTGCTAAATAACCAGTCCTAGAAATGTGCACCAGGAGCACAGATGCACATTGCATGGTGCTATGGAGATAAGAGGAGCTGAAAAGAAAAGTCTGAGACTAAGACTGCAAACAGGTTCCCACAACCGGCTGCCCTGGGACAAAAGAAAAGCAGGTGCTTTAAAAGTCTTAAAGGGGCAACACTTTAACAGGTGGACAAAATCGTCCTAGCACACTCAGCACAGCACACGGGGAACTTTCAGGAGCTTCAGGCGCCCTATCCCCCTGCTTGTCAATGCAGCCCTGAGGACCCTCACTGCAATAAGCAGCCTGCCCTCCCTTCCTCAGTGCTGGCACATGCGTGCAAACCAGCTGTCCACACCATTCCTGCAGACCAGCTGGAGGGCAACCCTGCCTAAAGTAACTAGACAGCTTAACGCAGAGGCTTCTCCATGCATGCAGCTAACCAACCAAGACCGAGAGGTGGCTCCCTGTGTGCAGTTGACCAGCACAGACAGAGGAGATGGGCACAGAGACGGGGAGCCACAAAGAGGCTTTCTTCCTGCAGCAGAACACACACCGCTCACCTGTGACCTGTGACAGCATCCTAGGCCATACTGAGGGCCTCCCTGCCCACAGCAGCTTAGGGGATTAACCCAGAAGCTGCTCCCTGTGTGTGGATAACCAGCACAGACAGTGGAGACAGGCACAGTGACAGGCAAGCAGGAAGGTACTTTGTCCTCCCAGCTGACAGACGCACCACTCGAGAGCGACCAGTCCCATTGCTCCAGGACCATGAAAAGGCAGAAGAACCTTGCTCAATCCCAAATCCCTAAAACACCAGAAGAGGGTTCAGTGGGACTGAAATCACCAATCTTCCTGAAAAAGAATTCAAACTAAAAGTCATAAGCATGCTGATGGAGCTACAGAGAAATATTCAAGAGCTAAGGGATGAATTCAAGAGGGAGATAACAGAAATGAAACAAACAATGGAAGAATTTAAGAGCAGACTGGATGAAGTAGAAGAGACTGTTAATGGAAGAGAAATCAGAGAACAGGAATACAGAGAAGCAGAGACAGAGAAAGAAAGATCTCTAGGAATGAAAGAATATTAAGAGAACTGTGTGACCAATCCAAATGGAACAACATCCGCATTAGAGGGGTACCAGAAGAAGAAGAGAGAAAAAAAGGGATACAAAGTGTCTTTGAGGAAATAATTGCTGAAAACTTCCCCAGGTTAGGGAAGGAAATAGTCTCTCAGGCCATGGAAGTCCACAGATCCCCCAACACAAGGGAACCAATGAGGACAACACCAAGACATATAATAAATAAAATGGCAAAGATCAAAGACAAGGACAGAGTATTAAAAGCAGCCAAAGAGAGAAAAAAGATCACCTACAAAGGAAAACCCATCAGGCTATCATCAGACTTCTCAGCAGAAACCTTACAGGCCAGAAATGAGTGGCATGATATATTCCATGCAATGAAACAGAAGGGTCTCAAAGCAAGAATACTGTAATCCAGCAAAATTACATTTAAATTTGAAGAAGGAATTAAACAATCCAAGATAAACAAAAGTTGAGGGAATTTACCTCCCACAAACCATCTCTATACTATAAGTTAAAGGGACTGCTCTAGAGAAAATAAAACCACAGCAAAGGAAGTAGACTACCTAAATACTAACTAAATGCACAGTAAAATCAGCTATCCACCAAGTCAGTCAAGGGAAACACAAAGAGTACAAAATAAAAAACCTAACATATAAAGGGTGGAGAAGGAAGAAAAAGAAGGGAAAGAAATAAAGAATCACCAGACTGTGTTTATAATAGCATAATAAGAGAGTTAAAGTTAGATGGTTAGATAGTAAAGAAGCTACCCTTGAACCTTTGGTAACCACGAATTCAAAGCCTGCAATGGCAATAAGTACATACCTATCGATAATCACCCTAAATGTAAATGGACTGAATGCACCTAACAAAAGACACAGAGTAACAGAATGGATAAAAGAGCAAGACCCATCTATATGCTGCTAACAAGAGACACACCTTAAACCCGAAGACATACACAGACTAAAAGCCAAGGGATGGAAAAAGATATTTCATGCAAACAATAGGGAGAAAAAATCAGGTGTTGCAGTACTTCAAAACAGAGAAAATAACAAGAGATAAAGAAGGACACTACATAATGATAAAGGGCTTAGTCCAACAAGAGGATATAACCACTATAAATATATATGCAACCAATAAAGGAGCACCGTCATATGTGAAACAAATACTAACAGAATTAAAGGAGGAAATAGAATGCAATGCATTCATTTTAGGAGACTTCAACACACCACTCACTCCAAAGGACAGATCCACCAGACAGAAAATAACTAAGGACACAGAGGCACTAAACCACACTAGAACAGATGTACCTAACAGATATCTACAGAACTCTACACCCAAAAACAGCAGGATATACATTCTCCTCAAGTGCACATTGAACATTTTCCAGAATAGACCACATATTATGCCACAAAAAGAGCCTCAGTAAATTCAAAGATTGAAATTCTACCAACCAACTTCTCAGAACACAAAGGTATAAAACTAGAAATAAATTGCACGAAGAAAACAAAAAGGCTCACAAACACATGGAGGCTTAACAACATGCTCCTAAATAATCAATGGATGAATGACCAAATTAAAACAGAGATCAGGCAATATATGGAGACAAATGAAAACAACAGCACAATGTCCCACTTCTTGTGGGATGCAGCAAAGGCTGTTCTAAGAGGAAAGTATATAGCAATCCACGCCTATTTAAAGAAGGAAGAACGATACCAAATGAATAGTTTGAATTCACAATTATTGAAACTGGAAAAAGAAGAACAAATGAGGCCCAAAGTCAGTAGAAGGAGGATCATAACAAAGATCAGAGAAGAAATAAATAAAATTGAGAAGAATAAAACAATAGAAAAAATCAATGAAATGAGGAGCTGGTTCTTTGTGAAAATAAACAAAATAGATAAACCCCTAGCAAGATTTATTAAGACAAAAAAAGAATCTACACACATAGAAAGAATCAGAAATGAGAAAAGAAAAATCACTATGGACACCACAGAAATACAAAGAATTTTTAGAGAGTACTATGAAAAATCATATGCTAACAAATTGTACAACCTAGAAGAAATGGACAACTTTCTAGAAAAACACAAACTTCCAAGACTGACCAAGAAACAGAAAATCTAAACAGACCAATTAACAGCAATGAAATTGAATTGTCAATCAAAAAACTACCCAAGAACAAAACCTCCAGTCCATATGGATTCATTGCTGAATTTCATCAGACATTTAGAGAAGACATAATACCCATTCTCCTTAAAGTTTTCCAAAATATAGAAGAAGAAGGAATACTTCCAAACTCATTTTATGAAATCAGCATCACTCTAATACCAAAACCAGGCAAAGGCCCCACAAAAAAAAAGAAAATTACAGACCAATATCCCTGATGAATATAGATGCAAAAATACTCAACAAAATATTAGCAAACTGAATTCAAAAATACATCAAGAAGATCATACACCATGATCAAGTGGGATTCATCCCAGGGATGCAAGGATGGCACCACATTTGAAAATCCATCAACATCATCCACCAGATCAACAAAAAGGACAAAAACCACATGATCATCTCCATAGATGCTGAAAAAGCATTTGACAAAATTCAACATCCATTCATGATAAAAACTCTCAAGAAAATGGGTATAGAGGGCAAGTAGCTCAACAAAGTAAAGGCCATATATGACACACCCACAGCCAACATCATACTTAACAGTGAGAAGCTGAAAGCTGCCGGAGTCCAGCTCCAGTGGGGGGATGTGAAGCCCAAAAGGATGAGATGGAGTTGGTGCATGGAGAGATAGGACACAGAGTCAGATGGAGGTGGTCTTTCGACAAAGTGCCGATGACAGCTTTATTTATACCATTTTGCACAAGGATATGATTATTTTTTATTGTTCTGTTGATTAATTGGTATAGGCCGTTGATTAATAGGTATAGGCAAGCTTTTTTCTTTCTTTTTCTTTCTAATCTATTCATGGTTGGTCAAGTGTTAGACAGGTGATCTTTTTCTGTTCCTTGACCGAAACTTTTCCTAGCAACATATACTCTATTATGTTTCTTGTTTCTATGCAAAGCGGTTTCTAAATAATGCATGTGACCACAGAAACATGCAGCATGTAGCAGTGACTATGGAGTCTATCAGCTCAGGGTGAAATACAAGTCACTCACTACCACAGTTAGCTAGGCAGGTATTATCATCTATATTTCTAATGCAATTGGTACATTTTATTTCCTCATAATATTTATTCTATCGTAGGTAGATGCAAGATAAAGATAGAAAGCATGATTTAGTGCTGTAAGAAGGCAAGTGTAGATGATCAGGTCTGTGCCTATAGACTAGGTATTAATCCAAGCCAGACAAGGGCAACAAAACATCCACAGGTGTAGACAATTTCTCTCAAAACTGGGGGGGGTTAGGTTCAAAGCCTCACCTCTGTTGGCCCCCATTTTCTCACCTGATGGCCCCCCTGCGACTGTGCCTGTCTTAGGTTGTTCCTCCCTTGAGGAATCTTACCCATCTCTGGCTAACCAGCCATCTTCCGGGGCCATACAGGGAGATGTAAAGCTGGTAAGTGAGAGAGAAGTAATATTCTTTGAAAAGGTTAGTTTTTCACTTCTTTGCAGATTTATGCTCCGTGGCTTCTATGCCCAGCACTTGTCTAGAGGTATCTTTACCACTTGGAAGAATTATGGTACTTGGTAATTTCCTGTATGAGGCACGAATTCTAGTAAAGGGCTGTAATTAGGAAGGAAGATGAAAAGCTATAGAAGTAGCAGAGGGAAGAAAACATGAGAAGATTAAGTGTCAGACAGGGTTATTCCATTCAGTATTCCCATATAGCTCTATTTCTCTAATTTTCCTATAAAACTCTTCATCACTAATTTCACTAGCATTAAAAATAAGGGGGGCATTCCTACTTAGGTGGAGATGGGGTAGTCAATGTTTTACTGACTGCAGGTTTTGGTATTTTATGCCAAGATCGCCATCTGGCCCCTGCGTGTTCTATTCTTCAGGAGCACTGTCCTGAAAAGCTTTTGGGAAGTTTATGTTCTCCTCCTTTCCATGCTGCTTATCAAAGGTTAGCTTAGTCTTTGGCAAAAATGCAAGCAAAAGCAAAGCCAATAGTATAATGGAGAATAACAAAATCAAGGTGGGTAATAGGGGGAGCCAGCTGTGAAGGCCCCTGCTTTGTGGGGGTCTTCCTCCAGCCTGAGCTTTGCTACACAGCTTGAGTAGCATGGCTCCTGCCAGAAAGCTCTTCCTTAAAGATTGGTAACAAGATAAGGATGCTCACTCTCCCCACTGTTATTCAACATAGTACTGGAGGTCCTGGTCACGGCAATCAGACAACACAAAGAAATAAAAGGCTGGCAAGGAAGAAGTTAAACTGTCACTATTTTCAGATGACATGATATTGTACATAAAAAACCATAAAGAACCCACTCCCAAACTACTAGATCTAATATCTGAATTCAGCAAAGTTGCAGGATACAAAATTAATACACAGAAATCTATTGCATTCCTATACACTGATGATGCACTAGCAGAAAGAGAAATCAGGAAAACAATTCCATTCACAATTGCATCAAAAAGAATAAAATACTTAGGAATAAACCTAACCAAGGAAGTGAAAGACCTATACCCTGAAAACTGCAAGACACGCTTAAGAGAAATTAAAGAGGACACTTACAAATGGAAACGCATCCCATGCTCTTGGTTAGGAAGAATTAATATTGTCAAAATGGCTATCCTGCCTAAAGCAATCTGCAGATTCAATGCAATCCCTATCAAAATAACAACAGCATTCTTCAACAAACTTGAACAAATAGTTCTAAAATTCATATGGAACCACAAAAGACCCTGAATAGTCAAAGCAATCCTGAGGAGGAAGAATAAAACAGGGGGATCTCACTTCCCAATTTCAATCTCTACTACAATGCCACAGTAATCAAGACAATTTGGTACTGGCACAAGAACAGACCCATCGACCAGTGGAACAGAATAGAGAGTCTAGATATAAACCCAAGCATATGTGGTCAATTAATACATGATAAAGGAGCCATGGATATACAATGGGGACATGACAGCCTCTTCAATGGCTGGTGTTGGCAAAACTGGACAGCTACAAGTAAGAGAATGAAACTGGCTTACTGTCTAACCCCATACACAAAAGTAAACTTGAAATGGATCAAAGACCTGAATATAAGTCATGAAACCATAAAACTCTTAGATGAAAACATAGGCAAAAATCTCTTCATACCAACATGTGCAACTTCTTCATGAACATATCTCCCTGGGCAAGGGAAACAAAAGCAAAAATGAACAAGTGGGACTATATCAAACCAAAAAGCTTCTGTACAGCAAAGGATGCCATAAGTAAAACAAAAAGGCATCCTACAGTATGGGAGAATATATTCATAAATGACATATCCAATAAAGGGTTGACATCCAAACTACATAAAGAGCTCATGGGCCTTAACAAACAAAAAGCAAATAATCCAAGTAAGAAATGGGCAGAAGACCTGAACAGACAGTTCTCCAAAGAAGAAATTCAGATGGCCAACAGACACATGAAACGGTGTTCCACATTGCTAATCATCAGAGAAATGCAAATTAAAACCACAATGAGATATCACCTCACACCAGTTAGGATGGCCAACGTAGAAAAGACTAGGAACTACAAATGCTGGTGAAATTGTGGAGAAAGGGGAACCCTCCTACACTGCTGGTGGGAACGTAAATTAGTTCAACCATTGTGGAAAGCAGTATGGAGGTCCTTCAAAAAACTAAAAATAGAAATACCATTTGACCCAGGAATTCCACTCCTAGGAATTTACCCTAAGAATGCAGGAGCCCAGTTTGAAAAAGACAGATGCACCCCTATGTTTATCGCAGCACTATTTACAATAGCCAAGAAATGGAAGCAACCTAAGTGTGCATCAGTAGATGAATGGATAAAGAAGATGTGGTACATACACACAATGGAATATTATTCAGCCAGAAGAAGAAAAGAAATCCTATCATTTGCAACAACATGGATGGAGCTAGAGGGTAGTATGCTCAGTGAAATAAGCCAGGCAGAGAAAGACAAGTACCAAATGATTTCACTCATCTGTGGAGTGTAACAACAAAGCAAAAAGTGAAGGAACAAATCAACAACAGACTCACAGAAACCAAGAATGGACTAACATTTACCAAAGGGAAAGGGACTGGGGAGGGTGGGTGTAAAAGGAGGGATAAGGGGAATAAGGGGTGTTATGATTAGCACACACTTAATGTAGTGGGTGGGGGGCACACAGAAGGCAGTACAGCAAAGAGAAGACAAGTAGTGACTCTATAGCATCTTACTACGCTAATGGACAGTGACTGTAATGGGGTATGTGGTGGGGACTTGATAAGGGGAGGGAATCTAGTAACCACAATGGTTGCTCATGTGATTGTATATTAATGATACCATAATAAAAGTAAATAACTATTTAAAAAATGAAAAAAAAAGTAACTTTTCTGCTCTGGGGGCAAAGACCTGAGACTCAGAGTCATTGTGAACAAAAGTTATTCTTTGCTCTGTGTTCTGGAGACTTCACTAGCCCTTTATTGTAGTTTTTCTCACAAGGTGGCTCTGAGGGATGGCAAATGAAAATATTACAGTTTAAACAATTGTCTGTGTCAGAGAATGACCTGAGTCCCTTGGCCCTCAACTGTGGTCTTCCTCTCCTCTGTGGTCCTGCATCATCTTCAACTTCAGGTACTAAATCTGATCACTGGAATTGCACGTGATGAATGCAAGTTTATTTGCAGATATATTTGATTAGGACCCAGAAACAGTGCTTTTCCAGAGGGGAAATGCTGTGAAAGTCAGCAGGTAGAGTAGGCAATTGTTCTATAGCAGAATAGGGCCAGTGGCTGCATCTGATGTTAGCCATTTGTGCCTTAGATGAAATTTGAGTCCATTGCCACGGATCTTTGCTTTCTGGCCCTTATCTGAGTGTGCAGTGACCTTAATTGGACCCTGAAGGTATTTGACTGAATTTCTGCTAGAGGTTCTTTCCTTACACTCATGAAATGATAGTTTAGGTAATTATTTTCTTTCTCTATAGATGCAAAAATTCACACATTGTCTTTTTTTTAATTGTGGTAAAATACACATAAAATATACCATCTTAACCATTTTAAGGGTACAGTTCAACAGTTTTGTACATTTACATTGTGCAACCAATCTCCAGAACTCTTCATCTTCCAAAACTGAAGCTCTAACCATTAAACAACTTCCCATTCTCCCCTACCCTTAGCTGCACATTACCCTTTGAACATGAGAGTGATCAGTTTAATCTACTCTTTATATAGTTCCCTAAAATTCACTGGCCTACAAAGTTTTACTTGGTGTTAACCACACTTGCTAATGCAGGCTTATTAAATCAAAATATGTTCTTTCTTCTTCATGGATCTATGTATCACTGAGCCAAGAAACTATATACTACAAAAGCAAGTACATTCTTGTTTTTCTTTAGATAAAATGTCCATTCAAAATAGAATAAAAGTGGGATACTATAAGCTGAATTTCTCTTGAGTGAAAATTTAAAAGTTTGATATTCCTGAGCTAAGAAACTCTCGAATGTTGGTGGGAGAGAAAATGGATTCAATATGTTAGACAATATCTATCAAGATAGAATGTAGACATCTTTTCACCAGCTATTCGATTGCCAAGCCTTAACAGATACATTCACAAAAATTAAAAACAACTTAAATGTTAATCAATAAGGAACTGGTTAAATACTTATAGTACACTATGTAACGAACTATTATACAACTCTTAAAAATAATGTGATAGGTCCATGTGTGCTGACATAGGAAGATAGACTAATATATTATTAAATGAAAAATTCAAGGTATAATGGAATTGTTGGGGTTTAGTTTGTTCTCCTCAGTTCTTGTCCCCACCACAAAAAAGAATTGAAGGGTAGAGACACAGTAGTGAAGCAGAATGAAAGTTTTATTTGAATACACTCCAAGGGAGGAGGAGGTCAGACTCAAAGGTAGACAAAGGCAAGTTTACTTGAATATAGCAGAGAGGAAGGAAAAACAGAGGGAGGAAAGGGAAGCTCAATGAACTCCTGCTTCACATAGGGCACCTCCCCTGCCAACTCATAAAGCCAGTGTCACCTGGCATTCAGTGTCTGCTTGAACCTGCATGGTGTGGGGACTGAGTCCCTAACCACTCCAGGATTTGGGGGAGCTGCAGAGCGCTCGATGGAGAAAGATTATGTTCTGAGAGTTTCCCAAGGAAAGGAAATTTTCAGGCAGGCTACTACAGAGCATGATCATATAGCTGCAGTCTTGTGAAGCCCAAATCAGAGCTGTCAGAAGCCCCTCCCTACTTATCTGAAATAGAACAGAGAGAGTGACACACTAGAGGAAAGGCAAGTGTGGGCAACCTCAGAGAGGAGGCACACGTAAGGGTGTAGGTTCTGGGACTTTCTGAGTAAGGGTTTGCATAAGGCATGATACATACAGGTGATTCATAATTTCTTTGAAGTTTTGTCTTACAAATAGGGTGTTTTAGGTGACTGTGTTGGCCTGGATCTCAACATTCTTTGCCCATATAGGCTTGTTTATACTTCTGAGGTCTGTTTCCCACCCTGGTTACAAAGTTATTTGATTGAGGGGCAGGAAGAAAAGGAAAAAAAAAAACAGTATATAGGTTAAGTTAAAGAATAAAACAGGCCTTTTTTGCAGGCCAAGTACATTTTACAATGGCAGGATCTAATTGGTACAATGAAGACATGGGCTGCACTAGGATGTTTTCCTTTACCTGGGAAATAGCTGGACATTCCAGATTGCTCCTTGCCTTTGGAACTTCAGCTGATTAACTCATTAACTCTGAGTCATTTCTGGCTCTCTAGTTTTATCTGGTTAACTTTGAGTCTTTTTTAGTGGGCTTTACTGGCTTTATTCTCTTTCCACCAGTTCATGTCTATTTTTCTGCCTAACAGAATGACATAAACCTTTTGTGAAAAAATTCAGGATCATACACACACACATGTATACATGTTGGTGTCTGGGGATATATTCCCTTTTCTGGGAGGACAAATGTTAACAATGGCTTCTTTGGAGATATAGGCTGGTGGTTATGGAGGGGTGGAAAAGGGAAGAAACATTTATTTTTCATTTATACCTCTCAGCGCTATTTGAATTTTAAAACCACATGCTTGTATTACTTTTAAACTTTTAAAAATGTCAACTGAGTTATATAGTCAGAGGCTTTATGGGCTATTTGAATTTTAAGCATTTTCTCTAGAACAACAAGTATATTAAAAATAATCTCTGGGCTGCTCACCTCTGCAGCATGCCCACACTCCCTCCCTGGGTGTGTTCTTTGCTTTGTTAACCTATTCTTTGCTTTTACCTGGTTGACCTGCAATGAATCCTTTCTTGATCAGAGTCAAGAAAGAGGGGTGAGAAAGACCCTTCCCTGGAACATCTTTTTGGTGCCACGATTAGGATACTTTCCATGAGTTTTTCCTTACCGTCTCCAACTTCCAACGTGCATGCAGTAGGCAGCAGCAGCTCACCCTGGGTGAATCCACACATGCCAACTGGGTTATTCTCCCCTATTTCCTATTAACAGTTGAGTCTCTTGGCTGAATTCTTTCCTTCAAGGATACAAGAACTGAGGAACTCCATAACCCTCTACCTTCAGATGTGAGTATGTCACGCTCTGCTGTCCAGGTGGAGCAACCAGTCAAACACCTTATGCTGTGTTCTTGCCTTTGTGGATGGGTGTCCCCGCATTGCTTTTGTTTTCTTTCCTTGCTACCATGCACTCTGCACCTCTGGGTCTATTGCAGGGCCTCGTCATACCATTGCTTCTTTTGTTCATTTATCAGAGGTGAATGTAACTCTGGGGGGAATATATTTTCCCAGCCTAGGGCAAAATACTTTTTAACCAAAATTAGTTAAAGCGAGAAATAAAGTGGGAGAACCTGTTTATTGTTTATGAGCAGTCATCCACTTCTACTTGCCTGTGTCTCTTGCCACCCCACTGCCTTACCCAACCTCTCTGGTCCAGATATGCCCTTGCACACCCTTGTAATTCTCTATTGATATGGAGATGGACTACTTCTCTCCACCCCTTGTAAACACCTATTGATACAGAGATGCACTAAGGCCAGGTGAGAGACTCTGGGAATATTGCTATTTTACCCATGGTTCACCCATCCTCCCAAGGTCCTCACCCTTTCCAGACCCTTACCCATGGTCTTGTATTATTGTTGCAATGGTCCCCAATACTGAACTCTCAGACAAATCTCATCCTCTTATCTTTTTCCAGCATGTCCATTGCCAACACTGGACTTTCCCAGTGATTTCTTCTTGGTAGACTCTGTTGTTGGGTTTCTTCTTCTTCCCTGGTAGAAACTACCCTAACCATTTGGAAAGAAGCTGTTACTCTTTTTAAGTTCTTTCTTTATCTTTTACCCACTTCTGCAATCAAACTGTGCATCTCGAGATTTCTTCCTATTTCTCTTCTCCAGGCCATACATAGGTAAGATTAACTATTTCCATTTCTCTACTGACCCTAACTGTGCCCCTGACTGGTCTGACACTGTTTTTCCACCAATTACCTAGACAAGGGAACCAGACTGCACCCTCATCTACCTTAATCCCCTCAATCCTTTTCTCTCACTTTCTGTTATGACATTAGATAGGCAGTGCCAAGGGAGACCATCAGAAAGAGTTCTTTTAAGCCAGGAGAAAAATTTCTGGTCAGTTGAAATCATAGCTCCCATTGCTTCCAGGTGTATAAGAAATTTCAAGTGGTAATTTTAATAAGGTGTCTTCAAGAAAAGACTGGTCCTCCTCTGAAGGCATTTGTTGGAGATACAATCCTTAGGCTTCTCCTAAACCCTCAGCCACAAATCCTTTTGGGATGCTGCCCCTGGACCACATATGACGATTGCCCTCCCAACTACCATCCTGAGGTATTGGACCTACAATCATTATCCTTAAGAGAGTATTCCGGCAGACCATCCCAGCCCCAGTGGCTCCACATCAAATCCTTAAAGAGACCTGATGGGTCTTCTAGGAGAATTCCCTAAGGCACTGGCATTAGTGGTCCCTGAGGCACACAGACAGACTTGCTGAACCAGTGCCTCATTGGCTGGGAGGATCAGGGGATGCCCTCTTCTTCTAAAGTCCAGGTTAGGATTTCAGTACACCACAAATTCCTAATCTCTGTATTTCTCTTACAGATGGGTAAGTAGGTCTCCACCACCACCCTCCCATTCCCCATTGGGCTGCATCTTCAAAAACTGGTCTGTCTTTGACCCTGCTACATTTAAGAAAAGGAATTTAGTTTTCTTTTGCAATATCACTTGGCCCCAGTACAAATGAGGAAACCAAGAAGAATGACCCCTTAATGGAAGGCCCCCTATAACATGGTCCTGTAATTAGACTTATTTTGCAAACATCAAAGCAAAATGGAGCGAAATCCCTATGTCCAGTTCTTCTTTGCCTATGCAAAAATTGTAAAGTAGATTCTGTTCTCTTGGCTGTGGTGGATCTACCTCCCTCCCCAGCCCCTGAATACTGCCAGACCACCCAGCCCTAATTCTCCTCCACAGAGCATAAGAAGGACTCTCAATCCCCAGCAAGTCCATCAGTCCTTATTACAGAAAAACTAAAACAAATTTAGGCTATTAGTAAACATATTTTGTATTTACTGAAAGATCGTACTATGAAGAAGCACGTTTCTAAAAATTATGAAACATATTCATAAATTTGCCAACCTAAAGAATGCTAGTGTAAGGGTTTACAATTGCTTACTTCTTAGCTTTCACTGAAAACTAAGGCTTCAAAGGGTTTTAAGTTCTAACTAAGACTTGTTTCACCTGAGGGTTTCAGCCCCAGGCAAATTCACTATGGATTCAGCAAGAACAAAAAATGACAACGAAAGTTGGGTGTAAAAAGGGACTCATACCAAGCTTTATTCTCATGGTGGTAAGTCAAGCACTGAATCACGTCTACCTCCGCATGCAGCATGCCCATCTCAGTCTCTGTCTCAGCTCCAGCTTCTGTGCTGGCTGCAGCTTCTGCCCCAGGAGCTGTCTCTACTCCAGAGCCTCTGGTTTCTTGCTGCCCAGTCTCTGCTCTCTTCACTAGGCTCTGCTTTTAACACAGGGGTAACTCCTTTATAGCAGTACAGCAGTAATGGCTTATTGCCAACAGGTATGCAAACATGTACCGGCACAGTAGGCTAAGTATTACCTCAGCACAGGAACACGATGGATATCAGGTGAGGATCCTGGCCATGGAACTTCCACTTTCCCTACAGACTTCTTGAAATTATACGGGAAACACCTCTGCATGCAAGAAAAGATGGGTGTTCTAGTAAGAGAAGGTATAAGAAATGGAAATGCATTTTTTTTGAGGGGAAAGAAGGTAATTTTGTCCTAAAGTACAGCTGGTTATTTGAAGAGAGAAAACTCCAAAGGTGAAAAGAAAGTTGTAGGTTTGTGGAAGGAGAATTAAATGTGGTCATGCTATGTGAGATCAAAATAAATGTGTTTTGATATCAAGTACACGGCAAGATTAGAATTTTGTTTTCTGTTTGTTAAAGGACGAACTTTTCTTGAACAATTGGTCTGCTCTTAATATTAAGAGATATTGGAGGGTTTTACTAATTGTTTTATCAGAATAATTTCTTGTGCTTCATATTGTCTAAATCAGGTCTTAGGGTACTTAAAAACAATCTCAATATTTAAAGAGCTAAACTTTGCTAAACTGTTATATATTACACAAATAACCAAATTCCCTTGTCAATTGCCTTATGATGAACTCTCATCAGGTATTTAACCATTGACATTTTAAGTCTTTTGTCATTTGTAGATAGTTTTACCCTGAAAGTAGTAGAAAAATTGGATTCAAGCAGAACAAGAATTAGTTACATAAGACTGAGTAACCTGAGGAGGATGATTTTAATTTTTATGGATTTGTTTCAAATGTTTCCAATCTTTTTAAAAAATGTGTTTTTAAACTCTCTTAAGCTAACTTACACAATTTAGTAAATTGTACCTTTATACACAGAACTGAAATATTATCTCTCTCTCTGTACCTGATCCCTCCAAAATTTGGAAACTCTTGAGTTTTTTATATTTTACGGCAGTATATTTATTTGCATAAGTTCAATAAGAATCTGCTCTCCTTGTAATAGGACACAATTGAAACATTGTTTATATTACTAAGGCTTTGGCTGGAATGTCATATTTGAGAGAGACATGCATAGACTCAGATATGATCAGACAGCTTTGAGGAACTAAGGTTGACTTTATGGAGTCAGCAAAGCCTCTTGGAAGAACTGGCCTGGAACCTTGCTTACAGGGTTCCCAGCAGCCTTACCCGGTAAGTAAGGAAGGTCACTTCCTGGCAGGGGCAAGAATCTCAGAGTATCTTTGGAGGCCTCGAGAAGAGAGGAATTCACCCTAATTTACAAGTACTGCAGGTGAAACCTGATGGCAAGCTCCTGGCTTGGCTTCCCTGACCTCAAGAGGCCTTTGACAGTTCAATCTGAAATTCCTTATGAAAAATTTCAGCAAAGCACATTTAAAAGAGCCTATGTGATCAGTTGCTGTTCTTCCTGCACTTATATAAATAATCAGGCTAAGTGTTTTGAAGCCAAACTTATCTTACAAACAAAGTAGTCTTAGTACAATTACCCCTAATAAAAATGAGGGTGATTTTAGAGAGAAAAGAATTATGTTTCAATAGTACACCTTATGATATTAAATTCTACAACTGGTCATTGTAAAATGTACTGGATCCTGAATTTTGATTTCCTTGAAATATCTAGCTATGAGTCCCAAATATTTCCAATTTTCACCCATCATTTCAGTCAGGGTTTTACAATCACTCGTCCTCGTATTCGGCCATGCATTCCTCATCTCCTTGTCAAGTTTGTTTCCTCCAGATTACAGAAAATCCAACTCCAGATGTTGCTCAGACAAGGACTTCAATCTACCCTTAACACTAATGAAGACATACATCAGCAACCCCACAACCTCACTGCATCCTCCTTTTACGTGCCCTTGTGCATCTTGGCCACTGCTGAGACAGCTCCGTGACCCCTCCTCTCCCTGACAGACAACAAGGAACTTCTGGGCCCCCAGGTAGTGTCACGCCTCCTCAGCAGGAAGCACCTACAGAAGAATGACAGACATTCATTTTCCCTTGAAAGATTTCAAGGGTCCACATTCCTTTTGATGCTACAGTAAGTAGATAGCCGGACATTAGCGGGGAGAGTGTTGGGGACTTGGGCCAGGGTTTATGTTCCATGTAAACTGTTTTCTTGGGATGTGGGGAGGGAGGACATAGATACCAGACATGCCAAAACTGATTTGTTCCAACATGGAGGAGAAATAGACCTTCACTTCTCCTCGAAGTATTACAGGTTAATTAGCATACTAAAAATCAAACCCCTTGGCATCATGACAGTTCTGAGGAAGACCATCTAAGGACAAAAAGGGGGCGTCACCCTGCTTCCCAGAAATCCCCTCCCTATTCCAAGAAAACCCCACCTAGCCCAATGAAGATTCCATGCCTGCTGCAACTCCAGCTCTAAGACCACTCAACCCAAGCCCCACCATGCTGCTCACCTCTGCAGCATGCCCACACTCCCTCCTTGAGTGCATACTTTGCTTTATTAACTATTCTTTACTTAGAAGATAAATAAATAAAAATAAAAACAATCTATCCATTTGAAAGGCAAAATAAAACATAATGAGATTTTATTTCATGCCTTAGATATTTAGGCAAATAATTACTTTCATGATTAGTTTAAGTCATATAGTCTTCCATGGTTCATGATCAACCAAACAAACCAAAAACCCCTCTTTATTTTCTTTTTGACAAAAGATTAAATGACATTTAAAAAAATGCCCTTAGTTGTCTCCTTGGTGCTCTGAAACAGTCTTTGTAGAAGCTTTGTAATTTTATTTTTTAAGGCTTTAGTGCAGGATTCAACATTTTCTATAGATTTTGCTTAGAAAATTTCACTCTAAGCTTCTGTTGTTCCATTGACTAGACTATAAAATGTATGGATTCCTCAGCGTCTGAGACACTTGAAGATCCTGTTCTTATAAAATTGCTTCATTTTCTTTTCCCAGTCCTGGGAGGTAAGCTTTGTTGTAAGTGAAAATATTTTGCTTTTCTCAGGACAAAGAGACACAGTTGTACCATTCATACTCTGACACTCAGTGTAGTAGAACAAGGGGTCCTCCCACCCCTGGCAACAAGCTCAAGATTTCCATATATATCGTGTACCAAAAGTTAGACAAGAAGATGTTTCCCTTTTTCTGTTGGGAAAAGACTTGTGATATTAATTTTCTGGATATTATATTAACATAATGTATCTCTGTACATGTTGAGCAGTTCCACGAATCAAAGCTGTGATAAAAGTCAACTAATAAGCCAC
This sequence comes from Manis javanica, assembly GCF_040802235.1. Taxonomy (NCBI): domain Eukaryota; kingdom Metazoa; phylum Chordata; class Mammalia; order Pholidota; family Manidae; genus Manis; species Manis javanica. The sequence goes on from NC_133161.1 coordinate 90,460,303, forward strand.
AACCGTTGTAACAGACCAGTTCTTAGTGACATTTTTTAAAAAAAGAAGACATTTTATTTAAAATGGATCACTTTGAAAGACAATAAACAAAACCCAAACTCACATTTAGTTACCAAGATATTAGAGTTACAAAAAAGTCCAGGTTACACTATATAATTTTAAGTGGTGTTTCTAATCACACTCACTCCTGATGCCAGGGTTCTTGTGTGCAGAGCTGAAGAATGAGCTTCACAAACAGTCAAGGTAGGAGAGCAAGGTACAGGCTTTTATTTAGAGATAAAGTAAAAGGACAGAGCCCCCGGCTCACGCCAGGAGGGGACAAGAGAGCCCGGAGTGGTGCGTTGTCTAGGGGGTTTTATAGGCAGTTGAGGATTTTTCGAGAACATGAAAAAACATAGGGGTGTGGACTTGCATCACCTGCCCTGTCCTCAAGGTGGGCTGGGTCATAGTCTGATTGCCAGGGCTGACAGCAGAGTCACAGGTTAATGCTGATACCCTTGCAGAACACTCAAACATTCCAGGCCAAGTTGCTCCTGGCCTTTTGACCTTTAACTGATCTCACTGAAGATGTCTATATTCTTAGCTATCTTCCCCTAGAGAATTAGTGTGACCTTGACTTTGCATAAGGCTTAACAGAGTTTCAAAGGGGATTTCTTTGCCCATTGTTACATTGCTCTGACTGTAAATATTCTACCTTGCTTTTCCCAGGAGGCCTTCACCCTACTCTGACTACACCCACCGTCCCTGTCTCACTCCTACCATGTCCTAGTATAAGAAATGCAGAATGTACTTATTTAGAATTGAGGAATACTCATTGGAAAATAAATTTCTGGCAAATGTACAAACTATGTGTGGTTCCCATAGAATTAAACAAAAATAGATCTTGTTCAAATTAACAATAAAAATCCCATGGGACTGACAAATAAAAGATGGCTGGCACAATTTGAATTCCATTACAAAAACTAATGTAGAGCTTTAAAAAGTGGTAACACAATAGAGTCTTTTTTTATTCTCTGTAACTATGGCATGCATTTGTAACTATCCTGGTAACTATGGCTGTGGATAAGATTTCAGGCTGCTGACCACACTGGGAAAAACAAAGGTTGCTTCTTCTGTATTTTGGGATTTCAACAAACCAGCACTGGGCCATCCAGACACTATAGATGTCAGGTTTTGTGATGATTACAGAAGAATCATACCTTAGCCACAGCCTCCTGTTTAATTGTGCTAATATTTCTAAAATGTCATTCCATTAAGCAGAGGTGTTTCTCAATACCAGATTCTAAAATAAGAATAACATGATCCGACTACATTGTTCTTTAAGTTTTTTCCACAGAAAGATGAAAATTATGTCAGATTATCAGTCTACTTTGCATACTATAAATATATCATAGTCCCAAACCCCTGCCACTGGCATGTAATTTTTATTATATTCAACAAAAGCAGTTGATTTACAACCATAGCTGAATGATTATGTAATCTGTATATCTTTATAAGGATTTTCATATAATAAATTCTGCAATATGAAAAAAAATCCTTTAGTCAGAATACATGCCTTAGAAAATAGTCACTTAAAACTTAGTAAAGATTCCAATGTACTTATTTGTTCTCTGGGAAGTCTTCTAAGTGACGTTAGAAGGAAAAGGCTATAGTAAGCATGAAATGCAAACCATTTGTGTGTATGTATAAGCGTTAGGCTGGTTTGCCTCACGTGGCTGGGTGGGGTTAGTCAGCATTCCTGAACCATTTCCCAAGAAAACATAACTCCCTGGTGGCTGCAATGCCTAGGTGGCGAGCAGGTCCATACAAGCCCCAGAAGTTGGAAAGCACACCTGCTGGTGCACTGGGCTCCCATCTTCCCACCTCATTAGTGGTCTTCTAATGGCCATGAAGGAGTCACAGGGTCATGGCTGGCATCTGGAAAACTGTTTCTCTGAAAGACCCCAAATTGTTTGGATATCACTAGAATGTGCTTTTAGAATGGCATTGTTACTGAGATGCATGGTGGCAGAGTTGGAAGGACACGAGTTTTTATGTCAGACAGACCCAAATTCTCTATAGCTTGGCTCCACCTTTTTCCAGCCATGTCATCCTGCACAAGTCATTTTATCTAAGCCTCAGTTTTTGCATCAATGAAATAAGGATAGTAATTATTTCATGGGTTTTTGGAGGGGAGTAAATGTGATAACATTTTTAATGTGTCTTGAATACAAAAAGTCTTTAACAATTGTGGCTATTATTGTTACAGTTGGTATAATTTCTGTCTCAAATTGTTACATTTAGAATTTGTATACCCTCCCTGACAATCCAATGCTTTTGTTCTTAAATCTCTTATGGTGCTAAAATAGTGGTTAGACAACTGTCTCCCTGAATAGGTTGGAAGAGCCTTAAGGGCAGAGGTCTGCTCAACTTCATCTTTGTATCCCTCCTTCTAGCTTGGCACTCACAATACCATGTGTTTTCTGCATGCTGAACGGGGCTGATATATATTAGAGCCTAATAAAGCTTATTTGAACCTTCCCATGTAAAATTACTAAAATTATGCCACTATTTCAAAAAACCTAAACTCACCTCCAAGAATGCTTACAAAATTTATTTCAAGACATGCAGTCAAGGCTAAGACATAATGGCAATGTCACAACGCATAGCAACACCTTACTGCTGCTTACTAGTGTTTATCTGGAAATAGCTTAGCATGTCTATGCATTTGATCTCACTTGAAGTTTTCCTATGAAATATGTGATGCACAGGTATCATCAGCCTCGTATACAGGTGAAGAAGGTGAGATAAATAGGATGAGTAAACACCTTACTGAAAGTCTGTTATTTAATCAATGGTGACATTTCCCAGAACCATCATGTCCTATAATTCTCCCCCTTTGAAATAGAGCATTTATGTCTAATTATGCACAGAGATTAAGCACTGGTGTGCATTAGGGGCCTAACTGGAGAGTTGAATAAATGGCTGCTACTATTATTGTTACTATTAACATAACTTTCTTCCCCAGTTGGAATTATTTCCTTCTTTCTATTCCAAAAGCGTTTTGTTCATATACCTCTAATGTCAGTTACTGTAGACCATATTCCCTCAAAACCAATGCAAATGATTAATTTTCAAATTGAAGTACCCAAAATGTCCTTTACTGAGTATGTTAATCAGGTGTCCTTGACTGGTAGATTTTTGGGGAAATACAGAAAGAATTGTGTTGATAGTTCCATGGTTTTGGAGGGCTCCCTCTGACTTAAACCCACAAGTTCAACAAGGATGCAAAGTAAAGACTAATAAGGCCATGACATACAAGGAGGAAACATTACTTTTCAGAGCATCTTGAATTTTTGGATAAAGGGAAGGAAGGCAGTTACATACTCAATGTTGCTTTGATATTTCATACTATAATCTGCTTCTGTGTACCATTTTATCACTGTGTAATAAAAATTTCCCTTTACTTTCTTTTACAGAAATCATTCTAAGGAAAGACAGCAATCCTGCTCTACAACTGGCCCCTCTTACAGGTATGATGTCTCTACCCCCACCAAGATGGAGTTCAGCTTGGGAAGTTGTGTAAATTATATAGAGTTGTTTAATATAAAGTCACAGTAAACCCAACCCTAAGTCCCATGCCAGACAGGACATGAGGAAATGCCTCCTCCACTCAGCTATTTTCCCTGACACGCGACATAGACAATATGGTTTCTGAAGGGCTGTACAGGGGCTACCCATCACGTTCGTGGGAACCCACGGGGGTCTACTTTGCTGAAGACCAAGAGACAGCTGGGTAGAATAGACAACAATCTCCTTGCTGCCCCAAGGCCAGCTGCTGCTTGTAATTCTACCGGTAGAGTTTCATTCCACAGTTTCCTAAAAAGAATAGTCTGAAATAGAAAACACATCAAACTTTTGTTCATTATTTTCCTTTCTGCCTCTTGGGAGAAAGGAGTTGGTCAAATCCTTTCTTGAGAGCAGTGTGATGAGGACAAGGGCTATTGGGCAAGGAGAAAACAGAGGAGGGAAACCACCAGCCATCTTCTCCTGGATCACACAGAATAGCTAGGTCCCTCTGTCCTTTAACAGGACGGCAAAGAACCAGAGAATGAGTCCTTTAAAGGAACTGGTGTGTTAGTTAGACTTGGCAATGAAATGTCATTTCCAGCAAGTCCTCCATGACTAAGTTGTCTTTTGCTCAAGATTCTGATGTAATGACTCATACCCTACAGTCTTGGGAAAGATACCCCTATGAGATATTCTAATTTCTTAGTATGGTCATTATATCTAAAACAGGAGTGCAAGCCTTTTTTTTCTAGAAACACTGGAGAACAGAAACCAGCTCATCATTCTTAACTCTGCTCAACTGTTCTGAAGAAACTGCTGATGAATTCTTAAGCGCTGCTATTTTTCTCTCTCACTGGCAGATCAAGGGCTTCAAGGCTGAAGACCTTGGGCTGACTTACTTCCTCCTGTCATTATCAGGACAACTGCAGCAGTGGCTACAATGGGGGTAGCTTTGATGGGCCTCCTTATCTCTGTTCCTCTTTCCCTAATTCTAAACTTGGATGCGGCCACCTCTTTCCTTTCAGAGACATCTGCAGGAACATGACAGCTAGTACAAGATGTTATTTTGCTGTAATGTAAAACTACAACATAAGCATTGCAGTAATTCCATACTATTTGAAATTACCAATCAGATATATGAGAAGAAAGGTAACAAAAGTGAAAGAGATACCTGCTTTTAAAAAAAATTCCCTCTGTGGTGATCACAGTTAATCATACTGTATTGTGTACTTGAAAGTTACTAAAGAGTAGATCTTAAATGTTCTCATCACACACACACACAAGAAAAGGTCAGGGGCTGGGGCAATTGGAAGAAGGTGGTTAAAAGGTACAAACTTCCAGTTATAAGATAACTAAATCCTAGTATGTAATGTATAATGTGATGACTATAGTTAACACTGCTGCCAGGTATATTTCACAGTTGCTAAGAGAGTAGATCCTAAACGTCTCATCACAACGAACACAAATTTTTTGTAGCTATGAGGAGATGGATGTAACTAAACTTACTGTGGTAATCATTTCAAAAAATACATATGTTAAATCATTATGTTGTACACTTTAAACTTATGCAGTGCTGTATGTCAGTTATATCTCAATAAAAAAGGAGGAAAAAAGGTAACTGAGGTACTGAATATGTTAACTAAGCTTATTGCAATAATCTTCTCACAATACATACATATATCAAATCATCATATAGTACACCTTAAACATATATAAATTATATCTGAATAAAGTTGAGAAATAATCTCTGGCTATTTATGTATTGTCAGGAGTAGAAAACATAATAACAATCCAGTTTAAGCTTGAAAAGTGGTCTGTGTGAGATGTCCTGGGATATAATTTGCTAAAATATTTTTCTCATGTTGCTCAATACTTGTATATGAACTAAGTCGACATGGTTCTCAAGACAGAGGGAGCGTTTTGTATATGCTCAGCCAGGAGCCTCGAACTGACCTCCACTCTCCATGGAACCACAGAGCATCATGAATATGGTGTAGCCTAAGAGCCTCTCATTGCCAAGGGAAACTGAGGAAGCCTATGTTTCTGAGGAGGCTGATGCAACTCCAGGCTCCTTCTATCCTCCTCCCCACCACCTTGATGCCTGTTGAGCCCTCCCTCAGCCACCCCCTTGATTCTGCCTTGGCTCTCTAGAAATAAAGTCACTTTAACTTATGACCCAGCTATCTCTAGAAACTGTAAGTGCTTTTATACACATTTTCTTGTTCAATCTGCAATACCTCTAATAAACCCACAGAAAATATAGTTCCATTACTTCAGCAAAGAAATTGAGGTGCACATATGTAACTCTGGGGAGAGGAAATCCAGGGGCAAAATACCTCTAAAACCAAAATCAGTCAAAGGGAGAAATAAAGTTTAAAACCTATTTATTGCTTACAAACTGCAGTCTGGGGCTGTTTCTTTTTTCTGCTCAGGCAGAAGCAAGCAAGGACCTCTCCCTAATCTCTCAGGTTCAGATAAGCCCTTGGTTGCCCAGATAATCACCCATTGATACAGATATGAATTCTCTCCACCCCTGAGAAAGGCCTGTTGATATGCAGATGCACTAAAGCCAGGAGAGATATTCTGAAAAATATTACAATTTTACCCACAATATATTCTAAAACATTTGCACATAGAAAGCTGATAAAGCTTCTGAGACAAGGAATCAAAGGCTTATCTGTTGAAATATGATTGCCTCATTTCTTTAGTACTCAAGATTTTTTGGTGTGCCATCATCATAAAAGCATGGATGAATACTGCTTAGTAAATGTAAAAGAGTACTTTTGCCTCTCTGATAAAATTCAGCAAGCATGAGATTGTCACAATTAGAATCAGTTGTCTTTTTCCAAATTTAGGTGACCTTTTTATGTGAAGCAATTGAAGTCTAATTAAACACAAAGAAGTTAAGGTTTCACTCAAGAACCAACTTCTAAAAATAAAAAATTATTTCAGTGCTAAGGTTCTGCTTGCTTGTAAGTGAAATACAATAGGTTTTTTTAATGTTGGATGTGCACACTTGAAGTATCTAAAATACTCTCACATATATTCAGTGATTTTTATTAGCTACTTTTAGATAAAAGACCTGAAAAATAATGCCATTGATAATGAATGCTGTAATCAGTTTTGCATGGCAGAGCAAGTCACCAGATTTATCACCAGGGAGATAAAAATGCTTGGAACTAAAAGGTACCTTTCATTTGTGATGTAATAGAGGGGGAGGGGCCAGCAACTGGTTTTGTAGCCAATATCAACTTAATTTCAGAAACTTCACAAAGAAAATTAGCATAACAAAGATATCTGGAAAGGATTCAGGACCTTCCTTTCCCTGACATGATGGAAGCAAATGAAAGAATCTTCTCAGGCCCTGTGTGTCTCTATTCACACTTCCTCACTCAAAAGATGGTTAGGCACTTAAAAACAATAATGACAATTCTTAAACTTATATGGGACTTAACGTGTTCTCAAAACACTGTCATATCCTTTCATTGTGTCCTCAGCCAGCCCATTATCTCCATTTAGCAAACGGAGACACAACTCAGTCTCTCTGAAATCCAGACTGCAACCACTTTTCAACTCCATGAGATGCAACATTAAGATACAATCTAAAATGTGGGGCAAATCAGAGAAAAACATCTGTGCCCTACCCCACAACTGGCCCTCCAAGGTTGAGAGCAGAGCTACTGCCAGACACAAGAGTCACCAGTGTGAAGGTCTTACAGAGGTGGACAATCTATTGAACCTCTTGGTGGGGATTAGGGACAGGCTTCTGAGCCATCCTGCCTGCAAATCCCTCCTTTATAGCCTTAGTCACTGTGTCAGATTAAGTGAAATGTGCACTGTTGTGAAATAGTCCCTGTGCGGTATCCCAACATTCTGCGCATGCACAGAGTGCATGCAAACAAGCCCATTGTGAATACATATATAACAATCATTGTGGCTCATATTGGGTCATTTGCAGTACATAGAACCCATTGTGAGGTCTACATGAGAAACTTTATATCTGACTTTACAACGTCCAATTGAGAGTAGTTCTACCCCTAATCTAACTTAAGTCAAAATAAAATACATTCAATATTTTCCAAGAAACAAAGCATGAGCCCATCTTGTAGATCAAAGGATACCAAGACTACTAGGCAGGGGGCTTCAGAAAAATATATCACAATTTTGAAATTGAGCCAAAATTCACACCTTAGCCTCCTTAAAAAAAAATAGTTTTTAACCAAAACCATATAAGAAACTTCTAAAGTTTCTTTAGAAAATACCTAGTTTTTAGTTGCAATGGTAAAGCATGAAGTTTAAGTATCTGTTGGAAAGAACACTTGCTTAAGTAACCTTTGGAGAGCATCATGTCTCCTAAGTACCCATAGGTCATGTTTTCCTCTTTTATGTACAGGTGTAGAGGCCTGCCTGTCACTGCAGCACTTTACATATTATAATTTCAGAGCACTCTGAAATACCCTTATTACCACATATTTTTACAAGAAGGAAACTGAAGGATGAGAAGACTCTCTGGCAATTAGACTCATTTTAGGGTGGCAGTTCTCAAAGTACAGCAGAGGATGCCTGGGAGTTCCTGAGACCTTTCAGAGGTTGGCCAGGTCCTTCCTTTCCCAGCCACAGACCCGTGTGAGGTAGGATCCTTCACATACTTCAAACAAAACAACATATGGCAACAGTGTCCATGCAGAAGCCAAGTGGAGAGCCCATTGCCTCTTGTAAGGCCAGACACTGAAGAAATTTGCAAAATGTAAAACAATGCCATTCTTCTTGCTGAATCTGTTTCTGCTTTGCAAAATATGGATGTCATAAATGCTATTTATGTTCATATGCAATAGGTTTCTTATAGTCACTGTAAAACAAAATACTAAATATTTTTTTTAATTTCTCAGTTTTAATTTCTAATATGGTCCATAGCAATAGATAAACTCAAACAAACAAAAGCCCTTCGGGTCTTCAATGCATTTTTAAAGGAATTTTGATACTAGAAAGTTTGAGATTTTCTGGGTGAGAGAATAAAACCCCCATTAAGAGAAAAAGTCAAATAACATTATCAAAAGAGAATAATGATGGATTTTAAATTAAAATAAAAAGATCAATATGGGAGCTAAAGGAATAAAGAAGTCAGGTCCTAAATTGAAGCCATCTTAACCCAGACAAGCTACAGTCACCAACTCCTCCTCAGTTTTAAATAAATAGCCTCAGGAAGTCAGTCTCTTCCTTCTGCTTACAAAGGCCACGGGAGCACCCAGTACTGCTTTTGAATTCAGCAGCTCCAGTGTGTGCTAATTGATTTTATTCTGCGAATTTAGAAGTAGGTAGTTTGGAGCAGAGTGAAGAACTCCCCCTGATATAATGAATGCAAATTAATGTGAAAGTATATCCCCAGGATTTCCTGTAAGACTCTTTTATTACAGTGGCAGTCAGGAGTTTTAACAAGTACTTATCATAAATAATTTATTGCTTCTGGTGGCACATTAGATAACTTACATGACTGTTACTATGGGAACATCAATGTCCATATACAGTTTAATTCTATTCCCAGAAGCTGAAATGAAAGTTGGCATTCTTAATGTTACAGATGTGAGAATACAGGTACGGCAAAGTAAGTAGCTGGCCCAGATCCAACAACAAATCAGAGGCAGAAGAGCTGAAGAGCTGAACTAGCCGGCTGACACCCAAGCCAGGACCCTTGGGGCCAGACCTAGAAGCCTCTTCAAGTCATGTGCACAGCGAGAGCTTTGTTTGCACAGACTCTTCTTTCTGCACTAGGGTGAAGACAGGACAGTCTATCACAAGCTCAGGATGGGTACTGGTTAGTCTTGTTACCTAGAAGCAGTGTACAGGAAGGCACCACTCCAAGGCTCTGAATTGCACTCAGGGGTGAAAATCAACAGACCAGGCACTGAATAGGTGCGTACCAGCCAATGACCCTTACTTTGCCCAAGAGAAGCCCAGGCTAGCAGGAAGGGAAGGAAGTACATATGTGCATGGAAGAGAGAACGCAAGAAACATTCACACAGATGAAAGGAGGGCTGTTTCACCTTAAATGAATGTGGCACAGGGAAGCAGGGCAGAGCTCCTTTAGATGGAAAACTACCAGGTTTTTCAGTAGTTGTCAAAGGACAGGAGTGACAGCAGAGTAGTTTCTCTTCCGCCTTCCCCATTGTCATAGGGCAGTGATGACCCCGCCCCTGGTCATCATCTAATCTTCCATGTTTGGTACAGGCAGAAAAAAAAGAAAAATCCCAAAAAAGCTAGATAAGAGAAGGTCCACATTTTATGTGGAGGTTGTAGTCTAGAAAAACAAAGTCATGGTCAAACGACTTACAAAAGAGAATTCTCTTATAAAATTGATATAAAAAGTCTATCTTCCCACCATCCACCACTTTTTATCCTTTAATACCATTAGTATTCATAGTAAATAAAAATGCTTCACATAAATAAAATGTTATTAAGAAAAAATATTCTAGTATTTATGCCATGAAACTGTTTACTCTGGTCTGTAAGAATTCTAGGTCACTCTAAACCTGGGATCAGCAGGTATTTTCTATAAATATGGTAAATATTTCAGGTGTTGCAGGCTATGCAGGATCTCTTTAAAAATATAAAAGCTATTCTTAGCTCAGCTGTACAAGAACATAATTTGTTGCCCCTGCTCTAAACTACTGTAGCAAGCCTAAGGGCCGTAACAGGCGGGGGGCAGAATGGACGGGTCATCCATGCTCGCCTGTGTGCTCTCCACAGATGTGGTTCCTCTTGTTCACATTGTATCTCCAGGCCCTGCAACATGAGGTCTAGGTAAATACACTTAGAATTGGTAAGTGATGACTGGAAAGAAGTTATAACTGAAAGTCTGCAGGTCCTTCCCTCTTAATCCTTCCTGGATAAACTTGAAAAATAATTTGGTGTTAACTTTTTTCTGCTGTGAATCTGAATGTTGAGAATCTATGGTAACAGGCCTTTGCTTTCTCCTGGCCAAAAAAGAGTCTTATCAATAATGAATTGGCTAAATATTATGTCTAACGCTCTAATGTGTCTACGTGTATGAGCATCTAAATGGAAAACAGTACTGAAAGGGGGTTAACATGTAACGGAGACCGCTTTCAAGTGCAAATCACCCCGGAGAGAGGAACACAGGCACTTCCTGGTGGAGTGAAAGGGAACAGTTCCTGAGCCAACATTATGCTCATGTGTTTAACACTTTATTTACTATCCACATATGTCATTACAAGGTAGAGAATATTACGTTTTATGGGTAGAAAACTGAGGCTCAGGGAGGTTGAATAACTTGTTCAAGTTCTGGAAATTAATAAGCTAACAAACCAGGTTCAAATCCAAACCTGTATGTTCCCACACGGCAGGCTCTTTACATTATATCTGACTGTGGTAGAGGTTGTGTTTCTAGCTCTATTGACAATTTGCTTTGTGGCCTTTGAGATGATTACTTCACTTGTTAAACACAAGTATAAATAGCTACCCACCTCTCAGGGAGGTTTAAAGAATTCATGAATGTTACAAAATACAGCACAGAGCACTACCTTGCACTCAGTATTTGCTGGATTTGAATTTTGCTGAACATCTGAATTGGCTGAGACCCATGACGAAGGAGAAAAATAGTATGTGGAGGAAATTCCTGATTTAGTACCTCCAAGAGGAAGAAAGAAAAAAAAAAGTGGAATGCAATGAAATGATTGTGCAGTTGGGGGTGTAAATTCAGCAAAGTAGGGTGCAAAGCAGGATTTAGAGAGCACAAGAAGTCGGGTTTCTAGGAGAACTAACATAAGCTTTGATTTTCAAAGGATTTTTGTTTTTGCTTTTGTTAGCAGCAGAGCCTTTCTTCAGAAACCTTATTTTGAAGCCCAGTATAGAAATCAAATGCAGAGCTATTCTTAGCCCCCTTTCTGGTTTCCATGGTGTACCTTAAGGAACTTTCATGGAACCCCCCATGCCAGCTCAGGGCATGATTTGAAACTTCTTGCTCTTTTTATCTGCCTCCTCCCTTGACACCCATCATAGTATTTATTTATTTACAGTTAATGAAGGGTAGACTGTCTCTTTCTCCTAATAAGAGTATAGAGACCTACCCTGTGGAGTGGTTTCCTGTTGATGGTTATCATGTTCAGAGTTGAGGTGACTCTAGGCATAGTTTGACTCAGGCTTTAAGTTATGGGATCAGGAATATGCATCTCCCCCTCTTTGATGTGCAGTCTCTGTGAAGACTCCATTCTCAAGCAGGCTCTTTCCACTTGTGGCAGAGATGGCCACCAGCAGTTTTAGACTTACATCCTTAGAACCTACAATCTCGGGAAACAGTGAGTCTTGCTTAACAGTACAAGTCCCCTTAAAGGAATTGACTCATCTTCAGTCATGTGCTCATCCTGATCCAATCATTACAGTTGGTGTAATTCAGAATTATGATTGGTGAGCCTGATCCAGTGCCCACCCCTAGAGCCAGGGGAGGCCGGTTCCACCAGAACACATAGCTTGAGAAGAATCAGCATGAAGGGCCATGCACCCAAATGATACTAAACACAGAAAACATATGTGTATGCTAGTGACCAGAGTCATGATCATGATGGTAAGTGAGCCCAAGACCGGGAGATTTGAAGAGCAGGCTGACTGAAGTGATGATGTAAGAAAAAGGTAGAAGTAGAATTCAGGAACAAAAAATGGAAGAGAAAAGATCAAAGCTGTGTCCCCTAGTAGCGTGGTCTTGTGCTTCCACAAGGAGGAGAAAAAGACTCACTCTGTTACTGAAGGAAAGGCAAACAGACTGTCAAGACATCCGAGGGACTATTTGTCATCCAAGTAAGATGAAAAGTAGTCAGCAAGAGCCTGCATGACATTTCTGTGTGGGAACTCAGATTATAAAGTCACTGGGGAAGACTTCAAGGGACATTTTTGAAGTGATTCAGTTGCCAAGGGTGAAGGGAGCAGCAAGAGCAAGACTTAAGCCTTAAGAGTAGAGCAATTTCTTATTTATTTTGGCCACAGTATCTAGAGAGAAAGATTTAGAAGCTGTTAGCTGGACACAAATAGCATTAAGCCAACCAACGATAAAGACCATTTCCGTAGTAGTATAACATAGTGGTTAGATGCTCAAGTTCTAGAATCTTGTAGATTTAGGTGTAAATACTGACTCTTCTCCTCTTTGGTGATGTAACATTGAAAAATTACCTATTCTCCCTGGACCATAGTTTTCTCATTTGGAAAATGGGGATGACATCAGCAAAGGACTTTGCACAGTGCCCATCATCTAGTAAGTGTACATAAGTGTTGGTGTTTATATTATTTAGAAACAAAATGTTGATAGGAACAATGTAGATACTGTATAAATGATGACATCAAAACATCCTAAATCAACTGAGTGAGAAACTGCATTGCCTCTGAGAAAAAAGATGGAGATAGAGGTAAGGGAGTATAGTCCATTGCAAGGAAGTGACCAGAATGCCTGAGTTTTTTTACTTGAAATAGAAATGACATTGCAATATATTTTTTCATTAATTTATTCATTCCTCATTTACTCATGCAAGAATGTTGTAAGAGCCATTAAGTGTTAAGAGCTGTGGATAGGGTGCTAGGGATATAAGGAAGATAAAACCCCCTGCCTTAAAGATCTCATATTCTGGGAAAGGAGAGAGAGAAGAACGTGAATGGTATCAGCGCAGCGTGATGAGAACTACAGAGCAGTTTGTTCAGAGTCTGTGCTGGCAGCAGGGTGCTGAGCAGCCAGCTCTGCCTGGACATTGCACGGATCCAGAGTGCATTCGAATGCCACCTGCTTTGTCCTTGCAGGTTAGAGGAATAGAGAATAGGACTTCAGTAATACATAAGCTTAGAAGGTCACATCTAGAAACCAAACTGGCAAGTGTTAATAACTATGGAAATGGGGTGATAGGGAGTCTTTCTATTATTCTCCCTATGTTTAAGTATCTTTGAAAATTTGCATTATAAAAAATTTTTTAATGGTGTATGAGATCTAATTTCACAAGGCCCAAAAGAACAGTGAGGTGAAGAATAACTAGGGACTGAAAGACTCTGACGAAAGAGGAAAATTGTGCCTCACTTGGTAGGGGTGGAGGAGTAAACAGAAGAAAGTAAAGGGCAGGGGCCTGAGAAAGAACATAGGGCAGAGAGAGCAAAGGGAAAAGGGATCGAAATGGAAAGACAAATTGTTCTGAAAAGGGAAAACTAATAAAAACCAGAATTCTGAATCTTTGAATTTTGTTACAAAACAAAGAAAAAGAAAGGAAGGCAAGAAAAAAAAAAGAAAATATGATCAAAGCAGACCCAGATGAAAGCATTACGGTGAAGCTGAATGAGAGAGGTGAAGGCTCAAGCAAAAACCCTTGTCAGAGATGCCAAGGGATGAAGAATCCGCTCCAAAGAAGGGATAGTGGAAGATAAAACAGGGGACTGCCCCATGAGGAAACCAGACCCAGTGTGAGAAAACGGGCTCCAAACAGGCTACATAGCAGGGCATTGCTTTAAGGTGCTGCAGTGTAAAGACAATTTTCCAAGTGAGGTTGGGTTAAGTTTGGGGAAGATCCATATATACACCTGGACAAGTTTTTTGTTCATCCATTCATTCGTTCCAACAAATAGCTATTAATTTCATTCTCTAGCAATAAACCAGAAAACAAGGTCAGCATGTTGACCACAGAACTTAGAGCCTAGCAATAAAGACAAACAACTAAATAAGTGATTTTAATAAACTGTGATAGGTGCCAAGACTTTTCATGCAGGGTGTTCCCCTCATCCAGGCTTGGCCCTTGGGCTTTGTAGGTGCAGAAACCTGATCTGTTCTATCTCTCAGGGATGGAGACACCTTAGCCAAGCTCACAAAGACAGAAGAAGGACAATTTATTGATTTATAGTAAGAAAAATATTACAAAAGATTTGGATATTCATATTCTGGATGAGGACATTCTTTCATGGTAGACAAATATAAATGGGAGTCAGATTAGTATCAAAGGATTGCTCAGAGAATGGAACACAGCAAGGGTGGGTGAGCTGGATAGTCTTAATGCCCAGTGTCACCAAGCAGTGACAGCCCAGTGCATTCGGCTGCACTCTAGTCACTCGATGCCTCACAGAAGATACTGGTGTTTATGGTTCACACCATCCCTCTGGCCACTGCTAGGTGAGCTACCATGTTCTACCTCCTCAATACCCCTTTTATAGACTCCCTTACTTCTATTTACACACTCATTCTCCACTTGCACTACAATACAATTAACTAAATATAATTTTTCTTAGATATAATTACAATTCAGTCTTGCTTCTCTAAGGTGATAAGCATATTACCCAGATTGTATCCAGGTACTTAGGCTGTTGGATCCTTTTTATATGGGTCTGATTTTTATCTATAATGTTTGAATTATTCCCATTTTCACATTCCAAGTATAATTTTTCAACCTCATTTTGGGGGTGCATGGCCCATTTTCCATTTATTAGATCTACTCTCTAGCCAGCTATGGTTGGGTTTGGCCAATGAATGGGACATCAGAGATCAGAGGGAATGAAAAAAAAAAAAAATAAGGTTGGGATATCTAATCCCTGAGCTCTCTCTATGGATCCCTGTCAAGTGGGCTCCACCTCCAGACCAAGGATCACAGCTCATATTGGGCGGGTCCTCTAGGTTTCTGGGTTTTGGTAACAGCTCTCCTCCTTTCCCCTTCCAGCCTCAGGGTGGTGACAGTTCCCTGATGTCGTTAGTCCTGAGATAGTGCACGGCCCTTTATTGATTTCCCTAAATCCCAACCACACCATTGTAACAGTCTCTTTGTTAAATGCTCCTCAAATATCTACTTTGGACATACCATCTTTTTCCCATTGGGACCTTATATAGGTTGGTGTTGACATAAACCCATTTATTACCAACAGAAAGTGAAGGTAAATAAGGCTGGAGCACAAATACACAGCCAACTAGCTGACTAGTGAAAGAGACCCAAGGAGTTTGGAATTTAATCTTTGGGGCTGTGAAAGAATTGTCAGGTGTTATTTTCCTGAAAAACAAGTAAGTGAAGTAGAGTAGAATTTTGAATTTAAAAAGGAACCTTAAAGAGTATCATTTTCTTAAGAATATGTGAAATTGAGTCAAGTAAAGCTAAGTGTCTCACCCAACATCACTAAGTTCCTTAACTATGGAACTGAGAGTAAATTGGGCATTCTGGTTCCTGGTGCTACCCTGTGTCCCTGAGGATATTATTTTGGTTCCTAGAAGAAAGCAACATGCATATCTTACAGTTTTCTTTCATCAAACTAGAATTTCATAAAAGGGAGGGTGAAGGAGGTAGGTGTGGTGATTTTAAAATATGTCCATGGGTTCCTGGATAATTCTCCCTTCAAGAGGTGGAGCTAGATTACTACTCTCCTCTTCAGTGTGGGCTGGATTTGTTGACTTGTTTCTAACAAACAGAATATGGTGGACAAGATGGTGTGTCACTTCCAAGATTGGGTGATAAAAGGCAATGTGATTTCCTCCTTGCTTTCTTTCTCTTGGATATCTGCTCTGGGAGAAGCCAGCGGCCATGTTGTGTGGACACTCAAGCAACCTGATCAAGAGGAACTAAGACCAACTGGCAATAACCCTTTGAGGGCACCATCTTGGAAATAGGCCCTCCAGCCCCAGCCCAGCCTTCAGATGATTGCAGACCCAGATGACAGCTTGACTTCAATCCAGGGCCAGAACCACCCTGCTAAGCTTCTCCTGAATTCCTAACCCACAGAAACTGTAAGATAATAAATGCTTGTTGTTTTAAACTGCTAAGTTGAGGTTAACTTATTACATATTAATAATTAATACAGTAGGGAGGAAGAAGGAAGAGAAAAGGGGAAAAAGAGTAGTCAGAAAAAAATGCTGCTTGTAAAACATTCTTGCATACCACAGCCAAAACTTGTTCAGAGATTAACTAACACAGAAGGCTGATGAGTTGGGGAGGTGCCAAATCAACATATTTGGAGCACAGAATGTCATAATTTCTGAAAAAGTACAAGAAAGAAATGTTATACAATTTTAAAACTTGCAAAGTGCCACTCTGGTCAATTCATAGTCTGTATAAGCCCAATAGTCTATTTATGATGACAGGACAAGATTTTGTGGGAAAATATAATTGCTCTTTATGCACTGATCTCTGAAATCAAGAGAATATGTCCACCTAATTTCACTCAAATATATGTACATTGTGGGTAAAACTGCAGTATTTCCATAATCTCTCGCCTGGCCTTAGTGCATCTCCCTATCAATAGATGTTCCCAAGGGGTGGAGAGAAGTAGTCCACGTCCATATCAATAGGTAATTACAAGGGGGAAAGAGGGCATATCTGGACTGGAGAGGTTGGCTGGGGCCCATTTTTCTGCAGCCAGGTCATGAGAGACACAGGTGAGCAGAAGTGGACGACTGCTTGTAAGCAATAAACAGATTTCTCTCACTTTATTTCTCCTTTTGACTGATTTTGGTTTCAAAGGTATTTTGCTCCAGGCTGGGAAAATAATTTCTCCCCAGTGTTACAACATAAATAGAGTATTAAAAAAAATACTGAGCTATCCACAGACTCTGAGAAGGGACCAGTGGTTACCAAAGGAAGGGGCTGGGTAGGGTGGGTGGAGAGGGAGGGAGAAGGGGGTTAAGAGGCACTATAATTAGCACTCACAATATAGGTAGGTCACAGGGAAGGGAGTACAGCACAGAGAAGACAAATAATGACTATAATATCTTACTACACTGATGGACAGTGACTGCAATGGGGGAGTGAGGACTTTATAACATAAATAACCACAATGTTGTTCATGTGAAACCTTCACAAGACTGTATATCAATGATACTTTAATAAAAATAATATGTTGAATTATCATCCTTTCCCCTGCTTCCAAAACTGCTTCCAAGTTCCAAGAGTTTACGCTTCCATCTAAATTTCTTGTGACTGCTTTTGCAGGAAGATCTGGAAGCCTAGAGGCCAATGGAAGCTTTGCTAGTTCAGTGTTAATATTTGGGGAGGGGATGGTTTTCAGAGATGAGTAAGGCCCACAAGATAACCAAAGTAACTGACATTATCCATCTCAACAAAAGATGGAATCTCAGCGAAGATCAGTTATTATCTTGTCAATTAATTATATGATTTGGGCCTTCATGCAAGACACAACTCCTTCTTGATAAGTATAAATGCCTTCCTATGAACCCCTCTTCTGTGGCTTTATGTTATATTTAATACAGGACATGGGGACCCTCTGAATTTTCTACTGAAAGTCCTTAATTGCTGATTCTGGTATTTGATGGATGTCATTCATCCTAAATGTGGATTGTTTCTTTTATAATCTTTGATTCCTTTTCCATTCAGCTTTAATCTCCTCAGATTCAACAATGGACAAAAATATTAAAGGAGGAAAGCAATACTAAAGAAGTAAGAATATCCAAAACTGGACAGCTACATGTAAGAGAATGAAACTGCATCATTGTCTAACCCCATAGACAAAAGTAAATTCAAAATGGATCAAAGACCTGAATGTAAGTCATGAAACCATAAAACTCTCAGAAGACAACATAGGCAAAAATCTCTTGGTCATAAACATGAGCAACTTCTTCATGAACATATCTCCCTGGGCAATGGAAACAAAAGCAAAAATGAACAAGTGGGACTATATCAAGCTGAAAAGCTCCTGTACAGCAAAGGACACCATCAGCAGAACAAAAAGACATCTTACAGTATGGGAGAATATATTCATTAATGACATATCCGGTAAATGGTTGACATCCAAAATATATAAAGAGCTCAAGGAACCTCAACAAACAAAAAACAAATAATCCAATTAAAAAATGGGCAGAGGATCTGAACAGACATTTCTCCAAAGAAGAAATTCAGATGGCCAACAGGCACATGAAAAGATGCTCCACATCGCTAATCATCAGAGAAATGCAAATTAAAACCACAATGAGATACCACCTCACACCAGTAAGGATGGCCACCATCCAAAAGGCAAACAACAACAAATGTTGGCAAGGTTGTGGAGAAAAGGGAACCCTCCTACACTGCTGGTGGGAATGTAAATTAGTTCAACCATTGTGGAAAGCAGTATGGAGGTTCCTCAGAATGCTCAAAATAGACTTACCATTTGACCCAGGAATTCCACTCCTAGGAATTTACCCTAAGAATGCAGCAGCCCAGTTTGAAAAAGACAGATGCACCCCTATGTTTATCGCAGCACTATTTACAATAGCCAAGAAACGGAAACAACCTAAGTGTCCATCAGTAGATGAATGGATAAAGAAGATGTGGTACATATGCACAATGGAATATTATTCAGCCATAAGAAGAAAACAAATCCTACCATGTGCAACAACATGGATGGAGCTAGAGGGTAGTATGCTCAGTGAAATAAGCCAGGCAGAAAAAGACAAGTTTCAAATGATTTCACTCATATGTGGAGTATAAGAACAAAGGAAAACTGAAGGAACAAAACAGCAGCAGACTCACAGAACCCAAGAATGGACTAACAGCTACCAAAGGGAAAGGGACTGGGGACGATGGGTGGGAAGGGAGGGACAAGGGGGGAAAAGGGGCATTACAATTAGCAGACATAATTTAGGGGGGCAAGGGGAGGGCTGTACAACACAGAGAAGACAAGTAGTGATTCTATAGCATCTTACTATGCTGACGGACAGTGACTGTAATGGGGTATGTGGTGGGGACTTGATGATGGGGGGAGTCTAGTAACCATAATGTTGCTCATGTAATTGTAGGTTACTGATAGCCCCCCCAAAAACAGAAGTATGAATATCATAAAAAGTAAAGTTGAATTATTTTGAATGGTGTAGTACAAAAGATAATTTGCTCTCAAACAAGCAAGGATGTGTGACAAGACAGTAGCTGCATTTCGTGCTTGGAATCACAAGTGTCATCAAGTGAAATGCTTAACCTAGCATATATGAAATTGGTGAGCAATGTCAGATCATGAGACAGAGATGGCAAGAAGGTGGGCTGGCTGGGCAGGGAACCTGGGTGTGACCCCAAGGAGGCAACCAAAAGAGTGGAAATCAACCAAAGAGAAGAAGAAATCACCAAAATTAAAGAAGAGATGAGCAAGCAAATTAATGAAAGGGTGAAAGAGGGTACTGATTCGAGGAATTTCAGTTAGAGAAATACCAACATATGTGAGTCAGATAAGGAGGAAATAGTCTTTGATTCAATAAAAGAGCTATATAGCTAGCTAGCTATGTAAGAACACAAATACATAAATAAATAAATATCAGTAAAAAAGGAAAGATGAAAACAGTAGGACAATTTGCCTCATGTTGGTTTTTCTCCCCCAGGGAAAGAGAAGTCTAGAAAACCTTGTGAGTGGCAGCAAGACCCCTAAAGAGTGATTGATGTCCATACAGTCCAGCTCTGAAAAAGAGCTTATTTGATTATGCAAGTATTAGAGGATGAAGTAGAACTCCTTCTAATGCCCTGGGATTGTATCATTTATTTTGCTAATGGGAGACTGGATTTTAAGTGGCAGAGGCAAAGGGCTGAGAGAGTTAGAAAGCATAATAAAGTTCAGGAGGAAAAATAGTTTCCGGGAACAGATTGGCTTACCACTGCATTTGCAAGTAACTCCCCTGCTGTTAAAATAAGCCTTTGGCAGATACATGCAGCCTGGTTCTGGAGAAAAGGGAAATAATAAAACCAGGGACACCAGTGCTTCTGACTGTCTCACTCAAGGAAGCTAACAGAATAGCAGTAACGGGAGGCGCTCACCATTTCCGGACTCAGATTAAAATGTTTCATAATTTCACTGCAAAGGCTAGTGGAAGCACGCAAGAGAATAATACCTAAATAAGGCCTAAAATGTTGCTCCAACAAGAAGATGACAGACTAGTCTTTCCAGTGTTTCAAAATCAGTGACAGAATGACCAAAAAGAGCTTGAATAGTGTGTTTGTTTCAGGAGACAGTCATCAGTACAATGAGGCATAAATTTTAAAAATAGAGCCAGCATATGGGTTGCCGTCTAACTGTGTGAAATATATAAAAATGCTAGAAAAATGTGATTAGAATTCTGATACATTATGGATAAAGCTGGAAATGAGGCAAGAATATTCATGCAACCCTCTGTAATATGCATAACAATAGAACCTCTGAAAATATACTGCATGGTAAAATGCTAATGAAACATTAATAAGCAAAAATTTCTGTGCACAATCAGTGAAAGTGAGGTTTATTAAAGATTGAGGATCTATTGTTTAGGAAAAAGTGAGGCTATATAAATAGAACAGAATTAGAAATGATAGGGATAGTCTGTTTTGTGTATCAAAGAATCAGGAGCAAATAATATATAAAGTAAGATCCCAGATTTTTTTTTAAAGAATAACAGCTGTTGTCTCTGGATATTGGGATATGGGAAATTCTGATTTTTTTCATTATATTTTCTTGCTTTTCAAATAACCTCATATATCATCATTCAAAATGTTATTTTTAGAAATTGTGCTGCAGATTTAAGGCCAATACACTGTATTAATAAGGGAAAGAGCATATGTAAGTTGTAGCCTACAAAAATAATATTATTATAAGGATGACAGGAACAGATGGATTCTGTTTTCATTTTGGTGACAAATACATAGGTCTAGATTCCATGTAAACAACTATAGTGATTGAGGAAGAGAAGAGGGAAAATATAAAAAGGATGAGTAAAGAAAAACAAATTTTCATTAGAATCTTAAGAGTGTGAGTTTTTAAGAGGTGAAAGAATGCAAAACAAAAATTGGGAGGAATATTAAATAAAAACAATATTAAGCAGAGTTGATTTCTTATAGAGTTTAAAATTATAACATGTATCTATGTTGTATATAGGATGTGCAGTATTTTATTGAGACATACATAGAATCATAGAACTCTAGACCTAAAAAGAATCTTGGTGGTTATCTATTATCCAATTCCTTCATTTTATAGAAAAAAACTGAGACCCAGAAAAGCAAAGTGACTCAAACCTAGTTAGAGGGAGTCTGGGATTTGAACTCAGAACTTAGGCACTCAGGGCTCTGTTTTTCTGGTTTTACTGTCATTTATACTGAATGTAAGCATCATGTTCATCCTCGTACAATGAAGAGAAGGAACATTCATTAGGACTGGGCCAGGACATGATAAACACATATTTTAAAGGGATGCATTCCACTTTTCTAAAACTGAAAAAGACTAGATAACTAAGAGGGAACTAAAAGAAAGAGGTAAATTATTCTAGATTGAATGGAGAGAACGGGGGTGAAGGGTGGTGTAGGCACAAGGTGTGTCATGAACTCAAACACAGCTAAGAAAGTATAAGAGATTAACCAATTGAGACTGATCTTGAATCAAGGGAGGGAATGGATAGAATGTGATACCTCTCTATAGAAAACTGATGGTTATGAAAGCAATGAAATTTTAGGTGCTTGGCATCTAAATTTGTATAAAGATGGACAATCAGAAATAATTTCTTATGGAAAGCCAATTAGCAAAGTTTTCAGGAAGTCATACATGGACAACAGAGTTCTTCTATTCAGGGAACTATTACTTAAATAAAAAGTCAGAAAGAGAGTAGATGAATGTGGAGATGTGACAGAGAACTCTAAACACAAAAGCACCGAAGTTTTTCACTGCATTTGTAAGGAATTATTTGACATAAAATAGGGCACCCAAGCCTTAGGAAGAAAACCCTTTCCAATAAATAGGATAAAAATGCAGAACAGCAAAAAAAGCATAAAGAGTGGGTTGTGGGTTGGGATATTTAAATTTAGGTTTCCGTTATATTAACAGTGAATAAATCTGAACAATAAGAATTAATGGAATTTAGTTGAAGACATTCATCAATATATAATGAAAGGAGAAAAGATTGGCTTTTGATAAATAATACAATTGTGAATGTTTCAAGTGTCCTTTCTTTTATATCACCCAGAAAAATTGTTTTAAATTAAAAATATTTATGAAGTTTTATATAAAGCATTGGCAGCTTAAAAGTTAAAGAAAAAAAGATTGTCCAGTGTGTTTTTCATGATTAATGCTGACCTGTCTGTTCCCCTCCTGACCAGAATCAGAGGCTTTCACAATTATACAATCAAGCCAGCTGGGGAGGACCAGCTGGGGTTCTGGCACCCTATGGGAAGGTATGTTTTAAGGGAAGAGTCCTATGGAAAATGGCTACATTTTGCCAACTGCTCTCTCTGGGCTTTGGTTCTGAGCCAAGGATCTGCAGTAATGGTACCAGCTGACGCTGCTCTGACAGCTCTGCTGCTTACGTTCTCTAGTTCATTAAATAGCACACGATGGAGGGTCTATACCCAATGCCAGCAGTCAACACAGAGGATGCATTTCCACTCACCTCCAAATTAATTAGGTCTCCCAGCTGATACTCTCAGACCATCTTACATTTCTTCACACTTAAATAATTTGTTTTCTGTTTATTTGTTTAATGCCAGTCTTCTCAACCAGATTATAAGGACAGGAACATTTTACCACTATCCTAATTGTCCCTTTATGTAACTGTTAAGTCCTAACACAGAGCCTTACACAGAGCAGATGCTATAAGTAATGTTGACTTCATGGATGAACTGTCTCTTGGAGAGCTCACCTCCAATACAGCTGGTAAAGGAAATGTTCCTTAATCTATGGCAAAAGGGCAACTTTCCATATTTTTTAATCCTGGAAAATGGTTGCCTTTCAAATATCTTTCAAGGCCTATTCTTATTCATTTGCTTAGTGCAACTCTCAGCATTACTATTTTTGATTCATTGGGATGTGCTGCAAAAATAGGAAGTCAAATCTAAATCCATAAATTGGCTCAGGAAGTAGCATCCTGGACATATTACCATTCTTATTGATGATAAACTCTCTTCCCAATAGATTCCCATCCTCCCTGGATTATTTCATGCCAAAAAAGGTATGCTTCACAGAGCTTTTAGTTCAAAGTGGCAGGTTCTATTTAAATACCTAGATAAAAGCATTGCCAGGCTGTGCTGCTATTAAGAGTGAACTTCCATGTAAAGTAACATTGCAATAAAAACAATACTTTTGGTAGTTTTCCATGTTCCTTTGATCCTTCCTCATTTTTTGGAGATCT
Organism: Manis javanica; assembly: GCF_040802235.1. Taxonomy (NCBI): domain Eukaryota; kingdom Metazoa; phylum Chordata; class Mammalia; order Pholidota; family Manidae; genus Manis; species Manis javanica. The sequence continues at coordinate 90,483,920 of NC_133161.1, forward strand.
TATGAACTTAGGGCCTGGTTTAAAAGAAATTTCAAAGAAAAACATCAAGAGCTAAGCAACAGCTAGAAATGCAACTATACCATTAATATTACCTTATATGCAAGGATACACAAGCAGTAAACATAGTTGATAGCCTAATTATTGCATGATCTTACTTTAAAAAAATTTTTTATTAAGGTATTATTGATATACACTCTTATGAAGGTTCTATATGAAAAACAATGTGGTTACTACACTCACCTATACCATCAAGTCCCCACCCATATCCCAATGCAGTCACTGTCCATCAGTGCAGCAAGATGCCACAGATTCACTACTTGCCCTCTCTGTGCCACACTGTCTTCCCTGTGATCCCTGACACCATGTGCACCAAATATAATACCCCTCAATCCCCTCCTCCCTCCCCACCCGCCCTCCCACATCCCTCCCCCCTGGTGACCACTAGTTCCTTCTTGGAGTCTCTGAGTCTCGCATGATCTTACTTTATAAAATAAGTATAAAGTATAAAATAAAGTCCCTGAAAAATCCTGGGGAATACAATATACTCAAATCTTTGTTCAAGACTCACATTTTGTAGAGTTTATGTGATTTTTAACTTCTGTCCAGGATTTTGAGACAACAGGCTTATTCTGTAAGGATTCATGCTGAATATCACATTTCCTGAGAAAATGATATCTCTCATCATCTTGAAGTACCGAACAGTGCCTGGAAGAAATGATTTAACAAGATTTAACCTTAGGTGCCCTCACCAACATATCAAAATTCATTTTAGATGTTAGCAGCAGGGTGATGTCTAGAAAAGGATGAGGTTGCTCGGCTGCTCTACAGATATATCTTTCCACCTGATACAGTTAGTTTACAAATATCTTGCTGATTCTGTTACTGCTAGTAAATAGGAGGAAACCTTGGGAATGTCATTTTTAATCTCCATCTGGCCTCATTTTTCTCATTTACAAAGTGAGGAAGTTGAATATGATCAATAGTTTGAAATGTTTGGCAACAAAATGTCTCTTCACTGAAGTTTGGACGTGAATATGGCTTCAGTTAACATAGCTTGAAAATCACTAATTTAAATATTACCTTAAGTCGATTTGATTATTAAATATTATAATTCCCATTCAGAGATTCATGATATTAACAAATATATATTAACAAATATTCACTGAATGCCTGCAGATATCAGGCCTTGCAAGGATTCTGCTATAGTCTATGCAAACCAGGCTAGGACCTGTTCTAGCAGATTATTTTTCAGAGGAAGACCATACAATTCCACAAATAAAATAAAAGGTTATAATACAAGTACAAAGGAATGCACAAAATAGGGGAGATTACTTCCAGCCAGGGAATCAAAGAAGTCTTCATGGGAGGGTGGCATTTAACTAAGAAGTAGAATTTTTGACTGGGGAAGGTATGGAGGGAGGAAATTCTAAGACTTAAGAGAAAAGCGCGTGTTCCAGTTTGGTTGTGGTATAAATGGTATGATGGGGACTTTGAGCTAGAGCTGGGCAATTAGGTTGGAATCAGATTATCAAAGCTCTTGAATTTCATGATAATGAGGTTTGCCTTTATTCCCCAAGAAACAGAAAGCCACTACAGGGTTTTGGCAGAAAATAACATAAACAGAAATGTACCTAGAAAAGATATCTCAAAATAACGTGTAACTAGAAGTGGGAAAGACTGCAGGCAGGAAAATTAATTAGTCTAGCAAGAAGTGATGAAGACCCAGCCTGGTGGCTGTCAACTGAAATGTGTCCCCCCGCCCCCGCCAGATGCGCATGTTGAAGCCCTAGCCCTCAGTTGACTGTATTTGGAGACAGGGTTTTTAGAAGTTTAGTAAGGTTCAATGAGGTCCTAAGGGTGGCATCCTAATCCAGTTGGATTGATATTCTGATTAGAAGATGGTGGGAGGGAGGGAGCTCTCCTCCAAACACAGACCGAGGAAGGACCATGTCTGTCTGTCTGCAAGCCAGGAAGAGAGTTCCTCCTGACCACGGTGGCACCCTGATACCAGCCTCCTGGCCTCCAGAACTGTGAGAAAACAAACGTCTGCTGTTTAGGCCACCCAGTCCATGGTACTTTGTTATGGCAGCCTGTGCATACTAAGACAGACAGTGACATTAGGAATGGCAGAGAGAGGACAAATGTCAGCAAGACACCATGGAAATAGAATCAACAGGATTTGACAACTAATCTGCTTTGGAATGTGAGAGGCAAAGGTCTACAGTGGCTCTGAGTCTACAGTCAGTGACCAGAAGGTGTTATGATGCCATCTGCAGATATAGAGACCAGAGTGGGGAAGAACAATTCTGAGGGGACAGAGCTTAATTTTTGTTTCTGATAAGTTTGGTGATTGAATTTTGTGTGTTGGCAACCTAGCTACTCAGTCTTCCAGCAGGTAAATGGAATTGTGGGTTTGGTGGTAAAGAGAGACGACTGAACTAAAAATCTAATTCATCTTGAGTCACCAGCAGAGGGATAACACCAAGGACTGCTAATGGACAAAAAAACGTTCATGCATGTACAGATCCAAATGACCTCCAATCTACCACAAATGATACCTCTCTCTCTGTTTGCTATGTAGGCTTGGCTTGTGTTTTACAAATTCTAGAACTTGTGCTGTAAGAGAATTGGAAAAGGCAGAACATTACCTTTAAAACAGTAAATAAAATGTAGTTGAAATGCCCCAGGATCCCCTTCTGCTTTGATATAAATGTAATTTGTTTCTGTTGGCAAGAAAATGTAGAACAAACAGAACTTACTTGACTATATAGTTAAACAAACAAAAGATAACTTTGACCCTGAAGCAGGGTGGGGCAAACTGTTCTTCAAATGAAGCATGCATAAGCTCTAAGGGGACTGAGGGCAAAAATGGAACATTCTATCCCATAGGGATGCTGATTAGCAAGAGAATTCTACACCTGGGAGTCTTGGTCCTTGAATTTCACAAGTGACAATGGAGTAACTAAATGGAGAGAGAAAATGAGGAGCAAAACAAGAAAATAACTGAAGGAGAACAAGACAGTATAAAACAGGAAAATTTCAAAACATTCACCTAAGTAGGACAATAAACAGGATATGTAGAGAATGAATACCTTGAAGCTCCTTCTCTGTAAAAAGTGGCTACCTGGCTTAAGAGCAGCTGATTTCTAACATTCACAGAATTTGAAGATGAAGGGACTGGAAAGTCTTAATTATATGGTTCCCTAAACCCAAAAATTAGGGAGAGACTTTACAAAATGCAGGGATCACTGTAACTTAATGACTGCTATAGACTTTCATATTCTTCAGTATAACAAAGTAATTCGTGTATATCATTCCCATTTCCCAGAAGCAACCACTTTCAATTATTTAAGCTATTTCTTTTGTTATTTAATGAAATATTTCTAAATTTTATATATATATATATATATATAAAATTTCTCTTGAACTTTTGTTTATATATATATAAAACTAGTTACTGAGTCTCCAATTTAGACATTTATATTGATTTCCTGTTATGGACTATCAGGATTTACTTGACACACACATAGTCTTCTGTTTCTTTCTCTACCCAAATAACTACTACACTTTTTTATTGGATCAGTATTCATTTTCATTGTTGTGACTACAGAAATGTTGCTCATGCCTAAGCCACATAGCTTTGATCTTATTTCCTTTCTTGTTCAACCTTCTGTTTTCCCTAGAGTGAATTGTATTGTTTTCTTCAATTGTCTAGTTTTCTCTGAAACTATCAGGTATTCATTTCCTAAACTCTCTGCCAGTAGTTTTTCTCAGCATAACCAAGCACATGTAGGGAAAATTGAATTTCCATGACTGAATCCAGAATATACTTGTCTGGGGCTGAAACCCTCAGGAGAGACACACGTATCAGATAATTTTTCAGGGCCTTTTTTTTCCCACAGGGACTTCTTTCTGCATATCTTTGAGTTCTCCCATCAGTAGGACCCAGATGATACTAGACCTGCTGCACAGCCGCTATCCCTGGCCCTTCTTCACCATTAACCTAAGAATTCCCTCGACCTCTCCTGTATGCACTTCCCTCCCTACTACAACTTCTCTTCTCCCCGCTTCCTTCTTTTTACTCAAGAACTATTGAGTGCCCTCTGTGTTCTAGGCATTGTTCTAGTGCTGTGGACAGAGCAGAACTAGCAGTAAAGAGCCCAGTGCTGGACATGGTGAGCTTGAGGTGGTTATGAGACATCTCAAGGCAGTTGGATATGGAAGTACTGTGTTCAGAGAGAGTTAGGGCTGGAGGTGTAAATCTGAGAATCATGCATGTATAAATGGCATTTAAAGCCACTGGACTTGAGTTCACTTGGGGAGTGAGTGTGGAGAAAGAAGATACGGGTGCTTCAACATTTAGAGGTCAGGAGTATGAGACAGATCCAGTAGAGAAGACTGAGAAGACCTGCCAGGGAGGTAGGAGGAGAACCAAGAAAACGGGGTGTCCTAAAAACTAAGTGAAGAAAGTCTTTCTCATGAGCTTCCTCAACATGGCTGCTTACTTCATCAAGCCAGCAAGGAGACTCCCGCCCCTCAAGGAGGCCCAGTTTGTCTTTAAAGGGCTTTCAACTTATTAAGTCAAATCCTAGATAAATTGCTTTTTGATGAACTGAAAATCAACTGCTTTGGGATCTTAACTCATTCACTTTTGCCATATTTTATTGGCTAGAAGGAAGTAATAGGTACCACTCACACTAAGGGGAGAGGCTTCTATGGGGCTTGAACAGGGCAACTGTGAGGGGTCCCTTAGAACCACTGAGTGGTTCCACTGAAACACTGAAACACTGAAACACTGATGACACAGGAGAGAGGTGGCAATGGCAGAAGCAATCTCCTTGAATAGGCCAGAGGCAACAGGATGGAGGACGGACAACTGAATGAAGAGGGCAAGCATGGAGTGTGCGGTTCAGGTGCTGGTAGGCGGATGACATGGCAGTGGGAGCATGGCAGGTCCCTTCTGCTATGTCCTATATAGTCTGATTTCTCAGTGTATTTCCTTGTTTTGATATAACTTCTTTGGATTCTTGAGAAAAGATAATGGGAGTTTGTATTACTTAAAAACTTGACATGTCTGAAAGTATCTTTGTTCTACCTTTATTTTGCTGGATACAGAATTCTGGGTTGGAAATCATTTTCCCTCAGCATTTTGAAGATATTCCTTTGCCTTCTAGCTTCCAGTGCTGCTGCTGGGAAGTCTGATGATAATCTGAGCTTTTACACTCTTCTGTTTATGTTAGTGTCCTGAAATTTCAGTATTAAAGGCTTGGTGAAGTTGTTTTAATTTACTATACAATGGGCCTGTCCATGGACCTCTCCAATCTAGAAATTTAGGTCCTTTAATTCTGTAAAAATTCCTGTAAGATTTCTTAAAAAATGTTCTCCATTTCTCATTTCTCTTGAACTTTTGTTACTGGATGCTGAACTTCCTTCATCAGTTCTCTAATTTCCTTATTTTCCTCTGCAATTTTCTAGATATTTTTTCATTTGACCCATTGTCTGATAAATTTCCTTACCTTTATCTTGAACCCTTTTATAGATTACATTTTTTATATTCTCTTATTCATTTTATTTTATTTTATTTTTATTAAGGTATTATTGATATACACTCTTATGAAGTTTCATAAGAAAAACTATGTGGTTAATACATTCATGCTTATTATTGAGACCCCCCTTTCCCCATTGCAGTCACTGTCCATCAGTGTAGTAAGATGCCACAGAGTTCCTACTTGTCTTCTCTGTGGTACACTGTCTTCCCCGTGACCCCACACATACCATGTGCACTAATCATGATATCCCCAAATCCCCTTCTCCCTTCCTCCCCACCTGCTCTCCCCTAACTCTCCCCTTTGGTAATCACTAGCCCCTTCTTTGAGTCTTTGAGTCTGCTGCAATTTTGTTCCTTCAGCTTTTTGTTGTTATACTCCACAAGTGAGGGAAATCATTTGGTATTTGTCTTTCTCTGCCTGACTTATTTCACTGAGCACAATACCGTCTAGCTCCAGCCATGTTGTTGTAAATGGTAGGATATGTTTCCTTCTTATGGCTGAATAGTATTCCATTGTGTATATGTACCACCTCTTCTTTATCCATTCATCTACTGATGGACACTTAGGTTGCTTCCATATCTTGGCTATTGTAAATAGTGCTGCAATAAACATAGGGGTGCATATGCCTTTTTGAATCTGAGAAATTGATTTATTTGGGAAATTCCTAGGAGTGGAATTCCTGGATTGAATAGTATTTCTTTTTCTAGTTTTTTGAGGAAGCTCCATACTGCTTTCCACAATGGTTGAACTAGTATACATTCCCACCAGCAATGTTGGAGGGTTCCCCTTTCTTCGCAACCTCACCAGCTTGTTGTTCCTTGCCTTTTCAATATTGGCCATCCTAATTGGTGTGAGGTGATATCTCACTGTGGTTTTAATTTGCATTTCCCTGATAATTAGCGATGTAGAGCGTCATTTCATGTGTGCCTGTTGGCCATCTGAATTTCTTCTTTAGAGAAGTGTCTGTTCATATCCTCCACCCATTTTTTAATAGGGCTATTTGCCTTTTGGGTGTTGAGGTACATGAGTTCTTTATATATTTTGGATGTTAACCTCTTGTTGGAAATGTCATTTACAAATATATTCTACCATACTATAGGATGCCTTTTTGTTCTGCTGATAATGTCTTTTGCTGTTCAGAAGCTTTTTAGTTTCATGTAGTCCCATTTGTTCATTTTTGCTTTTGTTTCCCTTGCCTGAGGAGATGCATTCAGGAAAAAGTTGCTCATGTTTATATTCAAGAGTTTTTTCACTATGTTTTCTTCTAAGAGTTTTATGGTTTCATGACTTACATTCAGGTCTTTGATCCATTTTGAGTTTACTTTTGTGTATGGGGTTAGACAATAATCTAGTTTCACTCTCTTCCATGTAGCTGTCCAGCTTTGCCAACACCAGGTGTTGAAGAGGCTGTCATATTTCCATTGTATATCCATGGCTGCTTTATCGTATATAAAATTAATTGAGCATATGTGGTTGGGTTTATATCTGGCTCTCTAGCCTGTTCTATTGGTCTATGGGTCTGTTCTTGGGCCAGTACCAAATTGTTTTGACTACTGTGGCTTTGTAGTAGAGCTTGAAGTGAGGGAGCATAATTCCCCCAGCTTTATTCTTCCTTATCAGGATTCCTTTGGTTATTTGGGGTCTTTTGTGGTTCTACATGAATTTTAGAACTATTTGCTCTGGTTAGTAACACAACCTAAAGGTTCTTTTTTTTCCCCCTCCTTTTTCTTCCTCCTCCATTCTTTATATATTAGGTATCATATTCTGTACTCTTTGTCTATCCCTTGACTGACTTTGGGAGTAGCTGATTTGCTTTTGTATCAACTTAGTAATTAATTGTTCTACTTTCTTTACTGTGGTTTTATTTCCTCTGGTGACAGCTATTTAGCCTTAGGAACACTTCCATCTATAGCAGTCTCTCCATAATACACTGTAGAGATGGTTTGTGGGAGGTAAATTCTCTCAGCTTTTGCTTATCTGGAAATTGTTTAATCCCTCCTTCAAATTTAAATGATATTCTTGCTGGGTAGAGTATTCTTGGTTCGAGGCCCTTATGTTTCATTGCATTAAATATATGATGCCTCTCCCTTCTGGCCTGAAAGTTTCTGTTGAGAAGTCTGATGATAGCCTGTTGGGCTTTCCATTGTATGTGATCTTATTTCTCTCTCTGGCTGCTTTTAAAAGTCTGTCCTTATCCTTAATCTTTGCCATTTTAATTATTATATGTCTTCATGTTTTCTTCCTTGGGTCTCCTGTGTTGGGAGATCTATGCACCTCCAGGGCCTGAGAGACTATCTCCTTCCCCAGATTGGGGAAGTTTTCAGCAATTACATTGCCAAAGACTCTTTCTATCCCTTTTTCTCTCTGTTCTTCTTCTGGTACCCCTATAATGCGAATATTGTTCTGTTTGAATTGGTCACACAGTTCTCTCAATATTTTTTCATTCTTAGAGATCCTTTTTTCTCTCTGTGCCTCTGCTTCTTTGTATTCCTATTCTCTAACTTCAATTCCATTTACTGTCTCTTCTACTACATCTAATCTGGTTTTAAATCCCTCCATTGTATGTTTCATTTCAGATATGGAATTTCTTAATTGAATCTCCATCTGAAATTCATTTTTGAGTTCTTGAATATTTTTCTGTACCTCCATGAGCATGTTTATGGTTTTTATTTTGAATTCTCTTTCAAGAATATTGACAAGTTCAGTTTCACTTGTCCGTTTTTCTGGTGTTTGTGGGATTTTGGGTTGAACCACATTAGTTGGCTGTTTCATATTTGTATGTGGCGTCCTCTAGTGCCCATAAGCTCTACTCTCTGAAACTGCTCAGCCCCTGGAATGATGTTGGGGGTCACAGGGAAGTGGCACTGGTGCCTGGTGGGAGGAGAGAGCTGTTTCCTGCTTCCTGGATGATGTGCCTGTCTCCACTGTCAGAACCAGTGGGCCGAGCACACAGATGTAAGTCTCTGTGCTTTGCATTTGTAGCTGCTGTAGGCAGGGCCTCCTTCTGGCTGGCCTGACGCCAGGGCAGGACTGCCAGTTTGTGATCCAGTGCTGGCAGGCCAGGAGGAAGGCGCAGCAGGCTGTGTATCACGTTGGGGGCCTTGGAGCTGTGTAGGCAGCCAGGGGAATGGAGCGCCCGAAGCGTCTGAAAGTTCCCAACCTGCTGGGGAACAATTTTGTCCACCTGTCCTTCTCCTGAGCAGCAAGCTATGTGCAATCCTTTCCCCTTTAGCAGCTCTCTCACTGTTAGGTAGTTTCTCAGACTGCCTGCCTTTTTTTCCCCGAGCAGTTGGAAGTGGATCCCTTTTTTCCACAATAAGATGAAATCTCAGTCTCTCCAAGTATTTCACCTTTCCCACCCCACTAATCTCCAGAGCACCATGCAATGTATGTTCGTGCTACCAAAGCAGACCTCCAGGTCTGGGAGAGTTCAGCAGTACTAGGCTTACAGCCATTCTCTGCTCCGTTTCTCTTCCTCCCACTGGTAAGCTGGGGTCGGGGAAGGACTTGGTTCCTGCCAGATCAAGGCTTTGGTATGTTACCCTGTTTTGTGAGGTCTGATCTTTTCTCCAGGTATAGGTAGTCTGGTGCAGCTTTCTTCCCTGTTGCTCTTTTAGGATTTTTGTATTATCTATATTTTTGTATTGTATGTGGTTTTGGAAGGAGTTCTCTGTCTCACCTCTCATGCCACCATCTTTAATCCTCTCTTTCTCTAGAATACATTTTTTACTATCACAGTTTTAATATCTAATTTGTTCTTTCTTATTCTTTTCAAATATAGTGGCTGTAGAGCCAAACTGCCTGGGGTCCCATCCTAGAACTGTTTTCCAGCTCTGTGATCTTGGACAAATTACTTAACCTCTCTGTGCCTTGATTTATTCATCTGTAGTGTAATAATATATAGGTCTTGTAGGGTACCTGTGAACATTGAATGAGTTCACTGAATGAACATTGAATGAACATTGAATAGATATAAAACAGTATCTGACAAATACATGTTATCAGTATATCTGAGGGTATTAAAGTGCTTTTTGAATTCTTCTTCTGTTCACTGTAGTCTTTAGTTTTCTGATTTTATTATTTTTTTGGTTCATGTGCTTTGTTCCCAGTCTTTCATACTAAGAACTTTCCTTGGAAATCTAATGATTTCTACTTGCATTCATGTTTATAAGGTATGTGGAGGTAGTGGTTGTTAGTGAATGGTGAACTCTAAAATGGAGTAAAAAGAGAGAGAACTGGGATTTTTACTGGGGGACACTCAAATGTTAGTACATATAGATCCCGTCAGTTAGGCTGGTCAGTGCCCTAAAGAGAATTGCTCTGATTTTCTGCCTGGGAGGGTACAAATCTGGTTCTCAGAATTTGGTGAGTCCAGTAGGGGAAGGATGCCACTGATCAGCAGCTCACCAAATCAGAATCAATTCCCTCATTTTTGGTACATCTCCTGCTGGGAAAGGAGGAGAGCAGTTGCTCACGGACATCTGTGAAGGACAGAGGAGGGACCAGGGGGTGGGCAGTGTTATCAGCTCCCTATACAAACATCTCTAAACCTTGTCTGAGTTAGTTTGCTAAGTTAGTTTCAAAATCCTAGTAGACAGCTCTGATCTCGTTTCTTCTCTTTCTAATAAAAAAAATTTTTTTAATTTTAATTGTGATGAAACACATATAACCAAGTTTATCATCCTACCTTTTTTTAGACTGTAGTTCAGTACTGTTAAGTATATTCACACTGTTGTGCAACCAGCCTCCGAATTTTTTCATCTTGCGAAACCCAAACTCTTCACTCATTAAACACTCCCCATTTCTTTTTTCCCCCAGCCCCTGGCAACCAACCACCATTCTACTTTCTGTTTCAATGAATTTGACTACTCTGCATACTTCAGGTAAGTGGAATTATACAGTAATGGTCTTTTTGTGACTGGCTTATTTCACTTAGCATAATATTCTCTACATTTATCCATGTTGTAGCCTTTGTCAGAATTTCCTTCCTTTTTAAGGCTAAATAATTTTTTTTATTACTTAAAATTCTTGTTCTTTTATCCTAATGTGTATAGAGTTTTATTTTATTTACCCCATCCCTTTAGGATTATTTTAATGGAGTTTTAGGGAGCAGAGATAAACTAAGTCCAACCTGGTCCTTAATAGCAAACCCATATTCTACTTATGAAATGTAGCATTTAAGGAGATACTCAGTTGCTTTTCAGAATCAGTTTAGCTTTGCAAGACTGCTCAAAGGAGAACAGAACTGGGAAGTTGCATTTATTCCTCATTTAGCCAAAGAAAAGCTCATGTTTTGATGTTAAGCAAAACATTACTTCAAGCAACTGAATTTTCAGTATAGAGTATAAACTTTTCCTTGGGGAATCTGGTGTAGGGGATCTCCAAGTGTGGTCCCCAGTCCCACAGTATTAAGAATCATGTGGGAGTGTGACAGAAATGCAAATTCTCAGGCCCTACCTTAGACCTACTAAATCTGAAAATTTGGGGGTGAGACCAGCAACTGTGTTTTAACAAGCTCTGAAAATGCTTCTATGCTTGCTGAAGTTTGAGAATCACTGGCCTGGAGACAATCCTTTGCAAAGCTGCATCTAGAGATTAAGCAGTTTAGTTAGTCTTAGTCCAAATGTTTACAAGATTTTCAGGCTATGCATTGACCATCTTTTAGCAGATATGTTGTGAAGTGACTATACGACTAGGTTTGGGACTTTTGCACTCACTGGCCACACTGACTAAACCAAGAGACAACCTCTCATTGAAGCCCAGCCAATCTACTAGATGGTCAACGAACTAACTGGATTCTCTCTCTTGAGAATATGAACTAGAGACACCAAAACAATAGTTAGTGCTCAACTGCTGAAGTTACATAAAACTGAGTGATGGCCACAGTGGGCCCTGGGCAAGCACAGTTCCTGTGTCCTTTTAATTTGCTTACTTTTTTTCCCCTTGAGAGGGTATATATTTCCTGCATGAAAGAGACTTGATCGGCATACATGTTATTGATAAAAAAATGCTGTGTGATTCCTTGGTTATAGTTATTATTATCCCTTGTAAACTTGCCCAAACTATTGGCTTCTCCATGCTGTTGTCCTTTTTTGGCAGCAGTATATAAACAAATCGATGTCTCTGTCCAAAATCTGTTTAATTTCTCAAGTGTGAAAACAAATTTGGTAGCACTCTTTTCATTCCAGCGCTGAACTCTTGGAGTTCTTTTGCAATTGCTTCTGAGTCTCAGAGAAACGAGTGCAAATTGCTTTGAAAATCAACCAAAGAATCAATATCAGTGATGTTCTTTTAAAAAACTCAAAGATAAATAATCCCCATAAGCCACTGTCACTGCACTGCAAGGTTCAAAAGGAAATAGTCTGAAAATGAAAGCAAAGGAAATCACACAGTATTACCCAAACGGTTATGTGGTAGTGAATAAAAACCAGAATGTGATTTGAGAAGTGAATGTTTGTTCTGAGAACAACATTAACATAATAGGAACATCAGGATCAAGCCTTTTTCAAGCTATTTTATTAAGAATTGATGCACAAAAAATTGTTATCAGAGAGCTGTTTGCAAAGATGTGTTAAATCTAACACATCTTCTTTTAAGACTATGCTACTGTGGAATATCCTAGGAATGGAGAGACCATATTGGTCATCTGATCCAATTATGCATTTCATGCTTGACTCACTTCTATGTCCCTAAAGAAATGACAGCCACATGACCCTGGCATGGTGGCTGATGACGGTCATCTATTATACCTCATATAGTAAACCCACAAAAGGGATAAATTCATTTTGAAACACAAAATGTAGGAAGCTACTTTGAAATATGGCTCTTATAAAATGTTTGGAAAAGTTGGGCTTTTTGTTTCTGTCACTCCTTGAGGAATGGGTATTAAGTATTATCGCAGACACTGATTATTGTCCCCAAGATTGGTTTCCCTCAGTCTCCAAATGTTTTCTTGGCACATAACTGCTCAAAATAAAGCTTACATTTCCAAGCTTTCTTATAGCCATGTGTATCATTTACAACCAATTACCACCAAATTCTGTGGGTCAGGATTTCAGATAGCGCGTCACAGGATAGGCTACTTCCAGCATGCTAGCATAACTTCTATTAAAGTAGTCATAAGCCCATCCAGATTCAAGAGTAAAACTAAGACTTTTGGTGGGGGATTGGCAACGTCACAGTGTAGAAGAGCACATGGGACAGATATTTTTGCATTAACCTTTGGAAAACGCAATCTGCCACACCATACATGTGGCCATGGCCATCTTGACTAAGTCCTGACCAAGAGGATATAAGAGGAATTCGTGTGTTTAACTTCCTGGAAGTATCCTTAGAAGTTGCGTGCGGGGGGAGCTTCCCTTCTTTTTTCCACTTTCCTCTTGGTTGAAACATGGATGAGATGACTGGAGGTGGAGAAGCAGTTTTGGACCCCTAACTGAGGATTACAGAGCAATGAGCTGGAAGGAGCCTGGGTGCCTGATGATCTTGGAACCACTGTATCATCCCAGAGCTGCTTAATTCATGTTATGAAAAATAAGCTTCTATCTTGTTTAAGCTACTGTATTTTGCATTTTCTATCACGTGAACAATGCTAATCTTAACAAAAACATCACAAATGAAGACAGATGATTGCAAATGCACCTTAACTTACTGGATCTATAAATATAATAATGCTTAGACAGTTTATATAATGCTTACATGGTTAGAATTTACTGTACTCCATGCAGTAAGGATTATGGTATTTTATGAAAGCTTCTTAGGAATGCCTGACACATTTAGAAGTACTTTACAATATCTGAAAACAACATATTATGAGGTTGATAAGAAATGGTAATAGAGAAATTCATTAATGGAATGACTGTAAGTTGGATTGTAAACAGAGTTAATATCAAGATGAATTTTTATAAAGGGACTACTTCTACATTTCTAGTCTGAATTTCCTGAGCCATGTGCTTTTTTGTGGTTAGAACGATAAATCAAAATAACGAAGTGCGCTTGCTCTTGACATATTTTATTTACAATGGTACGGTGGTCATTGTAGAAAATGAAGCAGCTGTTTCAAAATAGCATGTAACTGGCAAAAGAGGACTGCTAATTCAAAATTGTAAACATTTGCAGAATAAGCCTCATTTCAAAGTCAAGAACTACTTCAAAACTACACATCTCTAATTTTATTTTTCTTTATTTTGAAGCATTCCTATTTTTGGAGATACAATTCAAATCACTCAAAGCATAAGGGAAAGTTTTAATATAATAAGAGCGTAATCAGGCAAAGCTTTTCTTTGCTTGAGAACCATCTGTCCCATGACATTTTATTCATATCACTGCGCTCTCCTGTTTGAAGGGCATCAACTAACTTTGGTTAAGTTCCTCACAATAAATGGTGCATTTGTTTTTAATAAATAGTTGAAAATGCCTCGCGTGGACAATGGAATATCAGTAAAGCAAAGCACAGTAAATACAGAGAAAGGATAGAGTGTTGCGAAGGAAAAGAATGGTGTCACGAAGATGGGGTATTCTTTCTTTGTCCATAAAGAGAACGCGCACCACGATATGACTTTAAACAGAAGACATTACCAACACTTATCGCGGAGGAAAATAAAATGATGCTACCGAGATGGAGACTGAAGTTTCAGGGCAAATCGCACGGCACCAGCTGTACGTGGCTTCCCACGTTGCGCGGCCAGGTGGACGGCGAGGCGCGTGGGGGCTGACGCCCGGTGGTGGAGAGTGGGGCCCAGGGCCCCCGGTCCCGACTCCCGGGGCGCTCCTGCCGCGCTCCCCGCGAGACCGCCGGCACCCAGCAGCCTCTTCGGCCCAGCGGCGGCGGCAGGAGTGCGGTGCGCGGCGCCCGCCAGCGGAGGTTGCCATGGTTTCCAGGGGTCACGTGGGCGCGCGGCGGCGCGGCGGGGGCGGGGCGGGGCGGCCCGGGCGGGGAAGAGGGGCGGCCACGGCGGGAGCGGGAGGAGCCGGAGATGCTGCCAGTCCTCCTGGGGCCGCGCTCGCTCAGCCGCCGCCGCCGCACGGAGCAGCCGGGAGCAGGGAGCCGCGGGCCGGGCCAGCCGGGCGGCTGGGGCCAAGTGCTCCGCGCTCGCAACCGGTAGCGCCGTCCGCGCTCGCTGGACTGCCGCGGGGCCCGAGGCCGTTCCGCGGAGGGGGCGAGGGCGGCGCCCAGGCGCCCGCCGCCCCGGAGGCAGGATGAGCATCGAGATCCCGGCGGGACTTACGGAGCTGCTGCAGGGCTTCACGGTGGAGGTGCTGAGGCACCAGCCGGCGGACCTGCTGGAGTTCGCGCTGCAGCACTTCACGCGCCTTCAGGAGGAGAACGAGCGCAAAGGCACCGCGCGCTTCGGTCATGAGGGCAGGACGTGGGGGGACGCGGGCGCCGTCGCCGGTGGCGGCACCCCCAGCAAGGGGGTCAACTTCGCCGAGGAGCCCGTGCACACGGACTCCGAAAACGGGGAGGAGGAGGAGGAGGAGGAGGAGGCGGCGGTCGCGGACGCGGGGGCGTTCAATGGTGAGGACCCCGCGCCCTGCGCGGCCCCGCTTCCCACCGCCCTGCCCCGCTTTGCTCTTAATTCCGCGGCTTGGCGCACCCACCTCCCCGCGTGCTCCACCTTCCCTGCCTCGCCATCGCGCCCACCCCCTCAGCATCCATTTCTGTCTCTCACCCGCCCACCTTCCTACTCTGCTCCCTTGTCATGCCCTCCCCCCTCGTCCCCTCTGGAGGGGGGAGCTGAAAGGTTGCGGCTCTCTGCCATTTGCCCCCTCGTCCTGCGCTCGGGGGCGGAGGATGGCCGCTTTGGGGTGGGCATCTGAAAGACGACTCTCACTGTGGTTGGAGCTGTTTCGCTTGACGGAGACCATTGTGTACAAAGAAAACTGGCTCGCTTGGAGTCCTCTTTCAGCCCTTACATTTATTAATGGAGTGTTCGAAGAGAAAAGGCGAGGGGTATTCAATTGAATTGGCTTTACTGCCGTTAGGACGGCAGATTCACTCAAAGGTGCATGAAATTGGACTCACATAAAATTTGTGATAAGAGCTTTGACGTTCTTAGAAACAGTAATCTATAATTTAACAGTTTACCAATGCCGCATTGTGTTAATTCTGGACATACAACAAAGGATCCTGTTTAACCCTCAACCCATGGGGTCTTTGGAATGAGGAAACGGGCTAATTTGTTCGCTTTTTATTTAAAAACAAATATTGAATGACTTGGTGCCTTTTTAAAGAAGTGTGTGAAAAACACTGTAGGAAGTTCTGAAAGCTTGTTGGTTGTCTTTAGAATGAAAAGCCAGTGAGTAATTGTAAGGACTGTGCCAGACACTGAAGCTAAAAAGAATGAATGGGTAAGAAAAGGAATTTTCTCAAATAGCTGCTCCTAGCAAGCCCCACCCCTTCTGCTTACAACCCTCTTTCAGTAACAGACACACATATTTACAGTGTCCTGTATTTTACAAAACATGCCTAAATCCCATCTTTATGGCATCCTAAGCTAAAACACAATGGTTTGCAAATGTGCAAGTATTTTCTCTTTGTGGTGTAAGGCAAATATGTATTCAGCATTGCACCAGCTTTTATTTACACTGCTTGTAGTTAGTGTGTCCGGAGTGCATTTCATATAATGAAACGTTTTAAAGTGTCATTGCCTTGTGTATGTTCCTAGGAAGATGTTTCTTTTCTTTGCAAAATTGTTGAAATGTGTAGTAAAATTAATGTATTTTTAGCGTGTCTGAAGCAACCACAAAAACCTTGGAAAGGGAAGGTTGTTACTTTAAAATTTTTAGTTTCGAACTTTTTAGTGTTTGTAGGGGTAGGATAATCACATTCTTAATTGTTTTGTTTTTTTTTTTTGCACAAGAATTTAATCAGATGCGTTTCTTGCTAGAAACAAAAAAAAGGATAGAAGAAAACATTTTAAATAGATGGAAAGGAGAAGCCAATAACGGACGACACAGAAAGGGCAGAAGCATCTAATACTTCTTTTATGCTCTTGACACATGCATGTACACATGCATACATACACATCCAATGCACACGACACAGAAAAAAAAGGACTAGTTTCTGGATTGGAGGAAACTAGGAACTAAGGGACTTGGCAAATCTATATATGTTGAATATGATATATTGTTAGTATGACTAAAATATTTTGTTTGTATAATGCTTTTGAAGTACTTTGCATTGACGATTCCATTTTCTCCTTACAATGTACATAGACCAGATTTTATTTCCATTTTGCAGCGAAGAAATAAGCTATTAATTTCTAAACACCAGGGATCATTTTATATGGATTCCCCAAGGCACCTTTATAGTAAAAATTGCTCAGTGAGTTTTAATAAATACTTGTTAATTTCACTATTTATTAACCAGCCCTGGCCCCAAGGACTTCAAAACTTTTTGACTGCAACCAGTACAACTTGATCATTATCCAATACACATATATGTATGCATGTATAACAGAAACTTGGGCAATGGTATCCCCTCTACCAGGTCCAGTAGAAAATATCTTCTAGAACATTTTCTTTTCTAATCAATTTCCTCATATTATTTTTTAAGCAAATTTTATTGAGATACACAATATAAAAATAATTATAGGCTACCAAGGGGTTGCAAACTTTTTTGTAAAGGAACAGACAGTAGGCTTTGTGAGCAAGATATGGTTCGTATTGCATATTTTTCTTTTTCTTTTTTTAAACAGGTATTCCCTTTGGAGGTTGGGGCTATACTTCATAGTTTGCTGATCCTTGGTGAGGGAGTGTGGGGGAGTCAAAATGGTGCCATTGGGGGAAAAATATAATAGGAGTGAGTCTATCAGTTTAACATCTAGGTCTAAAAATGTGACAAAGTGTGAAAACATCAGACACTGGGTAATTCTTCTGGCATAGTAAAAAGTACTACATGGCAAGTCTTAATTTAATGTGACCCAGCACAAGACCAGCTGGATCACTAATTCTTAAATTTGAGTGTGCAATCTCAAGGAAGTTGAATTGAGAAATGAGTATTAACTGTTACCATTCTTGGAGAGCTTTTTTGAATAGGTTGGACTGGGACAAGGGATTTTTTTTTGCTGATAGACATCCCAGATCATTCTGTTATCCATAGTTTCCTGACCTCACTTTGATATACATTAATCAAGAGAAATGGTAATAATACCTCTTCTTAATAGTTAAAAAAGATAGCTGTCATTTGTTGCCATTTGCTGTATGCTAGGCCTTATCTAAATGCTTTAATTGTTATCCCGGCTCTGTGAGAAAGATGAGGCCATCACTTGTCCAGGGTCACACAGCTAGTATGCTGCAGAACGGGGATTGGAACACAGGAGGTCCTGGCTCCATGCCTGTGATCTCCCAGGTTTTATCTCTGGAAGAGAGTGGGGCTGGCATCTCTTGAGTATTCCTTTTATCTCAAGCTCTACTTGAGACCCTGAACGTGTTTTATCTTTAAGGTTCTGAAAAATAAACTTGTCCAGGGTCACATATAGGACCAGTGAGTAGTAGAGCCTGATTTCTTGCTCACATCTCTCTGACCCAAGACCAGTAGGGAGTTCTTCCTAAATGAAATTTGTAGTATGGGCTGACTCATTGGTCAGGTTTTCCTGGTTATTTTTCCAGTAATGGTGATGAATTTGCATTGATTGGTTCATACCTACTTTCATGAATCCCTTTAGGACAAGTGATGAGAGGTCGGGCAAAAAGATCAGTTTTTGATGGTGCAACATACCCATGACTCACGTAGGAATCAAGCATGTGACCTTGACCACATAGTTGGTGGCAGCTGAATCAAATAAGTGAGCCAGGGTCTGGTAGCATGGCCATTGATGGCACTAGGCCAAACATCCAGATGGAGGAAGGTGTTCTTTTCTTCTTACCTTTCCAAAGATCCCTTCCCCTGCTGATAGCTTTCCCATTCCTCTCCTATTCTCTTTTAATATTATCACTTTTAATTTTTACTTTCAGTTTTCTACCAATTCTGGTTAAAGGGCAACCTTTAGGTGCTAGAATGATAATAGCTAATGGTGATCTGTCATTGGTGGGGAACTATTGAAATCCTGAAAGAAGCTCTAATGGAGGCTGCCTCCCTCTTTCCCATCCTACAGAAAGCAAATAAAGCTTGATATGTCACTTAGGAAAGGGTAATGTCCCCAAGCTTGGAAGTTATTAGCAAGGTTTAACAGTAGGCCAAAGAGTTGGATCAGTATTAGTCTGGAGTGAAATCTATAGTAATTAATGGTTTTATATAGTCATCATTGTGAGTTCCTATGTTGCTCAATAATTTCTAAATTGAAATTGCTGAAATTATAAAATGAAAGAATTAAATTCCAAATTATCATGTTAAATTGACAAGTGACCAGAAACAAAATCAATTACATGTGGATACATGAAAAGCAACCAAGCTGGGAGAAAAATAAACTAATACAGAAGAGATAATTTTCCCTATTGTGGAAGAAAAAGATCTCTAGTTCAAAGTGGATATACAAGCCAGAAATATAGAACCATGCCTTATAAAGCATGTCAAAGATACATAAATATGTATAAATTTATATATACACAATATATATATATATGTATGTATGTATGTATACATGTAAAATTACTATGTAACAACTATGACTTAATCCTAACTCTGACCTATGTCAAATCTTTGTTGGAGATCCTTATCTATTTTTGATTTTTTACAATTTAGAGGGATTACAGAGACTTTACAAGAGAACCTTAAAATGTAAAATACTGAAAATTTGGAGCTTGTGGTGGGAGATTAAGGGAACAAAAGTTATTTATCACGAGAAGAAATGGATGAAGGAGAGTTGAGAAGAATATTAATGTATCTAAGAAGGTTTCTTAGATGATTATGAGCAAATAGTCTTTATCTTGTTAGATACAGAATTAGAAGAACTAAGCTTCATTAGAACTTGAATAAAACTCAGAAATTCATTTATCTGCAGTGGTTTATGTGGTCTCCCTAAAACGAGATGGCAGAAGCAATAAGGCCAGGAGACAGACTGGCTTCCCAAGAATCTGCTGTGAAAATGTTCTTAACCATGCCCATACTGGGAGTAAAAAAATCAGTGACCTATTGAGTTCTTTGCCTAACTGACAGTGGGAAATCATAGCTTTAAAGAATTGTTGTACTGGTTTAGTGACTAGACTCACTTCTGTGTGTCTCTAAGAACTTGCTCTCTCTGTGGCTACTAGAGTTTGTGATGCAGAGCAGCTGATTGTTAGCTCTTGACTCCTACTGCACTTAGCTGTCAACATATTAATAAAATTATTTTAGTGGTTGTAGTTCTCTTATGCAACTAACCGAAAGTTAAACTATCTTTTAACATCTTATCAACCTCTTAAATGCATTTAATTGGTTTGAAAAATGTTCATGAAAGTCAGCTTTTTTGGATTAACTTTAATTCAGATTTTTTTTTAAATATATGAAACACCACTAGGCATGTTGACCAGTTATCATACTAATGGTATTTAATGTTTATAAGGACCTTAGGACAGTGCACACAGCAGGCATTGATTACCTGTTAAATAAATGATCTAAATAACATAAGGTCTGATAGAAGTGCAAACTTTTCTTGCAGAATAGCAATTTCATTGTATTTTGTGGGAAGTGAACCTAGTGTTTGCATTTTTTAGAGAGATGAAATAGGAAATGGGTTTATGTGGTAGTTCCACCTAGGATTTAATGTGAAATTATGTTGCACAGTAATAAAACCCACATCCTTTCAACTCACAGTTTTTAGCTAACAGCTCCAAGATTTTATAGTTCATGAGGCTTTATGGTCTTTGGCTGTTAGAAATTTACATGGTAAATTTTAAGTTTACATGATAGTCTTAATTCCTCCTGAAATGGAGTACATCATTCATGACAGCTGTAAAATATTGACGCCATTTATTTTAGTCATGAGCATAAAACAATACTGTTGGAGAAGATTTTTAAAATACGGAATTACAGATGATAATTGTTATTTTCAAAGTGGAGCTGTTATGAATATTATTCATTTTAATAGTAGTATTAGGTGGGTTGCTTTAGGGACTGAAATTGGAAATCAAAGGACTTGAATAGATGTCCTTTCTCAAACTCTTATCCATGTGGTACTTTAGGCTTTGGGAAAAGGGAGGGAGAGAGGGGAAGGGAAAAAGGCAAGGAGGGGGGAGGTAGGGATGGGAAGAGAGGCGTGAGATCACTTGGGACTTGTGAAGGGTTCTTTGAGTAACTTATCCTTTGTCTGCAGAGTGTGCATAGAATCAAAACACCTAAACAAAAATGGAAGCATGGGATGCTATCTTAAAAACTGTTTGGCCATTGTTTACTGTGAGACAGTTATAAGCCTTCCATTTGAGGTTGCACATAAAGTGATGTGCTGTGTATGGGTGGGGTGAGTAAATATTTAATGGTTATTTATTTTTGCAAATCTCATTCCATGGATGCCAATAAATTTCCACCTGTCAAGATTTTTGGTCACAGTTGTGTCAAAAACAAATGTGTTTCTTTTCAACCTGTAAATACTAACAGGCCTTTGAATTCATCAGTGAGGAATTTTTTGGGACCCATTAAGAAAGTCATTTAATGAGACCAGTAGCAAGGAGAAGGCCTGTGGTGGAGGGTGTTAGAGAGAGGGTTTCAGTGAGAGAGATGGAGTGATGGCAGGATCCACCATAGTGTCTATAAAGTCACAGTACTAGGAAGGGCTGAGCCCTGGGGTGGCCTGTTAGGAGAATAAATGTATGAAAGTGGGAAGGTTGGGTGCTGTATTCATTTACTCTCTGCAAAAATGTTAATTGACAACACTCTGCACCACACTGCTGCTCTCTGTCTCTCTGTCCCCCTGCTCTCCCTGCTCTCTCTCTCTCTCTCTCTCTCTCTCTCTCTCTCTTTCTCTCCCCCTCCCTCTGGGGCAGCCACTCTCTCTTTTAGATAATAAAGTCTCTTGCATGGGAAAAAAAATATGTTAATTGAACCTAAATGTCCATCAGTAGATGAATGGATAAAGAAGATGTGGTACATATACACAATGGAATATTATTCAGCCATAAGATGAAAACAAATCCTACCATGTGCAACAACATGGATGGAGCTAGAGGGTATTATGCTCAGTGAAATAAGCCAGGCGGAGAAAGACAAGTATCAAATGATTTCACTCATATGTGGAGTATAAGAACAAAGGAAAACTGAAGGAACAAAACAGCAGCAGAATCACAGAACCCATGAATGGACTAACAGTTACCGAAGGGCAAGGGACTGGGGAGGATGGGTGGGAAGGGAGGGATAAGGGTGGGAAAAATAAAGAGGGCATTACAATTAGCATGTATAATGTGGAGGGGGGTACGGGGCGGGCTCTACAACACAGAGAAGACAAGTAGTGATTTTACAGCATCTTACTATGCTAATGGACAGGTACTGAAGGGGTATGTGGGGGGGGACTTGGTGAAGGGGGGAGTCTAGTAAACATAATGTTCTTCATGTAATTGTAGATTAATGATACCAAAATTAAAAAAAATTTATATATATATATATATATATATATATATATATATATATATATATATATATAAACCAGGGATTGCTGAGGCCATTTCATCCCCATGGGAAATGACTACCTGCGAGTGAAGCGCACCAGAGGAAAACTTAGTTGAAAGAGGGAGAGTTCTTTGTTTGAGACCCTGGATCCAGCTGTGCCTGAAGCCGACAACCTTAGGCTTTTCGGTTACATAAACCAATAAATTCTTTTTTCTTTTTTCATTAAAAAAAATGTTAATTAAGAGCCAACTCCTTTTGCTGAGATAAAAAAATGATTATTCTCATTAATTTATTATCTCTGGACTCATAGTGTACATTATCTATTTCATTGAACAGATGGGGCAGCTGAGAGCTGGAGAAGTTTCTTACCCAAATTTAGTCGGTTTTGGTCTTCTTGTTCATAGAACTATCACTTAACATTCTGTGTGCTATTTATATTAACTGACATCTTACGAATTCTGTCTATCTTCCATTCAGGTGATAGATAAGGTTTGAAAGGCCAGGCCAAGAGAAGGGCTTTTGTACTTTTTCTCTCAGACTTATCATTTGTTTATTCTTGCTTTTTTAAATTGCAGTGAAACCTCATATTAGACTTCATTTTATCAGTTGCTTAAGAATCCAGTTTCATAAATGGAAAAGAAAAAAGGGTGCAGCATTTTTTTCTAAGGTGAATGAATTATTACTGTGCTCCTGGTCTTGTTCTTATTGCCCTTCCAGTTGTCCATACCATTTAGTTGTGGTTGGGATAGTCAAAAATCCCATATAAAAACATTACTATGATGCTGATTATTGTCTTCATTTTATGGGAGTGAGTTTTGTGCTTCGGAAGTTCAAAATGACTCAGGCTGTTCCATTATGTAATTATTTTTTGGAAAGAATTTGAGCTAAAATTTTCAGGTCATGGCTTACATGCAAACACAACAATCTAAAAAAATCAGAAATATAAACACAGTTGGTGTAACATTTATAAATGTTTCAGCAATAGGCTCTGCCATGTGTAACTTAATATGTTTGGAAACTAAAAAAAAAAAATCATTCCAGTTGCTGCTGTTTAAAAATGTTCCTGTATTTTAAAAAAAGACAAAAGGTCAAAATATAAACACGTGTTCCACATAAAAGTGAAGCCAAGAAGATATGCTGTATACAGTTATTCCGTAGTTTGGCTAGAGACTGACATTGTTTAATTTACATTAGCTGTTCCAAGGCAAAATAGTTCCTGGGAGTGATATTAAGAGGATTTTATTTTTGGATAGAAAAGAAGGGGAAAAGCTTCCACTTGTTTAAATACATTTCATTTAGACCCAAAAAAGCATCTTTCCAAAAGGTTATGCTGAATTAAAACATGACTCAGCTGTTTCATTTCAGTTTCTATAGAAAGTTAATGTTTGTTAAATGATATTCTTTTTGTTTAATAATAATTATTAACATTTTTGGCTGCTTAAGTATCAGACACTGAACAAGGACATTTATACATGTCATTTAGCCCTCTTCAGAGTCAAGTGATGGAGTCAGGGTTTGAACCTGTGACAGTCTAAGTTCAGAGCCATTTCCTTAGCCATGGTACATATCCTGCATTTTCAGTTATGCTTGTAGCAGTAACTGGATTGAAAAGAACCACCTATCAAAAATAAGCTATCTGTTTTTCCCTCTGAAAATGTGCAGTCTAGCTCAGCATTGATCTGGCCCTTTTACACTTTGTTTTCCTATCTTTAGCACTTCATACACTGTAGAAACTGAATAAAATGTTTATTTTTAAAAATGAACACCTGATATGCTGAGCAGTTTAATGCTCAAAACTTTTTGATTATGTACCCTCATTAGCAAAATGTATATGTGTATGTACTCCTAATATATGTATTTATAAATCTCATGCATATACCAGTGTATTTATGTACATGGTAAAGCATCCCACATGAATTCTGAAAGGAAGAAGTCAAAAGTATTTTGACTTTAATTCACAAGTTAAATTGTTTTTCCTTCACACAAAAGGTTTGCCTTATACTCTGCCTTGGGGTGTATGAACCCATTTTGAAGATCACAACTCCAAACAATACAACTGAACTTGATACTCTATTAATATGTAAGGTACATATAATCAACTTTGGTTTCCTGATTTAAACTCCTAGATTATAAAGGGCCTGCAGGTTGGCAGGATCCTAGCATGCATGTGTATATGGGTTTTAAGACATTCATTGGTAAGTTCATCGTTTGAGTCAACAGAAGTTTGGCAGAATAAAGAGGAAATTTCTATCATAAGAACGGAAATAAAATCATATTTCCTGAAAGGTAAGATTCAGGCTTTTTTCTTTTAAACTTGCATTCCTGACCACACCTTGAACCCCAATCTAGATTGTAGAGTAGCATTGTTCTTGGTTCAGATTTTGGGGATGTGACAAAGAGAATCATTCATATTAAAGGTGTTGCTTAAGAATCACTAAATCATGGAAATGCCAATCAGAATTAGAGGAAAATTTAAGTATAAGAGTTTAAAGGAAATTAAGTTTCATAGAGGGACATCCTTTGGAGACAACAGTTGGTTAGAAGGGAGACATTTTCACTCTCTCCTATCTGTAATTTGAAACAGTATGTACTGCATGCTTGTATTA
Source organism: Manis javanica (assembly GCF_040802235.1). Classification (NCBI taxonomy): domain Eukaryota; kingdom Metazoa; phylum Chordata; class Mammalia; order Pholidota; family Manidae; genus Manis; species Manis javanica. Next base: position 90,508,594 of record NC_133161.1, read on the forward strand.
CTATCCAATACATTTTAATTGTAAAAAGACATGAAAGGAAGGCAATTTACTTTACATGTAAGTGTCCATTCAGTAGTAAATAAGACAGAATGTGCTTCTGAACTGATCCAGCCAAATATTCTTACGTAAATTATTCCCTTGGTCCTCAGCGTACAGTCCTCTTTCCTGAACTTTCTGCCAGATCCCACTCTCCAGAGGTCAGCTGACATTTCACCCCACCAAAAGCCTTTGCAGTCTCTCTGACATGGGTGGTATCAGTGTGGCAGGATGAACGTGTTCTGCATCCGAGTAGGCTTTGCAGGTACCAGGTATCCTTGCCACAGGCAGGCAGGAATGTGCAGGAATATGCTCTCTCCCTCTAGGGCTTTCCTGTGTGTGCTGCCCTTTGCCCACAGTAGGTGCTCAAATATACTTTAAATTAACCTTAATTGAATACTAAATGTGTAATAATGGTAAATGTCTATAAATGTATCTAAAACAATTGAAACCCTCTTTGGCATGAAGACATTTAAAATCGCCTAATGATCCTTCACATTAATGCATTTCAAAACATTTTCATAAAAGAAAAAAGCTTTAGCCTATCTTCAGTTTCAGAGTGTTTAGACTTCATTATATTAAAAACGAGGCTTTATTATATTTTGATCTGATACTTGATGACTCTACAAAATGCAAAGAACACGGACACACAGGCTTGTCTGGCCAGTAAGGATTTCACATTCTAACTGGGGAGACATTCAAACCCACCTAAATATCCCATGTCCTTGCTTCACTGAAAGAGCCCTGTGCTAAATCCAAAACTTGTCTGACCTTTTTTTTTTTTTAATCTCTCTGCCTTTCCTCATCATTTCTACCACCTAGAATGCAGGCTGCCTTCCTCCCTTTCTTGCATGAATCCTGCACTCCACTCAAGGCTTACTTGCCCATTGGAGCTCTCCAGTTTTCCCTCCAGCTCCAGCACAGACCTCCCCTCTAAAGACTGAGAGCAACACGTTTTCTTGCTTACCAGCAGCCACTTTTGCTTGCTTGTTCCTCAGGCACTTCCAAATAATTTTGTCCTAAACTGAATGTGTTTTCTTCAGTTATGGCTGTTCTCTCTGTATTCTCATGGCATTCTGTTTTTTCCCTCCACTAATTTGATAAACATGGTCAGTAGAGCCCCCTTTCCTCCGCCTCATGTTTCTTAAACCTGGTAGTTATGGAAAACAGATTGCTTTTAGTTGCTGAAAATGTAAAAATACAGACATGAAAAATCAGAAACATTGGAAACTTTAAAAAAAAAAAGACTTCACTTTGTCATTGACTCTGGGTTTGAATTCTGGCTCTGCCATTTATCACTTCTGGCACCTTGAGCAAGTTAACATTTACCATCTGTGCCTCAGTTTCCTCATCTGTGAAATGGGAATAATGATAGTACCTATCTCTGAGGGTTGTTGTAGGAATTAAATGATGTAACAGTGTCTGTTGTATGTTAAGCACTGTGTATTGGTTTATTAAGAAAGGGAGGCAAGGAAGGAGAATGGGAGAGGCAAGTTTTAGAAGTCAGAACATGGCAGTTTTTAAAAATGAAGTTTATTGGAAATATAAGAAACTAGAGACTGCTTTCAAGGCAGAGGATTAATCATGCTTTTTTTAGAAAAGTAACTAATGAAAAATATAAAAGTAAAGTTTTTAGCCAAGTGTTTCAAACTTAAAAAATCCCATGCTCCTTTAAATATTAACTCCTTTAATTCCATTTGAAATGCAAGGTAAATAGTCTGACTTAAAAAAATGAAAAAAGCATTAGAATAAAGATGTACTGTATTTTCATACCATCCGTCCCTTAAGAATCAGTGTTAACCTGCCAGAGTAAATAAATTCATGTGTGCAAAATCTCCATTTTTATGGTTTTAAGTTCTAGCAAGCCATTTTAAAACAACTTAAGAAAGAGTAGGTAGGAGTATTGCAAATAGTCACTTATTTATTTAAATGAGGCAGATGCTTATAGTAAAAACATCAGTATGTACTTGAAATATAAATTAATTGGAAAAAATTAGTTGTATTAAATTGACAGCTTTTTGCCAGTTTTTTTCCTCATGTCATAATATTTGTGAAAGCTCAAGATGGGACAAATTTATACTTCCCTAAGTTTTATGTTAGAATGTGGTTTTATTCCAAAAGCCCGTAATTATGTACTTGCTCCACTATAAATTGCTATCTTAATATATTTTTAGAAGGACAAAAGATAAACATTTGTGTATACCTTGTTTTGTTTTGTTTTGTTTTTTGGTATCATTAATATACAATTACATGAGCAACATTGTGGTTACTGGATTCCCCCATTATCAAGTCCCCACCACATACCCTATTACAGTCACTGTCCATCAGCATAGTAAGATGCTATAGAATCACTACTTGTCTTCTCTGTGCTATACTGGCTTCCCCGTAACCCCCACCTACATTATGTGTGCTAATCATAATGCCCCTTTTTCCCCTTATCCCTCCTTCCCACCGCCATCCCCGCAGTCCCTTTCCCTTTGGCAACTGTTATTCCATTTTTGGGTTCCGTGAGTCTGCTGCTGTTTTGTTCCTTCAGGTTTGCTTTGTCCTTATGCTCCACAGATGAGTTAAATCATTTGGTACCTGTCTTTCTCTGCCTGGCTTATTTCACCGAGCATACTACCCTCTAGCTCCGTCCATGTTGTTGCAAATGGTAGGATTTGTTTTCTTCTTATGGCTGAATAATATTCCATTGTGTTTATGTACCACATCTTTATCCATTCTTCTACTGATGGACACTTAGGTTGCTTCCATTTCTTGGCTATTGTAAATAGTGCAGCAATAAACATAGGGGAACATATATCTTTTTGAGGCATGTGAGTTCTTTATATATTTTGGATATTAACCCCTTGTTGGATATGTCATTTACAAATATATTCTCCCATACTGTAGGAATGGCTTTTTCTTCCCGCTGATAATGTCCTTTGCTGTACAGAAGCTTTTTAGCATGATGTAGTCCCATTTGTTCATTTTTGCTTTTGTTTCTCATGCCCGAGGAGATGCGTTCAGAAAAAAGTTGCTCATGTTTATATTCGAGAGATTTTTGCCTATGTTTTCTTCTGAGAGTATTATGGTTTCATGAGTTACATTCAGGTCTTTGATCCATTTTGAGTTTACTTTTGTGTATGGGGTTAGACAGTAATCCAGTTTCATTCTCTTACATGTAGCTGTCCAGTTTTGCCAACACGAGCTGTTGAAGAGGCTGTCATTTTCCCATTGTATATTCATGGCTCCTTTATCATATATTAATTGACCATATATGTCAGGGTTTATATCTGGGCTTTCTAGTCTGTTCCAGTGGTCTGTGGGTCTGTTCTTATGCCAGTACCAACTTGTCTTGATTACTGTGGTTTTTTAGTAGAGCTTGAAGTCAGGGAGCATAATTCCCCCAGCTTTATTCTTCCTTCTCAAGATTGCTTTGGCTATTCGGGGTCTTTTGTGGTTCCATATGAATTTTAGAACTATTTGCTCTAGTTCATTGATGTTTTGATAGGGATTGCATTGAATCTGTAAAAAAAGTGCTTTAGGCAGGATGGCCATTTTGACAATATTAATTCTTCCTATCCATGAGCACAGGATGTGTACCTTCTTTAATTTCTCTCATGAGTGTCTTGTAGTTTTCAGAGTATAGGTCTTTCACTTCCTTGGTTATGTTTATTCCTAGGTATTTTATTCTTTATGATGCAATTGTGAATGGAATTGTTTTCCCGATTTCTCTTTCTACTAGTTCATCTTTAGTGTATAGGAATGCAACAGATTTCTGTGTGTTAATTTTGTATCCAGCAATATTGCTGAACTCAGATATTAGATCTAGTAGTTTTGGGATGAGTTCCTTAGTTTTTTTTATGTACAATATCATGTCATCTGCAAATAATAACAGTTTGACTTCTTCCTTGCCAATCTTGATGCCTTTTATTTCTTTGTGTTGTCTGATTCCATTTGGCTAGGACCTCCAGACTTATGTTGAATAAAAGTGGGGAGAGTGGGCATCCTTGTCTTGTTCCCAATCTTAAAGGAAAAGCTTTCAGCTTCTCACTGTTAAGTATGATGTTGGCTGTGGGTTTGTCGTATATGGCCTTTATTATGTTGAGTACTTGCCCTCTATACCCATTTTGTTGAGAGATTTTATTATGAATGGATGTTGAATTTTGTCAAATGCTTTTTCAGCATCTATGGAGATGATCATGTGGTTTTTGTCCTTCTTTTTGTTGATGTGGTGGATGATGTTGATGGATTTTCGAATGGTGTACCATCCTTGCATCCCTGGAATGCATCCCACTTGATCGTGATGGATGATCTTTTTGATGTATTTTTGAATTCGGTTTGCTAATATTTTATTGAGTATTTTTGCATCTGTGATCATCAGGGATATTGGTCCATAATTTTCTTTTTTTGTGGTGTCTTTGCCTGGTTTTGGTATTAAAGTGGTGTTGGCTTCGTAGAAGGAGTTTGGGAGTATTCCATCTGCTTCTACTTTTTGGAAAACTTTAAGGAGGATGGGTATTAGGTCTTCACTAAATGTTTGATAAAATTCAGCAGTGAAACCATCTGCTTCAGGTGTTTTGTTCTTAGGTAGATTTTTGATTGCCAATTCAATTTCCTTGCTGGTAATTGGTCCATTCAGAATTTTTGTTTCTTCCTGGGTCAGCCGTGGAAGGTTGTATTTTTCTAGAAAGTTGTCCATTTCTTCTAGATTATCCAGTTTGTTAGCATATAATTTTTCATAATTTTCTTTCATAATTCTTTGTATTTTTGTGGTGTCCATAATGATTTTTCTTTTCTTATTTCTGTTTCTGTTTATGTGTGTAGAATCTCTTTTTTTCTTGAGAAGTCTGGCTAAGGGTTTATCTGTTTTGTTTATTTTCTCGAAGAACCAGCTCCTCTTTTCATTGATTCTTTCTATTTTATTCTTCTCAATTTTATTTATTTGTGCTCTAATCTTTATTATGTCCCTCCTTCTACTGACTTGGGGCCTCATTTGTTCTTCCTTTTCTAGTTTTGTTAATTGTGAGTTTAGACTGTTCATTTGGGATTGTTCTTTCCTGAGGTAGGCCTGTATTGCAATATACTTCCTTTTTAGCACGGCCTTTACTGTGTCCCACAGATTTTGCGGTTTTGAATTATTGTTGTCATTTGTCTCCATATATTGCTTGATCTCTGTTTTTATTTGGTCATTGATCCACTGATTATTTAGGAGCATGTTATTAAGCCCCCATGTGTTTGTGGCATTTTTCATTTTCTTTGCATAATTTATTTCTAGTTTCATACCTTTGTGATCTGAGAAGCTGGGTGGTACAATTTCAATTTTTTTGAATTTACCGAGGCTCTTTTTGTGGCCTAGTGTATGGTTTATTCTTGACAATGTTCCATGTGCACTTGAGAAGAATGTGTATCCTGTTGCTTTTGGATGGAGTGTTCTGTAGATGTCCATTAGGTCCATCTGTTCTAATACGTTATTCAGTGCCTCTGTCTCTTTATTTATTTTCTGTCTGGTTGATCTGTCCTTTGGAGTGAGTGGTGTGTTGAAGTCTCCTAAAATGAATGCATTACATTCTGTTTCCTGCTTTAATTCTGTTAGTATTTGTTTCACATATGTAGGTGATCCAGTGTTGGGTGCATAGATATTTATAATAGTTATATCCTCTTGTTGTACTGAACCTTTTATCATTATGTAATATCCTTCTTTTTCTCTTGTGACTTTCTTTGTTTTGAATTCTATTTTGTCTGATCAAGTACTGCAACTCCTGCTTTTTTCTGCCTATTAATTGCATGAAATGTCTTTTTCCATCCCTTTACTTTCAGTCTGTATATGTCTTTGGCTTTGAAGTGAGTTTCTTGTAGGCAGCATATAGACGGGTCTTGTTTTTTTATACATTCAGTGACTCTCTGTCTTTTGATTGGTGCATTCAGACCATTTACATTTTGGGGTGATTATCAATAGGTATATACTTATTGCCTTTGCAGGCTTTAGATTTGTGGTTACCAAATGTTCAAGGGTAATTCCCTTACTATCTAACAGTCTAATTTAACTCACTTAGTATGTTATTACAAACACAACCTAAAGGTTCTTTTTTGTTTTCCCTCCTTTTTCTTCCTCCTCCATTCTTTATATGTTAGGTATCATATTTTGTACTCTTTATCCCTTGATTGACTTTGGGGTAGTTGATTTGATTTTGTATCTGCTTAGTAATTAATGGTTCTACTTTACTGTGGTTTTATTTCCCCTGGTGACAGCTATTTAGCCTTAGGAATACTTCCATCTATAGCTGTCCCTCCAAAATGCACTATAGAGGTAATTTGTGGGAGGTAAATTCTCTCAGCTTTAGCTGATCTGAAAATTGTTTAATGCCTCCTTCAAATTTAAATGATTGCCTTGCCAGATAGAATATTCTTGGTTCGAGGCCCTTCTTTTTCATTGCGTTAAATACATCAATGCCACTCACTTATGGCCTGTAAGATTTCTGTTGAGAAGTCTGATGATAGCCTGTTGGGTTTACCTTTGTATGTGATGTTTTTTCTCTCTCTAGCTACTTTTAAAAGTCTATCCTTATCCTTGATCTTTGCCATTTTAATTATTATATGTCTTGATGTTGTCTTTTTGGGGTCCCTTGTGTTAGGAGATCTGTGCACCTCCATGGCCTGAGAGACTATCTCCTTCCCCAGACTGGAGAAGTTTTCAGCAATTACATTGTCAAAGACGCTTTCTATCCCTTTTTCTCTTTCTTCTTCTTCTGGTACCTCTATAATGTGAGTATTATTCGGTTTGGATTGGTCACACAGTTCTCTCAATATTCTTTCATTCTTAGAGATCCTTTTTTCTCTCTGTGTCTCAGTTTTGTATTCCTCTTCTCTAATTTCTATTCCATTTACCATCTCTTTTTCTACTACATCTAATCTGGTTTTAAATCCCTCCATTGTATGTTTCATTTCAGATCTGAAATTTCTTAATGATTGAATCTCTGTCTTAAATTCGTTCCTTAGTTCGTGAATATTTTTCTGTACCTCCATGAGCATGTTTATGAGTTTTGTTTTGAACTCTCTTTCAGGAAGATTGGTAAGTTCAGTTTCATTTGTCCCTTTTTCTGGGGTTTGTGAGAATTTGGTCTGAACCAGGTTCCTTTGACGCTTCATATTTCTATGTAGCGCCCTCTAGTGCCCAAAAGCTCTAGTCTCTGTATCTCCTCAACCCCTGGAGTGAGGTTGGGCATCGCAGGGGAGTGGCACTGGTGCCTAGGGGGTAGGAAAGAGCTATTTCCTGATTCCCGGCTGCAATGCCTGTCTCCAGTGCCAGAGCCAGTGGGCTGAGAACACAGGTGTAAGCCTCTCTGCTTTTCGTCTCTAGTGTTTGTCTCTGTACTTTTCATCTCTAGCTGTTTTAGGTGGGGCCTCCCTCTGGCTGGCCTAATGCCAGCGCATTGACGGCTGTTTTGCGAGCTGGTGCCAGCAGGACAGGAGGGGGCCTTGGATCTGAGTAGCCAGCCATGGTGATGGAGTGCCTGAAGCTCCTCAAAATTCCCAACCTGCTGGGCAGAGTGTGTCCAGACCACCTTGTCTAATTTAACTCAGTTAGTATCCCTTCTCCCATGCAGCAAGCTCCGTGCCAACCCTGCTCCTTCAGCATTCTTCTCGTTGCTAGGAAGCCTCTCAGACCACCTGCCTTTCCTTTGTCCCAAAGTCTCCGGATGTGGATCCCTGTTCTCCACAAATGGCCAGAATATCAGTCTCTCAAGCACTCCGCCTATCGCAGCTCCCCAACCCCACGAACCTCCAGAGCACCACACAGTGTAGGTTTGTGTGTTCAGCAGTTCTAGGGCTGTGTGTTCAGCAGTTCTAGGCTACCTCCCCCTCCACACTCCGTTTCTCTTCCTCCTGCTGGTGAGCTGGTGTGGGGGAAGGGCTTGGGTCCCTCTGGATCAAGGCTTTGGTACGTTATCCTGTTTTGTGAGGTCTGCTCTCTTCTCCAGGTTTATGCAGTCTGGTGCAGCCTTCTTTCCTTTTGCTGTTTTAGGATTAGTTGTGCTAACTATATTTTTGTACTATTTGTGGTTTTGAGAGGAGTTCTCTATCTCACCTCTCATGCCGCCATCTTGAATCGATCTGTACCTTTGTTTTTATATGGAATTGTTTATAGCCTTTGATTTCTTATTTGACAGTCATTAACAGGAATTATATAACAACTAAGCAATTTAGTACTTTTGATTAATAATAATTCCTTAAAAAGAATCCAAAAGGACAAGACAAGTAGTGATTCTACAGCATCTTACTACGCTGATGGACAGTGACTGTAATGGGGTATGTGATGGGGACTTGATGATGGGGGAAGTCTAGTAACCATAATGTTGCTCATATAATTATAGATTAATGATACCAAAATTAAAAAAAAAATCCAAAAGATGTGTTTGAATTTTAATAAAAACTCATCTGTAAAAAGAGTATCTTGTTAAAAATATTTATGGAGGACATTTAGCATTAAAAGGGTAGAAAGTTTCAGTTAATGCAAGGCGAATACAAGTTCTAGAGATATAATGTACAGCATGGTGACCCTAGTTACCTGTCTGCATTGTACACTTGAAGTTTGCTATGTAGATAGAGCTTAAATTAAAATCTTGGCATGCATTTGTGCACACATAATGGTAGCTATGTAGAGTTGATGGACATGTTATTGATTGTGGTGATTTCAGTGTATACATACATCAAAACATCAAGTTGTATTTAAATATATACCATTTTTATATGCCAAGGATAATAAAGTTAAAGTGTGAATTATTCTGGTTGGGGTGATTGTGTCAGAGCATACTGAGAGATTTTTATCTGTAGATAAAACCAAGTAGAGAGGAACTTTTTTTTTCTTTTTTAGTGTGAGGTATTTCTAGTGTACAGAAAGGAACTAAGTAAGGGGTGCTCACATACACCATCCTTTAGCTCTAATAAATTTTAATCTTTTTTTCCTTTAAGAAAATACTAGCTGTGCAGTAGGAGTCCCTTATATATCCTGTCATCCTGTTCTGTTACCTTCCCTCTCCATAGATAACCAGCACTATGGTGAATTTGTTGTTTGTATCTCCTGTGCATGTTCTTGTATTACTATTATGAAGGCACTTATCCACAGATTAGAAATAGTGCTATTTTGAATATTTTTTATATAAATTGTGCCACATGTAAGTTTCATTTATGTAAATTATCTTTCAGCTTGTTTTTGGGAATAGTGTTTAAGATGATGTTACACTGATTCATGTAGCTCTAGTTCATTTATTTTAAACTGCTATGTAGTATGCCCTTCTAAATACTTTATTCATTCTTTGCTAAATATTTTGGTTTCCAATTTGTTGTTATTACAGTGCTGTAGTGAACACTGTGTGTGTGCATATTATGCAGCTGTAGTAGAGTTTGTAAGGTATTTTTCAAAGTGTGGTATGAGAACCCCTGGAGAACCATTCCCCTTCCACTCCCAGACCTTTACAGGGGGCCTATGGTGTGAAAACTGTAATAATTATAATAAGAAAAACAATAAGTTCTTTGCCTTTTTTCCCTCTCCTTCTCTCCTAAGTATATAGTATGGTTTTCCAGAGGGTACACGATGTATGATACGACAACAGATCTGAATGTAGAAGCAGGTATGAGAACCCAGCTGCCTTCTATTAAACCAGATTTGCAGAAATGTGCACAGTCATTCTTTTTACTACATTTTGTTTGTTTTGGAAAATATGTTTTCCAAAATCTATTATGTAAGATAATATGTAATTATTTTGTTGTTGGCAATTTTAGATGAACTATTTAAAAAGTGTATCAATTCAATTTCTAATACAATAAATATTGATGGATATAAGTCACATGATTATGTTTTTAAGAATATAAAGAGTTTTGAGACCAAAGGGTTTGAGGATTGCAGCTTTGGGGTATATACCTATGCGTGGCAAGGCTGGTCGTAGGGATGCATAGCTTTTAACTGCACCTCATGCTGCCACGTTTGCTTGGCAACGTTGTCACACCGCTTTACATTCTCAGGAGCAGCTTAAGAGTTCTGGTTCTCCACATTCAAGCTAACATTTGTTGGTGGCAGATTTGTAACAAGCTTTGCCAATAGGATGGATTAGATGGAATCTGCTTTTCCCTGAGAACTAGTGATTTAGAGCATCTTTTCTTGTTCATTGACCGTATTTGTAGTTTATCTTCTGTAAAAAAAACTTTTCTTACTCTTTGCCATTTTTCCTATCTTGCTGATTGTGTTGTTTTTACTGATTTGTTGAGGGGCTTCTCTTTATTTTCCTCTTTTTTTCTTTTCTTTTCCCTTCCTCCTTCCTTCCCTCCTTTCCTACCTTCCTTTCTTTCCTGGTTATTAATCTTTTGTTGATAACACATATTGAAAAGATCTCTCCTAGTCTTGGGTTTGTCTTTTCATTTTGTTTATGGTAACTTTGATTGACTAGAATTTCTTAATTTTAACATAGCCTAACATTAATTTGTTCTTTTATAATTATGCTTTTTGTGCCTTGTTTGAGGACTCCATCTATATCCCAAATTAAAAAGATAATCTCTTTTTATTCTAAAAATGAAAAAATTTTAAGTTTCATACCGAAGGTTTTAATCCATAGATACTTTATTTTTGTGTATGGTATGAGATGGGAATCTCATTTCATTTTTTAAAACTAAGCATCACTTATTGATTTTTTCCTACCTATTTTTCTTCAGAATTGTTCATTCACAGGCTTTTATTATTCCATAGGCTTTTTATTATTTAAGGTAAGCTTCTTCAGTTTTGTGAAAAAGTTTATTGGGGGTTTTATTGGAATTTACTGGGTTCATAAACAAATATGGAGAGAATAGATATTTTAGTGATAATGAATCTTCCTAGCCATGAACTTGGTATATCTCCCATTTATTCAGTCTTTGTTATTTATATTCTTCAGTAATGTTTTGTAATTTTCTCTATAAAGAATTTTCTCATCTTTTCTTAGTTTTATTTCTATGTAACTTGTAAGTTTTGTTATTATAACTGGGATTTTTTTCTATTATGTATCCTAATTTGTCTTTACTGAGAATATATAAAAAGAACTGGTAAAACTCAATAAAGAGCCTCTAATCAAATTGAGCAAAAGACTTGAACAGTTTGATAAAGAAGACATAAGAATTGCCAGTAAGCACATGGGATGATGTTCACTATTGTTAATTACAAAGGAAGTGAAAATTAAAACCATGCCGTTTTTTATGAAATACCATTAAACACACACAAAAAATGGCTAGAATAAGAAGACATACCTTATATTGGCAAAGATGTGGAGCAACTAGAGCTCTTATATATTGTCTAAGAGGGTATAAAATGGTACAAACACTTAGGAAGACTGTGCGCTTTTGTAAGGTTAAACATTCACCTACCTATGACCCAGCAATCCTACTCTAGGCATTTACTCAAGAAAAATAAATGCATACATTTACAAAAAGGCTTGGATACAAATAGTCATAGAAGCTTTGTTCAAAATAGCCCAAATTGGAAACAATCCAAATGCTCATCAACTGGAGAAAGGGTAAACAAATTGTGGTGTGGTAATATAATGGAATACTACTCAGCAGTAAAAAAAAAAAACAAACTACTGATCCTCTCAATAGCAAGAATTAATCTGACATTTATATAAAATACGAAGACAGGGTATGCAGGTAACCAACACAGGCAGCGGAGAAGGGCAAGGCAACCAGCAAGCAGGAAAGGACTTTGTTCTTCCAGCTGACACACACGCTACCTGCCTACAACTACCTCTATTGCAATAAAAAGGCAGAAGAATTTGGTCCAGTCCAGAATTACCCAGACAACCCCCAAGAGAGGACCTGGGGAGATATATTTAACCAATCTTCCTGAAAAAGAATTCAAAATAAAGGTCATAGTCATGCTGATGGACCTTCAGAGAAATATGCAAGAGCTAAACGATCAAGTTGGGAGGGAGAATACAGAAATAAAACAATCTCTGGAAGGACTTAAGAGCAGACTGGATGAAGTGCAAGAGGCCATTAATGGAATAGAAATCAAGAGATCAGGAACACAGAGAAGCTGAGGCAGAGAGAGATAAAAGGATCTCCAGGAATGAAAGAACATTAAGAGAACTGTGTGACCAGTCCAAATGGAACAATATTCACATTATAGGAGTACCAGAAGAAGAGAGAGAAAAAGGGATAGAAACTGTCTTTGAAGAAATAATTGCTGAAAACTTCCCCAAACTGGGGGAGGAAATAGTCTGTCAGACCATGGAAGCCGTCAGAACTCCCAACAGAAGGGACCCAAGGAGGACAACACCAAGACATATAATAATTAAAATGGCAAAGATCAAAGACAAAGACAGAGCATTAAAGGCAGCCAGAGAGAGAAAAAAGGTCACCTACAAAGGTAAACCCATCAGGCTATCATCAGACTTCCCAACAGAAACCTTACAGGCCAGAAGAGAATGATATGGTATATTTAATGCAATGAAACAGAAGGGCCTTGAACCAAGAATACTGTATCCAGCATGACTATCATTTGAATATGAAGGAGGGATTAAACAATTCCCAGACGAGCAAAAGTTGAGTGATTTTTGCCTCCCACAAAGCACCTCAACAGGATATTTTAAAGGGACTGCTCTAGATGGAAGCACTCCTAAGGCTAAAAATAGTTGTCAACAGAGAAAATAAAATCACAACAAAGAAAGCAGACCAACCAAATACTAACAAAAGGCAAAAAATAAAATCAGCTATTCACAAAAGCAGTCAGAGGAAACACAAAAGAGTACAGAATAAAACACCTAACATATAAAGAGTGGAGGAGGAGGAATAAGAAGGGAGAGAAATAAAGAATCATCAGACTGTGTTTATAATAGCTTAATAAGAGAGTTAAGTTAGATAGTTAGATAGTAAAGAAGCTACCCTTGAACGTTTGATAACCACGAATCTAAAGTCTGCAATGGCAATACATACATATCTTTCAATAATCACCCTTAATGTACATAGACAGAATGCACCAATCAAAAGACACAGAGTAATAGAATGGATAAAAAAGCAAGACCCATCTATATGCTGCTTACAAGAGACTCACCTCAAAACCAAAGATATACACAGATTAAAAGTCAAGGGATGGAAAAAGATATTTCATGCAAACAAAGAGAGAAGAAAGCAGGTTTTGCACTGCTTGTATCAGACAAAATCAACTTCAAAACAAAGAAAGTCACAAGAGATAAAGAAGGACATTACATAATGATAAAGGGGGCAGTCCAACAAGAGAATATAACCATTATAAATATATATTCACCCAATACAGGAGCACCAACATATGTGAAACAAATACTAACAGAATTAAAGGAGGAAATAGAATGCAATGCATTTACTTTAGGAGACTTCAGCACACCTCTCACTCCAAAGGACAGATTCACCAGACAGAAAATAAGTAACTACACAGAGGCACTGAACAACACACTAGAACAGATGGACTTAACAGACATCTACAGAACTCTACACCCAAAAGCATCAGGATACACATTCTTCTCAAGTGCACATGGAACATTTTCCAGAATAGACCACATACTAGGCCACAAAAAGAGCTTCAGTAAATTCAAAAACATTGGAATTCTACCAACCAACTTCTCAGACCACAAAGGCATAAAACTAGAAATGAATTGTACAAACAAAACAAAAAGGCTCACAAACACATGGAGGCTTAACAACATGCTCCTAAATAATCAGTGGATGAATGACCAAATTAAAACAGAGATCAAGCAATATATGGAGACAAATGACAGCAACAGCACAAAGCCCCAACTTCTGTGGGATGCAGCAAACGCATTTCTAAGCGGAAAGTATATAGCAATCCAGGCCTATTTAAAGAAGGAAGAACAATCCCAAATGAATAGTCTAAAGTCACAATTATTGAAACTGGAAAAAGAAGAACAAATGAGGCCCAAAGACAGCAGGAGGAGGAACATAATAAAGATCATAGAAGAAATAAATAAAATTGAGAAGAATAAAACAATAGAAAAAAATCAATGAAACTAAGGGCTGGTTCTTTGAGAAAAAAAAAACAACATAGATAAGCCCCTAGCCAGACTTATTAAGAGAAAAAAAGAATCTACATACATCAACAGAATCAGAAATGAGAAAGGAAAAATCACGATGGACCCCAAAGAAATACAAAAAATTATTAGAGAATACTATGAAAATCTATATGCTAACAAGCTGGAAAACCAAGAAAAAATGGAAAACTTCCTAGAAAAATACAGCCTTCCAAGACTGACCAAGGAAGAAACAGAAAATCTAAACAGAGCAATTACCAGCAAAGAAATTGAATCAGTAGTCAAAAACTACCACAGAAAAAAACCCTGGGCCAGATGGATTCACTGCTGAATTTTAACAGATATAAAGAGAAGACATAATACCCACTCTCCTTAAAGTTTTCCAAAAAATAGAAGAGGAGGGAATACCTCAAAACTCATTCTATAAAGTCAGCATCACTCTAACACCAAAACCAGACAAAGACCCTACAAAAAAAGAAAATTACAGACCAATATCCCTGATGAATATAGATGCAAAAATACTCAACAAAATATTAGCAAACCGAATTCAAAAATATATCAAGAAGATCATACACCATGATCAAGTGGGATTCATGTCAGGAATGCTAGGATGGTACAACATTTGAAAATCCATCAACATCATCCACCACATAAACAAAAAGGACAAAAACCACATGATCATCTCCATAGATGCTGAGAAAGCATTTGACAAAATTCAACATCCATGCATGATAAAAACTCTCAACAAAATGGGTATAGAGGGGAAGTACCTCAACATAATAAAGGCCATATATGACAAACCCACAGCCAACATCATACTTAACAGTGAAAAGCTGAAAGCTTTTCCTCTAAGATCAGGAAAAAGACAGGGATGCCCACTCTCCCCATTGCTATTAAACATAGTACTGGAGGCTCTAGCCATGGCAGTCAGACAAAACAAAGAAATACAAGGAATCCAGATTGGTAAAGAAGAAGTCAAACTGTCACTTTTTTCAGGTGACATGATATTGCACATAAAGAACCCTAAGGAACCCACTCCCAAAATACTAGAACTAATATTTGAATTAAGCACAGTTGCAGGATACAAAATTAACACACAGAAATCTGTGACTTTCCTATACACTTACAATGAACTAATAGAAAGAAAAATTAGGAAAACAATTCCATTCACAATAGCATCAAAAAGAATAAAATACCTAGGAATAAACCTAACCAAGGAAGTGAAAGACCTATACCCTGAAAACTACAAGACTTTTTTTTTTTTTACAAGACACTCTTAAGAGAAATTAAAGAGGGCACTAACAAATGGAAACTCATCCCATGCTCTTGGCTAGGAAGAATTAATATTGTCAAAATGGCCATCCTGCCTAAAGCAATCTATAGATTCAGTGCAATCCCTATGAAAATACCAACAGCATTCTTCAATGAACTGGAACAAATAGTTTTAAAATTCATATGGAACCACAAAAGACCCTGAATAGCCAAAGCAACCCTGAGAAGGAAGAATAAAGCAGGGGGGATCTCGCTTCCCAACTTTAAGCTCTACTAGAAAGCCACAGTAATCAAGACAATTTGGTACTGGCAGAAGAACAGACCCACAGACTAGTGGAACAGAATAGAGAGTCCAGATATTAACTGAAACATGGTGAATTAATATATGATAAAGGAGCCATGGACATTCAGTGGGGAAATGACAGCCTCTTCAATAGCTAGTGTTGGCAAAACTGGACAGCTATGTGTAAGAGAATGAAACTGGATCATTGTCAAACCCCATACACAAAAGTAAATTCAAAATGGATCAATTACCTGAATGTAAGTCATGAAACCATAAATCTCTTAGAAAATAAACATAGGCCGAAATTTCTTGGACATAAACATGAGTGACTTCTACATGAACATATCTCCCTGGGCAAGGGAAACAAAAGCAAAAATGAACAAGTGGGACTACATCAAACTGAAAAGCTTCTGTACAGCAAAGGATACAACCAATAGAACAAAAAAGGCATCCTACAGTATGGGATAATATATTCATAAATGACATCTGATAAAGGGTTGACATCCAAAATATTTAAAGAGCTCATGCACCTCAACAAACAGAAAGCAAATAATACAATTAAGAAATGGTCAGAGGAGCTGAACAGACAGTTCTCCAAAGAAGAAATTCAGACGGCCAACAGACACATGAAAAGATGCTACACATCACTAGTCATCAGAGAAATGCAAATTAAAACCACAATGGGGTATCACCTCACACCAGTAAGGACCGCCACTATCCAAAAGAGAAACAACAGCAAATGTTAGCAAGGTTGTGGAGAAAGGGGAACCCTCCTACACTGCTGGTGGGAATGTAAATTAGTTCAACCATTGTGGAAAGCAGTATGGAGGTTCCTCAAAAGACTCAAAATAGAAATACCATTTGACCCAGGAATTTTACTCTTAGGAATTTACTCTAAGAATACAGTAGCCCAGTTTGAAAATGACAAATGTATCCCTATATTTATTGCAGCACTTTTCACAATAGCCAAGAAATAGAAGCAACCTAAGTGTCCATCAGTAGATGAATGGATAAAGAAGATGTGGTACATATACACAATACAATATTATTCAACCATAAGAAGAAAAGAAATCCTATCATTTGCAACAACATGGATGGAGCTAAAGGGTATTATGCTCAGTGTAATAAGCCAAGCGGAGAAAGACAAGTATCAAATTATTTCACTCATGTGGAGTATAAGAGCAAAGGAAAAACTGAAGGAGCAACACACCGGACGACGAATGGACAAACAGTTGCCAAAGGGAAAAGGACTGGGGAGGATGGGTGGGAAGGGAGGGATAAAGGGGGGAAAAAGAAAGAGGGCATTATGATTAGCATTTATTATGTGGAGGAGGGGCACGGGGAGGGCTGGGCTGTACAACACAGAGAAGACAAGTAGTGATTCTACAACATCTTACTACGCTGATGGACAATGACTGCAATGGGAAATGTGGCAGGAACTTGGTCATGGGCAGAGTCTAGTAAATGTAATGTTCCTCATGTAATTGTACAGTAATGGTACCAAAATAAAAAAAATAAACAATACAAAGACAGGCAAAAGTAAACTGGTGGTACAAATCCTAATAGTAGTTCCGTAAGAGATAGTCGGAATTGACTGCAAGGAAACTTATTGAACTTTTCCAGGGTGTTGGGAATATTTTACTTTTTGATTGGAGTGTTGATTACCTGGGTGTATGCATTTGTCAAAATTCATTGAACTGTACGTTTCATTGTATGTCAGTTTTACCCTGATTTTAAAAAAAAATTGGAAACACAGATATTCTTGAAATCCTCTTTCTGGATTTTAACTGAAAAATTCCATTGCTTTCTACACTGATTATCTTGTGAAATTTTTCATTACTTTTTTGCACACTAGCTTCTCGGTTGCATTTTCATAATTATGGAGCATAAATGGGATTGCTTTTTGCTGCTTGTACAAAAAGCCAAAAGCTAGTCAAGCTGTACTGTTTCTGAGTCTGTTTTATGTTTTCAGTCAATGTGATATCTTATGGTTTTACAAATGTAGTATTTGTATAAGTATCACATTTGTCCAGATAATCTTCAGATGTCTGGGAGCATCAATATTATGTTAATTTTCCATTTGCACTGTTCATTAAACATTTGTCGAACTTAGTATATATTGTACTGTGCAGTGTTCTAGGCAGTGGGGTTATAATGGTGAAGCAGGCAGACAAGGAAGGATCCTGCCCTCAAGGAGTTTACAGACTATGGAGAGAGGAAACACACATTAAACATTGTATAGTACATACTTTTAGACAGAACCAAATCACTGAAGAAAATGAAACAAGATGATGTGATTGAGATGAACTGCAGGGGGCTAATCTGAACTAGGGGTTCAGAGGCAGGCTTCCTGAAGGGGAGACATTTGAGCTGAGACTAGAATAGCAGGAACGTCTTCATTCTATGAATATGTGGGGAAGGATTTGAATATAGGTATTTTCTGCAACTGTACTCTTAGGAGTAGGCTAACCTTAATCACATCTGCTGATTATTTTCTTAGTTGGTCATCATTTTAAAGTCTTTTTTTTACTGAAATACCCTTTTGTGAGTCTGTCGTACTGTGACTTGAACTCATGGAGCTTTTGGCTTTCCTGATATTTTTGGTAGTCTCATTTGGATTGTTCACTCTTACAAATGGAACATTAGTCTCCATAAATCTGCCTTTGCACATATTTGACCACATAGGTTTAGAAGAGACAGTTTTAGCATATGCAGAAGCAGAGATTGAATTTATGTACTTTTGAAAATGGCCTTTCCTAGATCCTACTTCTCTTTTAAACATTTTAAAATCCTTAAAAGTGTTTGGGAACTTCTCTCTCAGCATTGTTACTGCATCAACTCTGTGTGTGGTTCCATAAGCCTACCTGTCTTAGGACTCTTCTAGCGGAAGCTGTATTTTTCTTTCTGTTCTTAAGGGAATTTTTGGTAATGTTCTCATGAATTAAAAAGTGGAGAATCAAGTTCATTCATTAGCAGAAGTAGGTAGAAATGTTCTTTCTCCTAGTGTAGTAGTTATAATTTATTACCTTGTATTTAAAAATATTAGTTATATTTTGAGTTTGATTTAGTAGGGAAAAAATGTGCATCTTTTTAGAGGTCCTTAGAGCTGGCACTTTCTAAAAGCTGAAGTGTCTGTATTTCATCTGACTGGGCCCTACCTCCAGCCATGCTCCATGTGTCTGGGTGGATTAGACACCTGATCTCATGCTGTATAATCAAAAAAGAAGAAGAAAATTGGTCCCCTAAATGCCTGCCTCTCAGTGTCCATCATGTCTGATCAGAAATACTTTGAGGGTATGTGGCTCGTAGTCTGTGTCTCCTTAGAACCAAGACTGGGAAGTCTTTGGAGAGTGCTGGCCATCTGTAGTTCTGTCCTCATACCCCAGGAGCCCTTCCAGAGGCTGGATCCCAGCAGAATCTTGGGCGCCATTTATCTGAAACACTCAGAGGCTTGTGGGACAGCAGCAACTGGAGTATATCTGAGTACTTATGAAAGTGATCAAGGCTCATTGTCCTTTAACAAAAATGTGGAAAATAAGTGGGCCTTTTCAATGTCAGGAATTAATAAGCATGTATAAAACCTTGTGAAAATTGTGTCAGATTAATTAGCAAAATATTTCAGGTTTTGTTTATTTGCTTTTTTGCTGTTGACCTTTTTAAAAAGTTCATTCCTCTTTGGTTCAAGAGTAGAGCCTTATTTCACTTTTAATTTTCGAAGCACAGGCATAAGGGAAAGTAATTTATCCTCAGCTGAATATTTACTCTGTCAAAAATAATTAGCTAACATGGTTTCAGTTTACATAATTTCAAGAATCTTTTCTTTAGACAGTTAACAGATTCAGAGAGTGTTTATTGCTAGAAAAGGCTACTAACAGGAGGATAGTGATGTAATTATTCTGCTGACAAAGTATTGTGTACATCTCACTTCAGGTAAATGAACACTTCAGGTAAAAGACCTTTCTGCAAAAGGTCTGTTTAATGTGGCTCCAGTGTGGTGGATAGGTGGAGTGTGCGTTTGTGTTTAATGACCATAGATCACAACTTTTATTTGTTTAACTTGGAACTTCTCTCGCAGAGTTATGCTTAAAAATGCAAACTGCATACACAGCTATCAACCTAGCTTTACTTTTTTTAACACCAATCTCATCAGCTCATGCCTTCAACTAACTGCTTTTGTTTTCATAGAATTTCTTAACTTCTTTAGTTTTTTACGGAATTTCACTTTACCTTATTTTTTCGGTTAGGTAGCTGCTTGTGTGCTGTAAACCGTTGCAGTCATGGTGTATTTGAAATACGTTTTGGACTTGACCAAGCCCTCTGGGGGCAGGGGCTCTTTGTTCTGTTTCCAATGCCGACATCCACATTCAATGAAGCAGGAAAATAAGTGGGACTAGGGAACTTGCTCTGTTTACCTAACAGAGCTCATTGCTTTGTGCTGCTGATATTTCCTTAGCGCCTCTTATCTGCGGGCACTGTTTAGGCCTTGGGCATAAAGAGAGGAGAAGATATGCTGGTCCTACGGGCACCAGAGGGCAACTGGAGTTGCAGGTGTGGGAGGCTGTTGGCCTTGCGAGGAATAGAGAGGCTCAGTTTACCTCTAGAAATGGAGGGATTTTCCTGTAAGGATACTCCAGGATTAAAGACGACTTGAATTAGTTACACTTCTGGGTCTCCTGGGAGCAGGGTAGAAGAATTAAGACCAATCCAGTGGGATATGTTTGGGAACTGAGAGGGAACTGAGGCGGTTGCACAAGTGTGAAGATATTCATGGGAACACAGGACTCTCAGTATTCCAGTGGAACAGCATTTGGGAGAAACTCAAACCTATATAAATATTTTGTATTTTTCTTTCAGGATTCACTAAGATCTTGGTTGTATTTCTTAAAAATGTTAGGAATTGAATATATTCTTAAATCATATTTGTCTCTCCAGGCAAATAAAAAGTTCCCTATTTTTTTCCTTCTCGGTTCTCCTAGTCCCTATTATTGGTTGTGCATGTGCATGCACATATAAATGTACCCACAGAGTATCTGTAGAATAGGAAAATCTAAAGGTGGAAACCAGGAGGCTGAGAACACTATCTTTTAACTTTTTTTGTGAATTTGTACTTCTGTGTACCTTGTATATTTAAGAAATGGTAATATTAAAGTGTTAGCACACAATAAATAAAGATCATTCTCTCACATTGAATTGAATTTATAGTGTACAGGCACTTTCAAAGACATTTATTTTTTTCTTCAAAAACTCATACTGAAAGAAGGAGGGTGGTCTTACGTTTCATGTTTTGTAAGTTGAGAATTTAAGTCAAATTACCCGATCCCTCCGGTTTTCACAGACGGCAGTGAGGCCAGTGGTAAACCACAGGCCTCCTGACTCCAGCGGCTGCCCTGCCCCAGCCTGGCCCTCATTCCAACGCTATGGACTGTTGGCGGTGTTCTTCCTCCCCTTCCTCCTGATCACCTTCCCTGTTCTTAGGTTTCTGGGAGAGAAAACCCCAGGTGTACCCTCCCCAGATGTACATTGCTTTATGTCCAGCAAAGCTTCTACCCTGAATTGCAATATTCTTCCAGCAAAGCTTCTACCCTGAATTGCAATATTCTTCTGCATTTTGGTAACTGGACTAAAAAAAAAAAAAAATCCAGAGAAATTATGAAGATTACTGCAAGCTTGCCAGAAATTTGTGTTTCATGCATGAAAGTGCATCTGGAGGGATGTGGATAAGAGGGATTGGATTTTTAGTCGCTGTTGTCAAAGCCCAGTGTTTATCTGGACTACCGCAAACCACTTGCCAGGTGCCCGTCTGCCTAACTGCCCAGCCCCAGGCCCCAGTTACTTTTGGGGAATGGAAATCATAGTCATAACCTATCCACCCACTGGTGAAAAATTCATATAGTTTCTAGCAAAAATATGAAGGGGATGTAAAAAGGAACTTGGAGTTCTGAAAATGTCTTCATAGATGTGTGCTTCAGTATGTATGTGAGAAGACATAATGTAGTCTCCCACTAATGTGTGGAACCGTGAGGAATGTGAAGCTGTAAATGTAGTCTGATCACATGTATTGAGCTGGCAACTCAGATATGCCAAGGGGATTTGCGGCAGGGACATGAATTTTTTGAAATTAACATCTACTAGTAGAATTCCAGAGAAAGCAAAATACAAAAAACTCCACAAAATGCCTTTGACTTATATAGTATTGTGTTATAGAAAATTAGGTGTATATTGAGAATTCATCAAATAATTGTATATTTATGTATAAACAGTGTTAGGTTCTAGCCTGTGATAGTTATAAACTGACTGTTGCCAACATGAATGTCCAGTGAGATGTTTGAAAGTAGTGCGGGACAAAGTTGGGAGATTTGGAACAGCTGTTTTCCTCTGAATTGTGATGGTTCAAAAAAATTGCCCCACAAAATCAGAATACACCTTCTGGATGACAATGCTCCTTGTGTTGAAAATCTCTGCATTAACCTCTTCAGAAAGACAGAGACCTAAGGGGGACCCCAAGAGAACCAAGACTTCATAGCATTTCAACCAAAAGCTTATAGCCCAGTGATTTCATTGTCTACAGAGGCTTGGGAGCAGGAGGAGAATTTTCATTCCCAAGGCTAAGATGCACATTCCACCTTCTTGCCTTTGTCAGTCTGCACTCTGTGTTCTGCATTCCTGTGGCTTAAGTTGTTTGCACCCTCTTCACTCTCTGTCCTTGCAGCTTGCTGGCGAGGCTTTCTTTAGACTAGGTTCTGAAGCCGTTTTGTAAAAGGGGGTTGAAAGTGTCCAAGAAGACTGATGGAAGTTGTTTTTCTTTTTTATGTGGCAAATATACGTAATATAAAGTTTGCCCAATGAAAGGTTTATATGTAACTAATTTGTAATTTGTGACCTGAAAATATATGGCCAAGTTATTTTGGTATATAATAAAGAAAGTTTTATCTCTCTTGCTCAATGTGGAGGGTATAATTTGGCTATAAACTATAGTGTTTTAATAATTGGGTTTGTGAAGTATTTCAAAGAATTAATCTTTAGTAACAGTGGAAATCAATCTGGAAGGAAATACCTGTAACTGTGTGATTTCTGTTCTCTATGAGGCAGCATTTTAATGTTAGATGCACCTACGGTCAACTTTTCCAGCTCTGCCATGGGGTGGCTTTGTGATCTAACCAACATCTCTGAGTAAAATGTCCTCATCAGTAATGAGGTGATGGCGACATTTAATAAAATGATTGCAAGGATTAATGTAAAACATCTGATTCAATTTTTTGCTAGTGTTCGTATGCATTCATATTTTTCATGCAGTATAACCATAGTGCTGATAAAAAGTTTGTCTTTTTTTACTTAACCTAATTCCACCTTGTAAACAATTTTTACAATTATTGTTTGAAAAGTATTGAAGTATTAAAATGTACTATCGTAGACTCATGATATTCTACCATTAAAATATACCATTAAAATAGTATGTGATGTCCTTACCATATATAACATGAACCATAAACTTACCTGCTTCTCTCAATAAATAAAGTTTTAAAAAATCTCACCACTTGAGAAACTGTAAGCAAAACCCAGAAGAAACAACAGAGCTGAATTGAGTCTGGGTAGTGGACCCATGGTTGGCTTACCAGCTAAGTGATGTATTCCCAACACACCAGCCTGAAGTTACAGCCTGTAGTATACAGATTTGCATGTCATGGACCTTTGGGTTGCACACAAATTATCAATTCCTCAAATATGAACTCTCAGAATATTAAGGATATACTGTCCTTCAACTAATAATGATTTCAGTATACATGAGCATTTTTAGTTCTGTTTCCTAACTTTTTCATAAAAATTATGCTGCTGGTATTTGTATACATATATTGCTTTTTCCTTGTTTAGTGTTAATTCTTTAGGAAAGATCTCTGAAAGTATAATCACTCTGTTAAAGGACACAAACCTTTTATGACACTTGATGTAATTGCCAAATTGTTACCAAACATAGATTCACGCTGCCCACAGTTAAGTAATTTCAACTGCCAGTTGGGGGGACTAACTTAAAAGGTGAAGTGTTGATTTTAGTTTACATTTCTTTGCTTCTAGTGAATTTATAAATATTAAAACTATAAATTTGTGGTACTTCTTGCATTATTTAGTCATTCATATTTTTCCCCTATCTAACTTATGGGATCACTTAACAATTTAGGCCCTTTTCAGGGTTTTGGATGGGTTAGATTTTTATCTAATCATATTTTTTTGCTTTTTTCTTTTAGCTCCAGTAATAAACCGATTCACAAGGCGTGCATCAGGTAAGCCTGACTGTATTATGGCTTTTGCTTTCTAACGGTGACATTTTTTGGGTGATAGTACTGAACAAGAAGCTATGAAGAAAATAATTGCTATAGAGTAGTAATTTATTTGTCAGTCATTTCCCAGAAAGCACAACCATCTTCTATAATCAAGAACTGGAAAGTAGTTGGAAATCTTCTCTGAGTGGCTAAACTTAAAATCACACTGTACATTGAGGTACTTGTTTAAATGGAGACTGACACCAATTTGTTTTTTTGTGCTCTTGATAAATTATTATCTGCGTGGTTATCTGCTTTATTAAGCACAGTTTAGAAGTGATATAGAAGGTGGGTAAAGGACCCCCTAGAAACAGTGAGGATGAGAGTTTTTACTACGGGACAGGAAAACTGCAGGTATAAGAACTTGTTATCGTGGGGCCATTTAAAATAAGAACAAACTGCTTTACTTTTGTTACTATCTCTGAGGCTATTGCTGTTTTAAACACACCACAGTAACCTAAAGCACATTCACAGTGACAGATCTTAGCCACTGACAAGTACTTAAATTAGGATTGCTATACTGTGTTATCCACTTCCTGTAGGAAGTAGGGTTGAGAGCATTTCTCTCAAAAATGGTTTCAATAAAATACTTTGGGCATCAAAATGGATAAACTATTACTTGGAAAATTCACCTCTGTGGAAAGAATACCTTCTTCTCTGGATAGAGGATAAATAAAATGTTACTGTGTTTGGTTTGAGAAAACTACTCTTTCTTTTAAATTTAACTAGAATTGTTTTGCTGAAACACATTCCAGCAGATAATCTTTGACTCTTATATAATACAAATGAGTAATTTAAAAAATGACCTTATTTCTATCTGTGCTGTGTTTTTAAAGGTGTTTTAAGGTTAAGTTATATTTTTCATTTGTCTCCAGTTACTGGTACAATTTACTCTTATGTAGTAACTAGGTCTGTAGGGAAAAAATAGGAATCAGGAATTTGTGCTACACTGCAGTGGTATTTACTTCACCCCTCTGAGCTTCTTGAAATCTCAAGTAATATTTATTTTAAATATTAAAGACAAAGAGTAGATTATAATGCCTTTTGTGGAATGAGAGGTTATGTTTATGTCAGTAAAGCATCAAACTTCATCCCAAAGTAGAGCTATCAGCATGATCATATTCTAGTGTAGTATATAGTCTGATAGAAACAAATGAGGAACAACAAGAGAAAATCAACAGTGTGCTATCTTGTCTTCATGATATAAAATTCTTTTCACAGAAACATAGTGAAGAGTCTTAAAATAAATTACATCTTTTTTGCCTCTAACTGTTGACACAGGACATTTATTTCTGTGCAAGTCCCATTAGTATTTGTTGCATAATATACTTACCATCAATTGATGAGTCAGGGACTACAGTATGTAGGTTGGTTTTGAAATGCCATTATTTAATTCCCCTGACACCACTAAATATGTGTCCAGTATATCTCAGCTAGACGTGGCTAGAAATGCAGAGAAGATGGAATGCAAAAAAATACACATTAAAGTAAAATGTTGCATTTCTTCCTAGAATGATAGGCATTCAGAAATGTCAGTGAAATCAAAAGGAAACAACTTGATTTAAAGAAAATAAAAAAGATGATACCAAGTTCAGTAGTCATGTTATACATAGCAATATGCCTTAAGAGGAGTAAAAACTGTTACCCTAATAATATAACAGGCAGGAAATCATTATGAGAATGAATCTTGACATTGATTACTGGAAGGAAAAGAATTTATGGAGTGTATGCTAAGCAGTGTACATACATTTTCAGTCAAGCAAGGGAGATAAAGTTATATTTACTACCTTAGATAAAAAGACTGGTGATACAAGATTAAAAAAAAGGAATGGGACCATGTAATCATCTACATGTCTGTAATTTATTACCAAAATTTCTTAGGATGTATTTTCTGATGGAGTTCTATTTCAGAAATACTTTTTCTTTTTCATCAGTAAACCATAAAGCTTTAATATAAGACCTATAATTTAAGGGAAGAAAATAAGGTGAAATCAATTAGAAGTTTGTATAAGAGTTTGTTTCTTATTCATCTGCTTTTAAGTAATAACAATAAATACTGTATGTATATATTATGATAAATATACTCTGTGTAGTGCAAGGTATTCCATCTCTGTTGATTGAATGAGAATTCAAAAAATAATATGTTATATTTCTTATCTTCTGACTAGGTTTCCTAAACCTTTGAGGTTTGGGCTTTTGCTAGTTGTACTGCATCTTTCAAAAATAAATATTTCAATCCGAGTAATTCACATAAAACATTTCTTCCTTTTATGCTTTTTTTCCTTTTGTTATACTTCATGAGGATGAGAGGAATGTTTAAATTTAGAAAGTGTTTAATGAGTATATTATTTAGGATCATTTTTACACTTTCACTGACACCCTTTCTGCTCAACTCTTCTCATGTGTTTTCAGTGCCTACCCATAAACCTGTCAGTTTTTATTTCTTTAAGTAAAAGGAATCAGTTTTGCTCAGTATTTTCAAACAAAAGTCCTAGAATTTTAATCTTTCAGAGTTTCATAAGCTAGTTTTCTACCTGGTACAGGAATCAAAGGTGTACAGTAGAGTATAATTAATCGAAACAAACGTAGATGGGTGTTGCAAGAATAAGGTCTTGCCTTATAGGTTAGATTTGATGAGTTCTACAAAATGTGATTGAAACTGTAAGGTATATTCTGAAATCCAGGTGTCTTTGGTATCTTCCTGAAAGCACCCCTTAATCTTATCATTTGTTTATTTTTATTTTTTATGGAGGCACAATTAACAATAACATTGTGTATGTTTAAGGTGTACAACATTATTGATTTGATACATTGATATGATTACCCCATAGCGTTATTTTTAAAGGCACACGGTAATCTTACTTTTAAACGAGAAACAGTCATTTTGTTCTTTTTTAACCCATTTTTACTCTTAGCAATCACTTCTTAGCAGTACATCTTTTTAAGTTCATGAAAGTCTTACACATAATCTATTTTAGAGTTTTGATGGACTAACATTGGCAATTTGGGCTTTAATTTTTCTTAAAGCTTATAGGCTTTCTGTTTTGGAAGATTATTCTTTTTGGTGGAAAGATGGAAATAAACCATTTATTGTTGTAATTATTATTAAAAATTAATGATAACAGTTGACATAGTAGTTTAATGAATCTTTGAAGAGTAAACTTTGAAGCTAGCAACAATCCTAGTGCTTCATTGTTCACCTGATATTTTATATGAGGAAGACCCCAGACTTGAGTTCAAACTGCCCATTTACTATGTGAATTTGCATGTAAATTACTCTCCTTACTGAGTTTTACTTATTTTCATTTTCTTTCATTTAGAGATAATAGCTATAATCACGCTTGTTGTGATGGAAAATTACATGGTTTTTATAAAGTAGAGTGGCTAGGCTCTCAAAAATGTTCGTGGTCAGCCCTCTACTGAGCATAGTTTAAAACAAAACAAAATAAGAAAACCCTCAGCTCTGTGCCTTATCCTGTCATAAAAAAGCCTTAGAGAGTCATAATACTATTTTATATTCATCCTTTAGTATGGGCATCTCTTTTTATTGTTTGTACATTACAGTTTTTAAAAGATTATAATGGTTTTCCTCTGTGGTTTTGTCTCCGAGTTGAAAAAAAAAAAATGAAGTGTCCGTTGATCTTGAGACAATGCCTTGCAGCATGAGGTGAGACCTCTCTGATTTTTTTTTAACCCCAGGATTTTATATCGAAAAAAGTCAAATCTGTAGAAAAGTTCGAAGAATAGTTCAGTAACCAACACTTTATTTAAATTTCCCAGTTGTTAAAGTCTTGCCACATTTGTGCACTCTTTTTCTTCCTTTCTTACACACGCACATTTTATTTTTTCACCGAGTTTTTTAGGAATCCTAAATACTTCATGTGCATCTCCTAAGAACAAGGACATTCTTCTTCATAATATACAACTCAGGAATTTAACCTTGACACAATGCTGTTTTATAATACACAGTCTAGAGCCTGGTTTCCTCAGTCTTCTTGATATGTGCTTTCTCCCTCTTTTTCTTAAATTTAAGCTCATTCCAGGATTTTATATTGCATTTAGTTGTCAGGACTGTTTTTCCTGTCTTTCATAAATTCAGTCCCTGAAATTTTTGAGATTGCTTTTTTAGTTTGGAAGTTTATCCCAACAGTGAAACAGTTCCCTGTATTGTCTGTTATGAATTCTTAGATGGTATGGGATGTCCACTGTCTGGTCACTGTGCCCCACTGATGTCCATGAAGTTTTTGCAATGACATTTAGTGTTGCTTTCATGGGACTACTGATAAGCATGCCTTGCTCATAATTATTTCTTACAATAGAAGTGAAAATGGAACTCCAAGTTAGGAATTTGCTAATTTTCTTTTCTCATGGTAGATAATTAACCACTCTTCAATTTGTAGCCATAACATGAACGCTGAATTTTATAGTATATTTTTAACAGAGGTAAACTTTTATAATTTCCCTACACTAGCATTCGGAGGAATTCAGAGGTCAAATTGAGTCTTTAAATCTCATATACCCACTGTGTGAAATGACATGCTAAAAACTTGTGAAATAACCCCAAACAGAAAGTGATGATTCCCTAAGAGAGTAGCAATATAGCAGTAGTTTAGCTCTTATCTTGAATCTGATTCAGGGAACATATGCTTCCTTGATTCAGGGAACATATGTATCCTTTTGTTTTGTTTTGAAATATTTTGTAGCCTTGGTGTTCATTGTTTGTACTTTAAAGTATTTGATGAAAACTTTTAATCCTCAAATCACTTTTTTTCAGGGGTCATTCTCAGCAAACTAATTTGCTGGTATGAATATATTTACATTTATATTTTGTTTTTCCAATGAGCCTCATTTTGGAAGCTCATCTCAAGCTTGGTAATCACCAACACTAGATAATGCATACCAGGAAAATACTTCTTTAACCTATTGATTTCACTAATTCATTCAATGAACATTTACTGAGTCCCTGCTGTGCACCAGACTTAGAGCTAGGGATGCAAAAAGAGTAAGATGCAGCCCTTAGGAAGTTCACAGTCTAGCAGTAAGGCTGGCTGTGACTCAGTGCGGCAAATACTGTAATATCCACAGCGGGAAAAGGAGAAAATGTAGTTCCTCCAGGGTGTGGCTCCCAGAAAGAATGCCATTTGAGCAGGTCTTTAAGGCTTATAACATGGGTTTCCGGAAAACCAGGGGAGTATTTGTGCTTTGTCACTACTAGCTAGCTACCTTTATTATAAAGTCCTTTCTCATAGGATGCTGCTCTGCACTTTGCCTCTGCCGTCAAGCACTGTGGCACAGGGTAATCAGTAGTCTGTGGCCATGGGCAGCAGGGCTTAAGGCCAGGAGTTCTTTCTGCCTTTAACTTACTCTTATTTCAGAATGTTAGTGTCTGTCTTCCCAGGGGAGGCAGTATGGGCTCTGGATTCAGACAGACTTGGGTTGGAGTACCAGCTCTGCCACATGCATACCACTTACTCAAGTGTGTGTGTGTGTATATGTGTGTCCTTAGTCATTTTTCTAAGGCTCAGTTTCTCCAGGTATAAGTGGGCTGATACTTACCTATCTCATAAAATTATTGTAGTGAATAAACAGTTGATAATTTGTGAAAAACACTTAACACAATAATCTCTGTAGTGTGGTTTCACAGTATCAGCCTATGTCCAAATGTGTCTCCTGGATAAGCCGGGGCTTCCAAAAGCCTGAACTGGAGTCAGAAGGAGCTTATGGCTGCAAAGCTTGCCGTGGAGCATTCATTAGAAAGAGGACCCAGGGTGAGACTGATAGCAAGAGTCAGACAGTACCACCAAGGCAATAGGATGAAGCGAGATGTTCAGCCCTGGATAAGGGAGGTGGGAAGTGAGGGGGAGGGAGGATACAGGAAAGTTCTCTGAGATGTCAAGCCCTAGAGCTCTTTGTCCAGGCTTCTTCCTTGGAGGGGCAGAAGCATGCCCAGGCCAATGTTAAAACGGATTTCTCCCCTGTGATTTGTTGCAAATAACACCAGGTGAACAGAACAAGTGCTGCTCCCATCCCACCCTCAGCCTCTTCCCTGTCCTTCTTACTCATCCACTGGTGCTTCCTGAGCATGCCTTAGTGTGAGGTGGGAAATGGAGCCCCAAGGAATCTACGGGAAGTGTTGAGTCTCTAGTGCTTTTCTGTTAGGCCCAGGAAAGCTGAAAAACTATCTCAAAGCCAGTGAGTAATGTGATTATCTCTTGACTTAATTACATTTTCTCTAAAGTTCTCTTTGAGTCCTCCAGGGAAGGGAGAGAGGAAGCAGAAGTGACATGATCAGCAGTTCAGGCAGGGCAGGGTGGGGCAAGGTGTCTCTTCCGGCTCCCATGTTGTCCTCAGACTTGCACACCAGCAGATGCAGAGGGACTTAGAAGATGGCACGGAGGCCTCTGTAGCCCACTGAGCCCCTCGTGTGTCCTGGTTACCGCACACCACCAATAAAACAGACACAAGTAGATAGAATGGGCATTTGAACTTATCACAACCCTTCTGTAATTATGATTAGAGTGGAGGTCACTACTGCTGAAAATCTCTGTGTGAAGGTCCAGTGCCTCCTTCCCTCACAACCCCTTCCACTGCAGACCAGTACTTTTGAAAATATGATAGAATTGCCATGGCAGTATCAGATTGCTGTAATAGTTCCTAAACACTCCTGCTCTGTACTTATCTCAGTGTGGACTGCTGTGGTCTAGGTGACATGACCTTGGTGTGGTCTGTATGAGATGGGAAAATTCTCATGAACAGCTTTTACAAAGCAAAGCTACGTATTTATCTAAAAGAGCTAATTATCAAAACAAAACCAAAAAATCTCATTTTGTGCAAATGGACGGCAGTGTGAATGGTGCCCTTGGAGCTGTGGAGTGCAGGTCTGCAGCAGCCCTGCCCCAGGTCCATGGTGCATGATGGCTGCTTGTGCTGACACTTCACAGGCTTCCCTTGGCCAGCCGTGCTGCAACTCGCCCCCAACCTGGTTCCCTGCCCCTTAGCATTATTTCCCTCTTTCTGGAGCCCGTGTGTGTGTAGAGTGTGGACTCACGTTGCAGTTACTGTTACACAGTATTTGACACTGGTTGGTTGGTCACCTGTCTCTCTCCCTCTCCTAAACTTCGAGCGTCATGATGAATGAGAGAAAGGGGCATTTCTGGAGGAAGTCAAAGAAAGAGAAGAATGCGAAATAAGGCAGTGTCAGTAGTAGCTGGGTGGGAAGATTTGGCCAGGCAATGGCATTTAGAATTCCTGAGATAGGACCTGCATGTGTATAGTTAGGGGTGAGACCACCAAAGTGGTGAAGATTATGGGACTCAAGGAAGCAAAAGAAATTTGAGGATGGTGTGGACACTGAGATCTTCTGTGATGGTGGCAGAATTGGAGTGGAAAGAACACTGAGCCATGTGCTCATTAGGAGGGGTGCCCAAATGCCACAGATGTCTGAGGGGCGCCAGCCTTTTCATGTGGGGACTGGGTGGGGTCTGGCATCCAGGGGTGGGATGGGAGCTGAGAGTCCCTGTGGGCAGGGACTGGGGTCCTGTCAGAGAAGAACAGGGTGTCAGCTAAGGTGTAGTAATGTTGGAGATCCTTGAGAAAAGCACTCGAGGATATGGGGAAAGTGTTGGAAAGGAGGGTAGTGGATGGGAGGATTCCACGGTCAGTACGTCCACTGAGCAGATATTGACAGAGTAGCTTCTGACTCCAGGCACTGTGGTGGGCACAGCACAGCGTCAACCAGCACCCCTGCCTGCCTGCGAGGTGCTCACAGTCTAAGCGGGAAGGTCAAAGGAGTGGGAGGTGACCCTGGGGAAAAGATGCTCTGTGGGGGATCCTGAATCTCCTAGATGAGCAGGATAACTGAGCAAAGAGGGCGTAACTGGATTGAGAGTCATTAGGTTATAATTTACTCACTATAAATGCTCATTTGACTAAACTTTCTCTACGGCCAACTCTGTCAGATTCTCAACAAGAGCACTCTTACCTCTGCTATTTAAGTGCACAAGGCAGCATGGCCTGGAAGCCAGGAGCTTGGATGGGAGGCCGTTCTTTCATTTATTAATCAGATATTCAGTGAGGACCTACAGTGTGCTTGACAAACAGTTTGGATCATTGTTGCATCATTTAATAGCCATGTGACCTTGGGCAACTTACTTAAACCATCTTCTGTAATTCTGGGTTGTACTTCATGAAGAGAATGCAGACAGCTTTTTTTTTTTTTAAAGCACAGAGCCTGATACATAGTGCTGAATATTAGGCTCATTTTGTCATATTTCAATCTAATTAAAATGCCATACTATTAATCTCTGT